>NC_056725.1:260648777-260656277 GCF_019279795.1 Protopterus annectens
AGACTCACTGACAAGGTAGTTAGCACTGATAAACCCAGGTCTCTCTTTGTCAATGTGTATATGACAGTATGTCATACTGTGTATTGTTTATTAAGCCCCAGTACATCTCCCATTACCATACTGTACAAGGCCTGGCGATGTTCTTCACTTAACAAGAAACTCTGGACAGACCTCATCCTAAAAGCTGTGTGGTGTGTGCAATTAAGGCCAAACACATTAGTAGCAATAAGCACCTAGGTAGGGGTTCTGCTTTCAGTGTTGCCAAGTAAGTATGTGTGTATGTGAAGGGATTTACTTCAGATTGCAGAAAATACATGTTCCAGGAGATCATTTGTCCGAGAACTGACTGGAAAACACTAACATTTCAAAGGAATCAACTTCTAGAAATGTATTCCATCAAAACTAGTAGCAAATGTGTAAATGCCCTCTTCCCCACTGTACAGCTGTACAGTGATACTGGAGTTGGTACATATACTTGGTGTGGATATTGTGGGCACAACCACCCTCATTGGGGTTATTGTTATGTGTATCATCCCACTTTGTCTGCTGTAATACTGCACAGTTTAAGTTAACAGGTTAAGTAGTTGTCACTCACACTATGTGTGGTTCTACGTCACCCCACACCCTCCAAAGCTGGGGTGCTGTGGCGCCCACACCAGCACACCTATGTTTACCAACTCCAGGATTGCACTGTATTGGGGAAGAGTACATATACCCTGCCAGTACTTTTGTCAATGACATTAAACTGGCAGACTGATTATTTACTGATGTGATGTTTTACCTATTTTGTCTTGGTGGAATTACATAGGCTAAAATGAGTTCACTGCAAAATTATGACATCCATGTGTACACTATTCTCTGTGTATTGCATCAACACCAATGCCTCTGTGTGTGTTATTCACAAACATTTAGGGTGTGCCACCCAGTACACTTACCATTGTCCACTGTAGAAGAGCTGCTGACATCAGCCACCATGCATTCACCTGTATACTCCCCTCAGACCTATCAGCCATGTGGCACATGCAGTAACTGTTTTACAGACCTGTTACTTGTGTTCAGCTGTACACAGGATATGACACAGTCAATGTGTCACCACAGTGCCTTACCCCTTGTAGGAAATACCAGCAGACCATCATCCTGCTGACACACAAACACCTACAACACAAACTGAATACATTATGGAGATCACAATCAGTCAGTCTTAATAACAGCTATAATGCATCATGGCTGGACAGCTACACATCCTGACCTGTAAGCATTACACTTTCCAGCTGAAAACATGTTACACAGCATTACATTGTTAGACCTTAGTACATTCACCCTGTGCATCACAACCATATTAGCATGTCAGTGCATCAATGGTATGGATGACATGGATGTGACACAAGTATCATCATATGCACATAGTGTGTTGTAGGTTTGCCAGAGACCTAGGCTGAGCCATTTGGTTGATATCATGTGTATGTGTTAGGATGTTTCATTATCAATTGGGCTGTGCAGATGTGGTATGTGTAGGTATGGAGGTACCCTAGCTGTGTTGTTGATGGTGTATGTGCATGTATGCACACAGTTCTACCATGTGGCTGCCCTATACAGGGATTTGTTGGACAGCTGCAGACTGTACATGGCAGGGTGTACAGTTCACCGTGTTTGGCCATGGACATGAGAACTGTGCCTGCCAGGGGTTCCACGGGCACTACCAGGTACAAGCCCAGATATGGTACTCTCCCCTGATGATGACAAATGTCCACTGGATCCAGGACTCTGTTGGGACCAGCCAGGACCACATGCATGTGGCCTGCTGTGTTGTGTTGTGGACAGCACCCCTCCTGCAGTGCTGGTGCTGGTACTGCCACTATGGGAGTGGCTGTAACTTATTGCACATCTACGTAGACCTCCACCTGTTGGTGTTGCAGACCTACGTCCATGTGTCTGTCACCCTACTCCCACCATATGCTCCAACACAGACATTGCACGGTCAAGGATTCCCACCATCTCAGCCAACCGTCTATCCAGCACCTCTGCAAAATAACGGTGGGCACCTGCAAGATCACATATGTTGTCAAGTGCAGCAGAATGAATAGCCCTCTGGAGCCTCAGACTCTGTCTGGAATAACATTCCATATGTGCCTGTGCCTCCATGATGGACCGAAACATGCATCTGGTGACACCTGCTGTGGCACTTCTGCCAGGGGCATGATGGCCAGCAGCCCTCCTACGAGCACCCCTCTACATCTGCCTGTGTTGTACCTCACCGGTCATCTGGCTATGGCTGCTGTGTACAGACACACTTGCCATAGTCACCACACTGTCCTGTCCCATACCACCACCCACCAACTGTCCCTCATCTATGGCCACTGGTGATGGGGTACATATAGGCACTGTGACTATGTGTGGGAATGGAGTGGATAAAAGTGGGATGTCAACCGATGGCATAGCTTCAGCCCCTGACAACCCTATCTGTGCCTCTCCATATCTATCATCATTGTCAGAGTCTGTATGGACACTAACATCAGTTTGCCTGCAGGAGGGACCCTGACCCACCTCGCCACCTGTGAGAGGAAAACAAAAAACATAATTTAAGACTTGTGCATCATTGCTTACCTCTACACACACACACACACACACACACACACACACACACACACACACACACACACAAAAACACACACACACACACACGCGCACACACTTACAGGTGAGATGGCACAAAGATATTACACAGACCTGTCATTACCCAGTAGTCAACATGCTTGACATATTGCATGCAACAGCATGCACTGCAGCTATACTCAATCCTTGTTACCAACGTTATACATCTCTGTGATGCATGAGTTGTGTTAGTAGGAGATGCCTCTTCCCCTGGAACACACTGCACCCATGTGCACAGTATTGCTGTGCACCTGTTCAGCACCCTGGCATGTACTGTGCACCATACCTCATGAGTGTACACACCATTGCTGAATGTGTATATGTGTGGCAGTTTTTGTTTGCTCTGTTGCTCACAGCCCCTATGCATTTGTCTGACACATACTTGGGATGATATGAGGACAGATGTCAATAGTGAATGCCTGACCTCTGATTTGCAGATCTCATCATCAGCAGTGCATGTATGAGCAATAAAATCCAATTACACTGACAACCTTCAAAGCTTACTGTGGCTATGAGGAGTGAACACACCCTTATTGACATGCCAACCTCTTCCATGATATGCAGTGGGGCCACAACACTGCATATGTTAACATTACACACACCTGATATGTGACATATGACCTGTGCAATCAAATGCAGTATCAAACAAATGGGTTAGTTGTGCAGATGCTGATTGAGATGCATACAATATGTGGGTTGCATAAGTGTGCACACCCTTAACATGATGGCTTGTTGCAACACCTGTTAAGTGAACTACATCAGTCACTATTCCAGGAAGGGGTATACTAGCAAGGCCCATCTTCACTTGCCATTATTTGGTCACTCTGCCCTACAAAGGTCCCTCAACTCTGCCGGATTGCAAAGTCAGCTTATGTGCATAGCCCTTGGAGGTCACACAGTGCCTTCGCTATTGCTGTGGAGTCAGGGTTATGTCTGGCACAATTCCTGACCTTGACTGTGTTCAGATACAGCCATTCTTAGTGAGCTTTGGATGTATGCTTCAGTTCACTGTTGTGTTTCAGGATGACACCCCTCCCCATCCTCAGCCTTATTGCAGATGCTTGACAACTGTAGGCCACACATGAGTGTCATTTTGCAGTGTTCCAAATTCAGAAAGCCATGTCTACCGGCCTAGTTCCTGCTAATGAACAGTAAACCTAAAAGTGTACACTGGCACCAGCAAGGTAAAGATGGGGATGGTGGGCCTGAGGTGGAGTGAGGTGTTGCTTGTGCACCACATGTATCTTTATTAATACTGTCTGTAGGTTTCAGCCTTGGTCTCAGTACACCATTACACTTTGCAATGCATGCCTTTGGGGGACTTGATATTATGCATATGCTACCTGTAGAGAGCCCAGGATGATGTTTACTGTGGAACAACTCTTCCATCGGATTGCCCTAGCCCATAGGCCACACTTATGCAGAGTCCAGTCGATTGTCGACACAGGTACTGCATAGGCAGTACTTGCTTGACATTCCTGCAAGTCTCTCAGTGTTGCTCCATGTTTCTGGGCAGCCTCCATGACCGGTTTGCAACATGTGTTGACATCTGTCTTGGATGGGCAGCTGTTTAGTTTCTATATTAATGTTGTCCCATGCTTCTTAGTTACATACATAACTGTCTACACTGTTTGCCATGGTATATAAAATGGTGAGGTAAGGCTATGTCTCCACTCCTGAGTGCTACCTTTTGGATATGGAATCAATTCCATGGTTTGTAAGATGTGTGCAAGCCATGGCTGCCTCTGTTGCAGGTGAGTGGGCAAATGTCATGGACATACTTCTTGGACAGCAGACCATTACTTGGTTTGACATTGAGACCCTGTACTTGATGTAAGGTGAGTACTCAAGAAGAGTGAATGCTGTCATTACCTCAAAAGCTGCTTCCACAATATGTTATTTGCAGTGTGTGCACACATATGCTTCCAGTGTTTGTTAAGGTATGTATTCCCCATATTTGTTGTCGTAACATAGGATTTCATATTACACATTCATTGCTCATATTAGGATCACATTACAGGTTGTAAAATGTGTGGAATGTGGCATTGTGATATGCCGTTGTGTAGATCTGTAACAGTTGCCATTGTAATAGTGTTGTAGCCACTATATAAGGGTAATGTTTTAGACATGTCCCTACTGTAGGCCATTTGTCCCACCATTGTGTTCATCTCTGTCCACACATCTCTTACATACCCTTCAGATATGTCACCATGGTGACCACTGTGATGCAGTGCAGTTAACAGCAATAATAAGTGAACATGTACAGCATGCATTATGGATAGGTGTGTTAAATGTGTGCATAGCAAATACCATGGCCATAACACGGCCAGTGTACTGGCAAACCTGAACAAAACAAATCTGTACTAACACCTACAGGCTGCTGCCCCAGTTGTATACCAGAGGGGCCTACATAGTTGTGTGAGAGATGTAATGTCAGTAGCCTCACCTGTGGCATTGGTACAGGGTGGGAGCAGCATTTCAGTACATCAACAGTACAAACCCACAATTCTAGAGATTATGCACATCTATTCATTTCTACACTACAGCAACAGACTATGTTATCTGACATATGCATGAAGATACTTTACAGATGAAGATGGATAAGCAGCAGTGGTCTACTAATGTACCCTGGGGACTTACCTGCATGCTCCTCATCCATTGTGTGGGTAGCACCCACCTTCACAATGCTATCACCAGGTTCCTGTCTTGGCTGGTGGGTGCCCCAAAGCTGGCGAGGAGCTCCTCAGCATGTGTCAATGGGGGCTGGATGGCATGACTCTCACCTGTAGCTAGCTGGTCCCTCCTAACTGCATCAACACACTGACGGGTGTAGTGGATGAGATCAGTGCAACAATGTTGCACCTGCTAATAACTACAGTGATGCAGGCCGACATCGTTTACCATGTGGACAAGCTCATTCCACAGGACGGTCCTCTCCTGCAGGTCATGGGCCATGCATCCAAAAAGGGTTCTGTGATGTTGTCCAAGGAAGTTTATTATTATATCATTCTCCTGGGGAGTATACACAGGGAGATGGTCACGGGACATGGTACCTGGAAGACATAAACAGGAAAAAAGATCATAGGACCTCATACTGCAAGGATATACTTGTTGTTAATTGACATCACTCTCTCCCCCCACTATATCTGCAACAATAATCTGAACACACAAATCAATGGGTATGTTTACACCACACCTACTGATGGGACATATATCCTATTGTTCAACAAATATTGAAATGTGTTTCTTGTCATGTTCCATGTTGAAACACTATCATTGATGGCTGTTGCTATCAGTGTAACCTGCATGCCGTTGCAATGGCCACTGTGGTTACATATATGCATGTGTTCTACTTGCTATACAACTGTTCCAAATCTGGTGTTTTGGGTTAATGGGAATATCTATGCATGCTGTTATAACTAATCCTGGATTGTGTTGACTATTACTAACCCACATATGTTCTAAAACTGCAACACAATATCATATTTGTGAAGGCCGTTCCCAGCAGACCCACCTCTCCCACCTCATCTGGCCATGGCACTGGGCCACAGCACATCTGGGACCCACCCTGGGACCTCCTCATCTGCTCCTCCTGCACTACATTTAGATGGAACCACGTCAGGGGATGTGGCTCGTCCCCCCATGAGAGCGGGCAAAGACAGGATCCTGTCACCTGAAGTCAGGTCCAGGGTCTGGTGCATAGGGAACTCCACAGAGAATTGGGAGATCTGCTACCCAGCTTGAGGGCTTCATGGTGCAAATAGAGGGTCAGCCTGCCCCTCCTGTTCAGCCCACAGCACAGCCACCTTCAGGGCCATGAAGGTGTAGTGCTGACTGCCCATGGGTGGGGACCTCAGTCCCACTTCCAATTTCCAAACACCCGTCCCTGTCCAAGGTGTTTACCCCCCACATGTGTCATATACCACCCCTGTATGCTGTGTCTGTCTTGTCTGTCTTCCGACCCAACCTACCTCCCCAGATATAACTACTCTCCTTCCCCAACATCCTAATCTCATCTTAACAAAAAAGAGCAATCTGTTCCCAAAAAGAATTTCACACCATGCATAACTATTTTGCACTGCTTACAACTGCTTAAAAGTGCTTTAATCATTCTGTATCCAACAGCCCTTGTTCTGGTCAGAAAATAAATTATCAGCCCTTGCAAGTGTCTAACCCAGAACCCTGCACACCATAGCCACAACAATTTAGCACTAAACCATCTGAGTTGTAGATATGTGTGATGTTTTCTCAAACATATCGTACAACACAGTCATTCAACAGTAGGGAAATGTATATATATATATATATATATATATATATATATATATATATATATATATATGCATGTGTGTGTGTGTGTGTGTGTGTGTGTGTGTGTGTTTGTATATATACAGACATGCATGTATATATATATATATATATATATATATATATATATATATATATATATATAGTGCATTCAGACATTGGATCCACACTCTGAACTTACTTCCTCCACAGATGAACTCTTCTGCCTTGCTATGAACAGAGCATCACATGTGGACACAGCCTGACATTAGGGAGGGTTATATAGGGACAGATCGTATATATGCTTATTACAAATCTATGACATTTGTGCATGATACATTTCACATTACCATGACTGTTCTGAAGGTGGTGGGGTCTGAAACTCATGTGTCTATCATGACTTCATTACTTCCACCTTCAGTTATTTGCCAAACTAATATAGATGTTTGGAGGAACAGAACAAACACTATGATGGCTTAAATCTTAACATTCTGTGCAGATCTGCACAGTTGAAAGGCTTTTTGTAGGTGATGCTAATGATCAGGAGATGGCCTCTGCACC
>NC_056725.1:260661277-260683777 GCF_019279795.1 Protopterus annectens
TTCACAGCCCGCTCAGCAGCAGCTGTAAGGGAAATAGAGAATTATTTAGGCATACCTATCCATCATATACACAGGCTGGACATTAGTAAACAGTTATTAGCATGAGTATGTACACACTGCTGGGACATCACCCTCTCTGCCTTGCTTCTTGGACCTACTCATCCAAGAGCTCCTTCTTTCTCTGCTTCAAGTCGGCATAGTGGTGCCGGACCTACTCACCAGTCTGAGGGATACCAGTGGCACTGGTGAGATAACGGATGAGATGGTTCCAGGCTTCTGCTTTATATTGGGAGCCTTGGTACTGGCCCTGCAGTAGTCTCTCATCATGGTTATGTACCAGGAGTCCTACTACTACCTTGGACTCCTGCATGCCCCAGCATTGCGCACAGAAGCACATGCCCTCACCAACTCCTGCCATACCGCCTGTGGGGTTTAAATACAGCCAATTTTCCACCCTTTGCTGTGATTGGATGGCTTTGAATATGCTGAGCTAAGCTAAGCTGCATGCAAACCTGCTTAGCTAAGGTTGGCAGTGCTTAAAGGGACAGGTTCAGCACTGCTTACCGATGGGCAAATCCACTTAGCTGGGCTACTTATTGCTTAGCAGTCATATTTACACAATGTTTACACCTGGAAAGCAGAGCTGTGCAATACTTAGCATTGCTTATTTTTCATTTTATAGACTATCTGCTGTATGGCATTGATTTATCATTCATTAAATATTATAAATTTGTTTATTGTCACTGACATCCACCAATGTGCTTTCATTGCATCTATTCTTGTGTGACTATGCTGTATGGGGCACTTGTGTTTATATGAGGGTTTCAAAACTTTATTAAACTGACACCTCACACCTGAACCTAATGCAGTACTCTGGTTAACAACTATATGTTATTTAGTAACTAATAATAATAAAAAAAAATTTAATGTACTGCTTCCACATGTAAAATGCAAATTGGTTACGGGGGATTGAACCAGGAATGGCTATTTGCAAAGCATACATTCTAACCACTACACTACTGCAATTAACTTCTTGTGCTGTTTAAGCTGAACTAAGCATAGCTAAGCAATGGGCACACCCACGCAGCTACACTTAAACTTTATAGCATTTATAAAAAATAAATAAATAAAAATTTGTTGTGTTATTTTATCTGTAAATATGAAAAAGTAAGGCCAGCACCAAATGGAAGTTGCCAAATAAATATTAGTTTATTAAATAAACATTTTCAAGAAACTAAGGGTGTCAAACACCCCCAGTAATGCACAAAAGTGCTCCAAGAAAAGCTTTTGGCTGTACTAGCTTTCTTCAGTGCACAAACAAAATCAATAAGAAAAAAGTAACATCAGAGCAGCAGTATTTAAAGCATGTTAAATAAAGACCAATCAAGTCATTATATACTTAATAGATTCCTATTAAAGACATATTTAAAGATCTTCATTCAAACCAGGGTTGAAAAGGCCACCCAATTTAATTATCCATTTTCTTTCCTTATAATTTAAGATTGAGTGCCAGCCACTTTTGACTGACCTATCTCCTTTAATTTTATCAATGACCGTTAAAGAAAAGGAAACAGAAGGGTGCTTAATTGTATGTTATAAAGTGCAGTGGTGGATTTACGATTCCTTATATCACTCATGTGTTCAGAAATCCTGATCCGTAATGGTCTAGATGTCTGACCCACATAAAAAGCTGAACAAGAACAAGAAGCAAGGTACACCACCCAATCTGAACCACAATTGGCCAGAAACTTTATATCAAAAACTCTATCAGTGTTGGGGCTAGTAAATTCCTTAATTATGAAAACTCCAGAACAATGTGTGTAGTGACCACAAGGATATGTGCCAAACAATTTCTACCCCAATAAGGTTTGTTGTACAGGTCCGTACTGAGATATGGAAAGAATGTTTATAATGACTCAAAAGTGAGCCCAAAGTTTTGCCATGTCAGAAGGAGAAAAACATCTCTGACCCACCTTAGAGACTGATTTCTGATCTGACAACTAAATATTTCAGTGTTTCTGGATGATGTTCATAAAAGCTTTAGTGTTGCATCCATATGTAGTGACCATTCTCAAAACATCTTGATCCCCTGATGTTTTGTCCTTATATTTATACTGTAAGAGATATTATATGGCTTGTGTACATGCCCAACTACTGGCGATGGCAAAGTTGCCCAATATATACCCCCTGTTACGAAATCGGTTAACCAGGTTCAACTTGTATTTATGGAAGGTATTGTTATCAGAACAAATGAGATTTAGGGATGTTATGTATCGCACATGGTGGATGGAGGCTGCTAGCATGGAGTAAGGAATTACACTGGTGATATTTTCTATATATTTGTGTACTGAGAGTATTATCTTCATTTCTTGTGATAGTCACATCCAAAATGGTGATTTCATCCAAATCAAAATTCACCTTAAACTCAATTCCCTATTTGTTTTGATTAAGGTATTCAACAAACTCCAAATGATAGGCCACATCTGCCTTCCATACCATTTAATTTTAATTAGAGTAGAAGTATCTTAAAGCAGCCTTGTGCTTATTTTATGAGAAAAAAAAATGTATAAATGACTACCCCTGGGATTCAGCAAGCAGCCGTTCAGAAATATGTTATTCCTGCAAGGCAGGGACTGTTCCTGCTCAGCACGGTAGCATGCCATGCATATTTATGAAGGCGCTTTGCCATGGTCTAAAACGGACATGGTTCCATATATGAGTGCAGGGGGTGTGTCTGAGAGCAGAGCTCGCACAATACACATGCCCTCTGCACTCCAGATTTGCCTTTCGGCAATTTAAAATGAGCGAGAATGCTTGTAACACCACCAACCCATCAGGATAACAAATCTGGTCAAAGGCATAAGCAATCATCTATGTATCACCTCCAAATATCCGTTTCCTCCAAACAGATATTATGATTGGGATTATAGATCAGTTCAGTCTCCAGGTAGGCAATAAACAGATATGCATAAATGGGGGCAAAAGATGCCCCCATTGCTGTACCTTGTGACTGCCAATAACATTGTCCATGGAAATAGAACACATTTTTAGTGAGGACATGTTCAGTCATACATACCAAAAGAGTATTGAAACCTGACGGATATAAAGCACTTTGGTTCAACCAATATTGCAGGGCCACTAGCCCCGCCCAATGTGGAATATCAGTGTATAAGGCAGCCACATCTAATGTACAAAGAAGCCAACCTGGTTCCAACTGAGTATTGGAGACGATACCTAGAAACTGGGTGGTATCCTGGATACATGATCTAACACAAGCCAGGAGAGGTTTCAAATAGAGAGTAAGAAATTCAGATAAAGGCTCAGTTAAACTGCCCCTCCCTGAAACAATTGGTCTCCCTGGCGGACACAGAGGATCCTTATGTATCTTTGGTAAAAAATAAATATATTGTGATCTAGGATCCTTAACCGTGAGATGATAAATGTCAGATTGTGTGATGACACCCTCCTGTTGTGCCTGAAATAAGAATTTGTCAATTTCAACCTTGAATTTATCAATTAGGTCTAGGGGCATGGGCATATAATGCCTGGCATCCTCAAGCTGTCTCTGTGCCTCTTGATGATAACTGTCCCAATTCATAACTACTACCACCCGCCCCTTTGTCAGCTCATAATATTACCAAATCTTTATTGTTTTTTAACTCTTCCAAAGCTATTTGTTCAATCTTTGAGAGATTATGATGGAAGATATCATATTCATTGAAATTATAATGTAGATCTTTGAGGACGGAGGATTGGAATAGAGACACCGGACTAGACATCGGATGCATATATCTAGATTGTTGAAATTTAAAAGATCTGACCTCATTACCACCAGTATCAGAATCAAAATGTATTTTGAGATTAATTAATCTACAAAAGTCTATCACATCAGATGCAAATGAGTCTTCAGTCACAAAAAAATCCAGGAACATAGCTTAGACCTTTATTGAATACAGAAATCTAAGCCTGAGAAAGCTTCACAGAAGATATATTAGGTATATTATTAAATTCGGTCATCACCTTGAGAATCTCCTCCAAAGTGTTTGGACTGTCTGTGCTTCCTCCCCTCTCTTCTGGACCTAACCGTAAAGGGTAACTCATATTGCGTCTTTTCAGTGTTGGTGACTGTAGAAGGGGGTTGCTGTCTACATCAGTAACAGAATAAGAGTCTTCCCCAGAAGTGAAACTAACAGTGTTATGTGCTTTCTTAAGGATAGATTTGGGTCTCTTGCGCTTCGCAGACAATGTTTTGTTCAGGTTCCTTCCTACCAGAGGGCTTTTGTATGGCATAAAGGTCTGGCCTTTCTGATAATCACCTAAATCTCATCTCATATATATATATATATATATATATATATATATATATATATATATATATATATATATATATATATATATATATTTTTTTTTTTTTTTTAATGTACTCTCAGATTTGATATTTTGGTCTACAATAATATATTTTCAACCAGTCTTAATCTGGGTCTATTCATGAGCTTTAATTTTCCAGTTCACTATTACCATTTGTTTTTGGATTGACATTGCTAGTTTGGTATGGATTTGACAAGTATCATTAGGGGCTTATCGTCCGATAAGGACGATTTACAAGTAATCGGTTTAGGTGACACTAATCAAGGACCTTCTGAACCTAATACCCATGATCCCTCAACGTAATGCAAGTTGGTTTTTCAAAGACTAACCAAAGAGATGGAAGGGCTTAGAAGCAATGTATGGCATCTTAAACTATTCAAAGCATATTGAACCAAAGGCATTGCCCATAGGGGTTTAAGAGTAAGGTTACAACCTTTGGTTTATCAGGCTGATGATATATTATTGGAAGAATGGGGCAAAATCCAACAGAATACATCTATGGGGTTTGTGGAGGCCCTAATAGGATATTATGAATGGACAGTGGATAATGGGGTTAATGTAGTGGAAGATCTTTGCTTGGAAATCAAAAATTTTGAATCCTTCCCTAGTTATAAGGAAGGAGTGGATGCATTGGGTTCTGATTTGTTATCTTTGGAACAACAACTTAAGGAGAGGAAAATAAAAAAATTGCAAGAGATTTAGGCAATTATCAAAAAGGCCAGCCCTTTTTGCCATACAAGAGCCGTCTGGTAGGGAGGAACCTGAACAAAACATTGTCTGTGAATCGCAAGAGAAACAAATCTATCCTTAAGAAAACATGTAATACTGTTAGTTTCACTTCTGGAGAAGACTCTTCTTCTGCTACTGATATAGACGGCAACCCTATTTTACAGTCACCAACACCAAAAAGAGACAGTACGAGTCACCCTTTAGGGTTAGGTCCAGAAGAGGGGGGAGGAAACACAGACAGTCCAAACACTTTGGAGGAGATTCTCAAAGTAATGACCGAATTTAATAATATACATATATCTTCTGTGGAGCTTTCTCAGGCTCAGATTTCTGTACTCAATAAAAGTCTAAGCAATGTTCCTGGATTTTTTTCTGACTGAAGACTCATTTGCATCTGATGTGAAAGCCTTTTGTAGATTAATTAATCTCAAAATACATTTTGATTCCGATACTGGTGGTAATGAGGTCAGATCTTTTAAATTTCAACAATCTAGATATATGCCTCCGATGTCTAGTCAGGTGTCTCTATTCCAATCCTCCGCCCTCAAAGACCTACATTATAATTTCAATGAATATGATATCTATTATCATAATCTCACAGAGATTGAACAAATAGCTTTGGAAGAGTTAAAAAATAATAAATATTTGGAAATATTATCAGCTGACAAGGGGGGGTGGTAGTAATTATAAAATGGGACAGTTATCATCAAGAGGCATAGAGACAGCTTGGAGATACTAGGCATTATATGACCATGCTCCTAGACCCAACTAATAAATTCAAGGTTGAAACTGACAGGATCTTATTTCAGGCACAGCAGGAGGGTATCATCACACAATCGGACGTTTATAATCTCACAGTTAAGGATCCTAGATCACAATATATCATTTTTTTACCAAAGATACATAAGGATCCTCGGTGTCCACCAGAGAGACCAATTGTTTCAGGGAGGGGCAGTTTAACTGAGCCTTTATCTGAATTTCTTATGCTATTTGAAACCTCTCCTGGCTTGTGTTAGATCACGTATCCAGGAAACCACCACATTTTTAGATATCATCTCCAGTACTCAGTTGCAACCAGGTTGGCCTCTTTACAGATTATATATGACTGCCTTATACACCAATATTCCACATTGAGTGGGGCTAGTGGCCCTGCAATATTGGTTGGATCAAAGTGCTTTATATCCACCAGGTTGCAATACTCTTTTCCTATGTATGACTGAACATGTCCTCACTAAAAATGTGTTCTATTTCCATGGACAATGTTATTGGCAGTCACAAGGTACAGCAATGGGGGCATCTTTTGCCTCCATTTATGCAGATCTGTTTATGGCACACCTGGAGACCGAACTGATCTATTATCCCATTCATAACATCTATTTGGGGGAAATGGATATTTAGAGGTGATACCTAGATGATTGCTGGTTCATATGGCAGGTGGATGTGGCTTATCTTTTGGAGTTTGTTGAATACCTTAATCAAAACAAATAGGAAATTGAGTTTAAGGTGAATTTTGATTTGGATGAAATCATCTTTTTGGATGTGATTATCACAAGAAATGAAGATAATACTCTCAGTACACAAATATATAGAAAATATCACCAGTATAATTCCTTACTCCATGCTAGGAGCCTCCATCCACCATGTGTGATACATAACATCCCTAAATCTCAATTTCTGTGAGTTAAACACATTTATTCTGTTAACAATACCTTCCATAAATACAAGTTGGACCTGGCTAACCAATTTCGTAACAGGGGGTATATATTGGGCAACATTGCCATGGCCAGTAGTTGAGCATCTACACAAGCCAGAGAAGATTCTCTTACAATATAAAAACAAAGAAAAAACATCAGGGGATCAGGATGTTTTGAGAATGGTCATTACATATGGATGCAACACTAAAGCTTTTATGAACATCATCCAGAAACACTGAATATTTTATTGTTGGATCAGAAATCAGCCTCTAAGGTGGGTGAGAGATGTTTTTTCTCCTTCTGATGTGGGAAAACTTTGGGCTCACTTTTGAGCCATTATAAACATTCTTTCCATGTCTCAGCTGGACCTGTACAACAAACCTTATTGGGGGAGAAATTGTTTGGCACATATCCATGTGGTCATTGCACATATTGTTCTAGAGTTTTCAAAATTAAGAAATTTACTAGCCCCAACACTGATAGAGTTTTTGATATAAAGTTTCTGGCCAATTGTGGTTCAGATTTGGTGGTGTACCTTGCTTCTTGTCATTGCTCATCTTTTTATGTGGGTCAGACATCCAGACCATTACAGATCAGGATTTTTGAACACATGAGTGATATAAGGAATCATATAAACCCACCAGTGCACTTTATAAACACACACTTAAGCACCCTTCTGCTTCCTTTTATTTCATGGTCATTGATAAAATTAAAGGAAATAAGTCCCTCAAAAGTGGCTGGCACTCAATTTTAAATTATAAGGAAAGAAAATGGATAATTAAATTGGGTGGCCTTTTCAGCCCTGGTTTGAATGAACATCTTTCAATATGTCTTTACTAGGAATCTATTAAGTATATAATGACTTGATCGGTCTTTAATTAAAATGTTTTAAATACTGCTGCTCTGATGTTACTTTATTCTTATTGATTGTGTTTGTTCCCTGAAGAAAGCTAGTACAGCTAAAATCGTTTTGCTTTTCTTGGAGCACTTTTGTGCATTACTCGGGGTGTTTGACACCCTTAGTTTCTTGAAAATGTTTATTTAATAAACTTAATATTTATTTGGCAACTTCCATTTGGTGTCGGCCTTACTTTTTCATATTTGCCTTGGTTTTTTGGGCTCTGGCACTTCCATACCTGCGAGGAGTTTGGATTGAGTATTTTCTCTGTACCCTTCAGAATATCTCTGCTAATGCTGAACCTGTTATTTTATCAACTTTCTGCTTTATGGGGCAATTGTCCATTTTGTCTTTGTCCACATTCCTTACTCTGACAGGTTAGGTGGTGTGCGCTATGTGCTTATGCTACCTGTGTTATCCTAACAACTTTTGGCTTGTTAGGGATGATTGTCCCTTATGCCTTTGACCAGATTTGTTATCCTGATGGGTTGGTGGTGTTACAAGCATTCTCGCTCATTTTAAATTGCCGAAAGGCAATTCTGGAGTGCAGAGGGCATGTGTATTGTGAGAGCTCTGCTCTCAGACACACCCCCTGCACTCATATATGGAACCATGTCCATTTTTGAGAATGCCAAAGTGCCTTCATAAATATGCATGGCATGCTACCGTGCTGAGCAGGAACAGTCCCTGCTTTGCAGGAATAACATATTCCTGCACGGCTGCTTGCTGAATCCCAGGGGTAGTCATTTATACATTTATTTTTTTTTCTCATCAAATAAACACAAGGCTGCTTTAAGATACTTCTACTCTAATTAAAATTAAATCACAAGATCTTTTTTAATAGGCTGCTTTAATTGAGTCTAATAGTTTTGAAGAAGTCCCATTGTGTTAGGGATGAAAACGCTTGACCTCTGGTTTTGTTTTTGGCATCAAAGTATATTCAGCTATGAAGCTGCAGCTCGCATTTTTCCATCTCCAAAAGTTTCTGCAGTTTGGTTATCACCACTATGTGAGTCTTGTTTTAATTCTTGGTTTTTTGAGTAGCAGCATGGATACATGCTGTTGTATGTTTGATGTGATGGCCTTCCTTTCCTCATGGACAGATATGAAGGATATGCACTAAAGGCTGAACCAAAATATGGTATCGGTCAAGGCTTCATGTTATGGATATTTATTTATTTATTTAGTTTAGTTTAGCAGTAGATTGTCTTGTTCATGAGAAGTTTAGGACTTCTGCTTATGAAATGCATTTGCACATTACACTAAGTTTTGCAGTCATGATATATTATTTAGGTATTAATTCAGGGAAAAATAAATAAGTCATTTTTTTTTCATTCCATGCCAGGACAAGCCACATAGCACTGTGAACATTGGCAATAGGTGGTGGTCACTGTAGATGTGACACCCCAACCCCATCTATAAAATGGGAAAAGGGGGTTGATGCCAATGCTAATTTTTACATTCTGAATAACTTCAGGTAAATAAAAAATCAAGATTGCATTGTACTCTGAAAGGAATTGCTTTTTAAGATTCAATAATGGGCTTAGCTGTTGATAACTTTGTTTTCTTTCTTTATGATATTGCAGTTTTTTTAACATTGTCAGGTTAATTAAGACACTTTCAGTAGAATTTATTAGTACTGTCCTTCTCTGAATATAGCTTTTGAAAAGTTTCTGTATGTAGCATTAAAGTATATGATCAGTTAAAAGTTACTTATCATGTAATATTTTATAAATGCATATGCTGCATGTCTGTATCATTGTGCTGTATGTTTGTACAATTGTTAAATAAGATAGTTAAGTGCCAGCATTTCATATTCATGTCCATGCAGCTGTCTGTCAAAGTATCTGGTTCTGAGTAGGTGAAAGATGACTGCGAGTTTCAAAATTGCTAGCAGATGAGTGTGTGTGTGTGTGTGTGTGTGTGTTTTTGTGTG
Source organism: Protopterus annectens (assembly GCF_019279795.1). NCBI lineage: Eukaryota > Metazoa > Chordata > Ceratodontiformes > Protopteridae > Protopterus > Protopterus annectens. The sequence continues at coordinate 260,670,903 of NC_056725.1, forward strand.
TGTGTGTGTGTGTGTTTGTGTGTGTGTGCATGCGTGTGTGTGTGTGTGTGTGTGTGTATTATATATATCTATATCTATATCTGTCTATATACACACACACACACACACACACACATATATATATGTATATGTATATATATATATATATATATATATATATATATATATATATATATATATATGGGTCTACTTCTTTTCATGAAGTAAGTACTGGCACCGTGTAGAGCACAGTAAGGCAAATAAAAGGTATATGCCCTTTTCCTCACTGTAGTGTGATCCTGGAGTTAGTATATATAGTGGGGGGGCATAGCCCTCCACATTGGGGGGATGTGGAGGATGTAGTCCCCCCATCTAGTTTGGGTTTAAATTGTTTTTTGGAAAGAGTTAGTCATTGGTGTTGTAAGTGTGTATGTTTATGGTTTAAAATGTACTGTTTTGAAATTCAGCATTGTAAGCTTTCGGTGAAATATAATATAAAACCAAACTAGGCAGGGGGCTACACCCACCATACACCCCAATGTGGGGGGGGTTGTGCCCCCCACAGCTCCCTAACTATTTATACCAACTCCAGAACCTCACTACAGTGGGGAAAAGGGCATATACCTTTTACTTGCCTTACAGTACTCTACACAGTGTCAGTACGCAGTAGACCTATGTATATATATATATATATATATATATATATATATATATATATATAGGGATCTACTTGAAGAGACCAAAATCCCACATTACCTTTTCCAACATGACCAAGACAAAATAGCCAAAACTACACACAAACAAACACTCAGAACTTCAAGAAGCTAACTACTTGTCGATCGCCACAAAAACGCAAACCAAATCAAATCAAACCCACTGATGTTGGGGGCTTCACTCCTAAACCTCCCGAACCCCCACACCTCCCTAACTAAATATATCAACTCTGAGATCACACTACAGTGGAGAAGGGTTCACCGTGATGGCCAAGTTGTTCTCATCCCACTGTAAAATTTTAGAGTTCTGCGTGTTCTTTTATGTGCAGTTTTGGCTATGTCATCTCTGTTATGTTGGATTCAGTATATACAGATAGATATATATAGCTAGATAGATATATAAACACGCCCACATATATGCATCTGTGGACGTGTGTGTGTGTGTGTGTGTGTGTGTGTGTGTGTGTGTATGCATATGTTGTGCAGTAAAACACATGTATTTCTTTGCTACTTATTAATATGATTATACTGTTGCATCTAGCTAGTGCTACCCTTGCCTCAGTTTCCAAGCATTTACAGCAGCAGAGCTTTGTGTCCATCAGGTAACTACTTTATTTCATTTTCTAGAGAAATGGAAAAAAGAGTAAACCCTCACCCATCTAAATCCTCTTTTGTTGTTTTGCAGTCGTGCGATTTACTTCACAAAACTGGATTGCCAGTCATGCAGACAAATTCCTGAATATGAACTGGGAAGAACTTACTTAGAATAATTGTTAAATTTCCAGGAGAAGTTATCTCAAGCCATCACTAGAAATGGATATGTTCATGGCTGATGAAAAGGTAATTGACATTCCATTATATATATATATATATATATATATATATATATATATATATATATATATATATATATACATATATATAAGCATTCTAAGAGCATATATAAATATGACTTTATCCCCCACCTCAGTTTCCCCCAGCAATCTTTAGAGTTTTTAAGCAAAGCAGTGTGCATTTCTTCTTTCTTCAGTTTGTCAAAAGGTAGAGAGAGCTATGCTGATCAACATTAGATAGTGAAAGAAAACAAACAGTGCCCTTTGGCAGTAGAACAAGCAGAGCAGTACATCTCTGAAGCAGACAAAATTCATCTCAGTGTGAAAATGAATTAGCTCCAAGACAACAGTTCAGTGCTACAGGGAGATAATGAAAGAACAGATCAGAATACTGACAGCTATTGCTTCAGATCAAAAAAGTTGAAGAATCAACAAACAATAGCAAAAGTTGATAAACTCTAATTTTTCATCCAATATTAAAACTGCAACTCAGGATGCATAAACTATTGGAGAGGCATTGTGAAATTTCAGAGCCATGGCCAAACTGCGATATGCGCAGTAATGAAAAAATGAATGTCAGGTTATTTATTTCCTTTGAAACTGTAAATGGAAATATGCAATTAAATTAAAATGGTTACTTGCTGAAAAAAAATATGAAATGTCATTTTAGACCATAGCCCTTGGGGCAATAGTCTCTCACTTTACAAAATTACTCTTTTTTATTAAATTAATAAAGTTTTTTAAGCGATAAGGAATATAACAAGAAATGTAACGATACAAAATATGTTTGGAACAGTGTCAATATTAAATTCTACACAGAAGCAATGAAATAAAATTAAAACAGCTACTAAGTGAAAATGTCAATTTTTATTCAAGACAGTGAGCCTTTTTTAAAAGATTTTTTACTTTGCAAACCATAGTACAGCAGTTTATAAAGTACTTTCAGAAAGGTATGTGATGGCTAGGCCGTTTCAATGTTCTCTATAGTAAATATAAGACATCACATCGCTATCAACAAGGAAGCTTTCTACCTTTGTGTAACAGTAGTCTGTCTTCATTTCTGTTCATATTCAGAGACGCAAGTCTTCATTGGGAAAACTCATTTTAACTGAATCCTTATTTGCCTGGCAAATGGTAGCTTTGCCTACTTTGGCTAAGTAAACTATTGTTTGTTTTATACATTTGTTTCAGTCTAGTGGGATTATTGGAGAGAGATTGCACATTTCTTGCTATTCATGCACTAGATCAGTTCAAATAAGCCAAGGTGATGTTTCTTGGGTCTATAGCATTTCATTGAAAACTCATTTCATCGATGCTTAATTCATAGACACATATTCACTGAAAGCTCACTTCACTGAAAACCCAATTCACTGAAAGCTCAATTCACTGATAACCCATTTCACTGAAACTCATTTTGTTGAAAGGTATATATGTCCTATTCCCCACTGTTGTACAATCCTGGAGTTAGTATATAAAGTAAAGGGGGTGTGGGGGTCACAGCCCCCCACATTCGGGGTGTGTGGGGGCGAATTGGTTATATGTTCTGTTCTGGAAGAATTTATTAATTACACTTGTAAGTATCCATCTATATGTTTTAAAATATTTACAATATGTGGGGGGCTACGCCCCCACACCCTCCAATGTGGGGGGCTGTGCCCCCCACCCCCCCTTACTTAATATACTAACTCCTGGATCGCACAACAGTGGGGAAAAGGCCATATATACCTTACAATGAAATGAGTTTCTGTGAAATGGGTTTTTCAGTGAAGTAAGCTTTCAGTGAATTGGGCTTTCAGTGAATATGTGTCTATGAATTAAGCTTCGATGAAATGAGTTTTCAATGAAATGATATAGACCCATGTTTCTCAAATAAAACAGATTCAGACTTTGATGTTCCATTCCTTTCCCACTGTTCATGATCTGTTAATCTCTCACACTATTTCATAAACTATAGATTTTTCTTACTCTATAGTTTATTTTCATTTTTGTTTTGCACCTGTAGGCAGTATTTCATTATGTCTGATCTGTGCATTATTTTTTATTCTTTCTCTGTTGGAACCTGCCTGCTGCCTACAGAAAGTTGCTTCAGTCTTCCTTCATTATCAGTGTGAAACCATACTAACTTATGTTTGCTGTATACGCATCACTGCATAATATTAATAAATATACCATGTCAGAACTGTGCTTTGACAACTTTACTTGTTTGCTTGCTTCAGCCTCAGACACAGAATTATGCCTAGAAAGTATAATCCCACTAGACTCCACCACTCTGAACATAAATGCCTGACTCAGTGATCCAAATCCCAGAACTCAGCATGGTTTGCTCTTTACTCCAGTTACAGTGCCGAGATAAAGAACACCATTCCCAGCCTACATAGAAAAATAAACAATAAACTTAACTTTAAACAAAACCTCCATTACCACCTCCTGTGTGCCAGATCAAGTCAATGCTAGATACCAACTGGCTGAATTAATTATCCTTCTTCATTTTCTGTTTTCATATTCCTCTTGCTTTGTTACCACTCATGACTAGTCCACTCATTTAATTTTCCCCTCTTATCTAACTTTCATGATCTATTCCTAAATGTATGCCTCTACCTTGTAATCCTGAGCACACCTAGATGCATGTATGTAATTCTCCCTTCTTTCATCTGAACTTATAAAGGAGAATAATACAACCATCTGATTTCCACAATAAGCTTACTATTAATTATTAAAGGGCATCAGTTATGTAGTTGAGGCAGTCAGTATTGATTTTGTACTAATGTCCTTGTGCTACAGCATTATGTATGAAGCTGGTTGACATTCCTGTCTTAAATGCCAAAAAAGTTATTAATTTGCAGTAATATATTACTTTGCATTTTGAGCTAACATAATTGTATGTTCAATAGCATGCATTTAGTAATACTGGCTAAGTTTTGCTAAGTCATATCAATAATATTTATAGACTTCCCAATCACAGATATGTGCTATTCCACTATAGATTTAGTCTCTGATGAGATTTTGTCAGGTGTACAGGAAAGCACACTTCCATGGGCCAAATTATATTTGACGTGACCTGAATAGATCTCAGTGGAGTGTCTTCTTTGGGGGATGCAGATGCACAGTCTGGGTTTAGATTTTCTGTTACAATATTTCATACAACTGTCAAATAAACACCAAATAAATGAATAAATAGCTCATACCATGAAACAGGTTAATAGCTTTTTTGCCTGTATGGGCTCAGTTTCAGTAGGAGATCTTGAAGCAAATGCAGTGGGCTTCTGCATGCCTCTGAAGTGCTTATGCATGCAGTAGAACACCACCAGTTTATATATATATATATATATATATATATATATGTATACGTGTGTGTGTGTGTGTGTGTGTGTGTGTGTGTGTGTGTGTGTGTGTGTGTGTGTGTGTGCATGTATGTATGATTAACATTGCTTTGGTCCTTTTCTTGGGCTACTATGATTGTTTTTCTTGCATCTAAACTGTTGGTTTTGGGTGATTCAATGTGATATGAATTTTATCATTGTCAGTAATGCTTTGTGGTTCATGTTTGCAATGATTCTTAACAACTTATATATTGTAGTGTTTGCACAATCTCCAGAGGGACAGCCTTACTACATTACTGTGCTTTTCTATATATATATACATATATATATATATATATATATATATATGTATATATATATATATATATATATATATATATATATGTATATATAGACACCCTGCCATGACAGTATCACATATAGCAGCAAGATGTGCAACTATACCCAGGATTCATTAAGGTTCCATGCAGGAATAGCTTATTCCTGCATGGAAGCGGCCATTTAAGAGCAGCATGGCAGCGCGCCATGCATAGTAATGAAGGCACGCTGGTTCTGCTCCTAAATTTACACGGAGCAAGGACAAGTGCAGTGGGTGTGTCGGAGAGCAGAGCTCTCACAGCACACATGCCCCTGCACTCAGGAGATGCCGTTTGGCAATAACAATGAGTGAGAATGCTCATAGGAGGTTGCATGCCTCCCAAATGTACAAATCATAGCATAATGTCCACACATTTGTTGCCCATCCAGTTGGCCTGTACCCCAGTTGTACCCTGAAATCACGGGATGATATCAGGAATGAAGCCATGAAATAATGGCATACATATGACTGTCATACACCAAAACCATCAGAAAACCTATATTAAAACCAGTCCTGTTACTCAAGCAAGTGTCTCAAGTTTATAAGACAAATAATTAAAATATGTCCGTAGATGGACCGCATGTTGTCAAGCTTTGTCTAGATAACATGCATTAAAAGGTTGAGAGGTATTGGGGGTTGCTAGGATGTCTGCCCAATGTGCATATGCATGCAGGAATCCACAGCAATAAGTGAAACCTGTCCCTTCCAAGAGAAAATATCAGTAGAAATTTTTTCTTATCAAACAGATTACATTTAACCATAGGTGCGTGGGTTTGCCCATTGCTTAGCTATGCATACTGCAGCTTAAATGGCACAAGAAGATAAATATCAAGATACATGCAAATGAAACAGTTCTGCAATAGTGTAGTGATCATAGTGTTCGCTTTCTGAACAGTCATTCCTGGTTCGATTCTCACTGTAGTAAATTCCATGTTTATCACTTTATGAACAATTTTTTTTGTTGTATAACCTACTAAATAACATATATTTGTGAATTGGAGTACTGCATTAAATGCACATGTGAGGTGTCATTGTAATAATGTTGTAAAATCCACAGATAAACACAAGTGCCCCATACAGTATATGTACACATGAATCAGGGATACAAATCAAAGGTATAATGTTTAATGAATGATAAATCCATAGAGTGTTCAAATACACCACCTTCCCAAGAGCCATGTTACATTTCTGTCTAAATTAGTGCAGGGGTAAGCAGGAGTAAGCACTTGTAAGCAGTAGTAAGTGGGTATAAGCCTGTTTGTGTGGAGGTAAGCAATGTACACACAGGTTAAGCAATATTGAAGCTAACTCTCTGTAAGCATATTTAATCAGAAGTTAGCATTGCTTACCGTCACGCAAACCCACTTACAATTGCATAAAAGTGCCTTAATCACTATGTATCCAACAGCCGCTGTTCTGCCCAGCAACAAAATAAACAGCCCTTGAACTCAGGACCCTGTACACTATAGTTACAGTAGTTAACCCGTAAGCCATCACAGCAATATATAAGACTGAGATATCACCAAACAGATCCACACTATAGGAAAATCAAAATTTACATGTGAAAGGAATCTATATACAGTTTTATGTTATATAACCTACTATATAACATAAATATGTGAACTGGAGTACTACATTTAGTCCAGATGTGAGGTGTCATTGTAATAAAGTGTTAAAATCCCCCAGTAAACACAAGGACCCCATACAGTGTACTTACGCATGAATCATGGATACCAAATACATATATAACATGTAATGAATGATAAATCAATGCCACACAGCAAATAGTGTGCAAATTAAAAATTAGCAACACAAAGCATTGTACACCCCTTCTTACTAGGTGTAAGCAATGTGTAGGCCAGCTTAATCAGTTTGCCCATCGGTATACCTCTTTAAGCAATGCCAACCTTAAATAAGCAGGTTTGCCCATAGCTTAGCATTTTCAAAACAATACAATCATGGCAAAGTGCGAGAAATCAGGCCTACATAAACCCCACAGGCGGGAATACATCTCATAACTGGTTGCAGCTTCCTTCTGTAGGCACTATGACCAGTGTGGGTGAAGGAATATGCTTCTGGGTGCAGTGCTGGGGCATCTAGGAGTCCAAAGTCATGGCAGGACTCCTTGTTAGGACCATGACCAGAGACTGCTGCAAGGGCAATACCAGGATTCCCAATATAAAGTGGAAGCCTGGGACCATCTCGCCCGTGGTCTCACCAATGCTACTGGCATCCCTTGAACTGGTGAGCAGGTCAGACATAACTATGCTGACCTGAAATGAAGAAAGAGGGAGCTCTTGTATCAGTGCATCCAAGAAGCTAGGCAGATGGGTGATGTCCCAGCCATGTTTAAGTATCAGTCTACTACCTGTTTAATAATTGCCAGCTCATGTATATTATGGATAGGTATGGCTAAATATTCCTCTTATGTCTTTGGCAGTGGCAGACTAGCGGGCTGTGATCTGGAAAGGCCATGCCTGTAGACTGCAGAGGTTGCGTCGTGAGGCAGTTTAGTGATAATCTTGCATGTGCTGTCATAATAAATAAATCTAAAAGTAATTCATGTCATATTATTGTATGCTCTTATTCACTTTTCTAATGTACTACCACTTCCTGATATATTCTGTATTATATGTTCTTTTATGTAATTACATGAGGAGCTTTTGTTCCCGGGCCTCCACTGAAAATGGGCTCATCAATGGCCCAGTGGACTTTCCCTGTAAACAAATGTAATAAATAAATAAATAAATAAATAAATATAAAAGTAGTAGGAAGTTAATTGCCATTATAAAACCTGTATTGTATATGGCATATACTGAATAAACCAGACAATATGGCAGGAAGAGTCTTATATAGGTTGTATGTAAATAAAAGGTCAACAGCCTGGCAATAAAAGTCTAACTGCTGGATGGCTTGTGTTTACTCTGGAATCATATGGTAATGTAGTGTTGCAATCTCTTAATAGTACTGTTGTATTAAGCACTATTACCCACACTGTGCTACATAAATAAAATGTGTAGGAATGTCCTTATACGACTGCTGTAATCACAAGATGTCATATTGTACAAATGAGAGACTTAGACAGAAAACAGTGAATAGATATGCAACATAATCCAAACAGCACACTCAACTGAGACGTGAAGTGTTGTATTTTTAGCACACACAGCCATGGTTCGAATCCTGGGAGTGGTAGTTAGTTGCATGCAGAATCATACCCCACAACTGTACAGATATTGTCAGAAAGTCCAGATAATTGGTGTAAGTCCCCTGTCTGTCACCCTGTCCCCCTGGCAAATCAGTGGGATGATCCCAGAAGCTTAGGCAGCAAATAATGACATACAACTGATTGTCAGACATCATAACTGTCAGAAATATATCCATAAGAACAAATCTGTCACTCTAGCAACTCATCAAAGTGTTATGAGAGTAATAAGCAAAGTATGTCCCAACTCCACTCCCATGTTGTGAAGCTATGACCAGAGTGTGCGCAGTAACAGAGTGAGACATATGTGCATAATAATAACGTGGAATCTGGTAATATGTGTGACAATATTCAGGTAGTCTTAACAAACATTCCCTCCACAGGTCTGTCAGATATGAAAACTGTGCCTAGAAATAAAAGATTGAAATCCTGGACTGGTACTGTTTAGTCTGGTATTGTATGGCAGTGTTAGTGTTGCGGTATCTCTGACTAATAAAGTATTACTCATCATTGTCATCCACACAGTGCTACATAATAAAACTGTCTAGGAATCCCTGTATAAGAGTGTTGTAATTACAAGGTCAGATTGTAAAACCATGCGAGACTTATAGACAGAGTTCAGAGAAGAGATACACAGCAATATCTATATAGCATACTCAACTGGAGATGGAGAGGTATATGCACTGTTTTATTTTTAGCAGATACCACCATGGTTATAATCCTGGGAGTGGTAGTAAGGTGTATGCAGAATCATATTCCACAAGTGTACAAAATTGCCCAGAATGTCCAGTTAAATGGCCCATATCTGCTGGCTGTTACCCTGTCCCCCTGGCATATCAGCGTTCTAATCTCTGATATTTAGGCAGCATTTAATGTCATATAACTAACTGTCAGGCCTGTAAATATTTGGAAAATGTCTATGAAAACAAACTTGTCATTGTACAACTCACCAAAGGTTTATGAGGGCAATAGTCAAAATATGTCCCAATTTCCCCTGCATGTTGTGAAGACATGCCCGCAATGTGTGTAATAAGAGATGGAGAGGTATGTGCATAACATCAACCTGGAATCTGGGAATATGCATAGAAACAGACAGGTAGTGTTAACAAACAACATCTCCACAGGTATACCAGGTAAGAGGTGTATACTGCAGGTAAAACACAGTTTATGTATATAGTTGTCTACATCCATACCATTGTCCAAACTAAGGCCAGAGGGTAGTGTAATAATACCTTTAAGGTACAGATCACTGCACTGACTAGGAAAGTAATGAGAACTACAGGGATATACAGGTTAATTGACATCCCCCCCACCATATCTGCAACAATAAACTAAATACACAACTCAATCGGTATGTGCACAATTAAATCTATTGTTTGATAAATATTGAAATTTGTTCCTATGCATGTGCCATGTTGAAATCCTCACAGATTGGTGGCATGCTGCCATCAATGTACCTGCATGCTGTTGTAATGGCCACTGTGGTGCCATATATGCATGTGTTCTGTTTGCTATGCAACTGTTAAATATCTGGTGTTTTGGGTTAATGGGAATATCTATGCATGCTGTTATACCTAATCTTGGAATGTGTTGATATTACTAACCCAAATATGTTTTAAAATTGAAACACCACAGCACATTTGTGAAGGCCGGTCCCAGCAGACCCACCTATCCCACCTCATCTGTTCGTGGCACGGGCACCAGCAAGTTTGGGGCCCACCCTGGGGCTTCCTCGTCTGCTGGTCCTGCACCACCTTTGGGTGAAACCCCCTCAGGGGATGGGGCTCACCCCCTCCAAGAGCAGGCAAGGACAGGATACTGTCACTCATCGTCAGGTCCGGAGTCTGGTGCGTAGCGAGCTCTGCAGGGAGTTTGGAGATCTGCTATGCCAGCTTGAGGATCACGTGGTACAACTAGAGGGTCAGCCTGTCCCTCCTACTCTGCCACCAGCACAGCCACCTTTGCAGCAGTGAAGGTGCAGTGGTGACTGCCCATGGGTGGGGACCTTAGTCCCACTGTTTCCACTAGGGGGCTCATGGGCTTCGGATTTCTAAACACACCTCCCCATCCAAGGTGTTTACCCCCACATGTGTCATATACCACCCCAGTATGCTATCTTGTCTGTCTTGTCTGTTATCCTACCCACTCTACCTCCAAAATATACCTAATATCCCTCCCTAACATCCCACTCTCACCTTAGAAAAAAAGGGCAATCTGTTCCCCAAAAAAATCTTGCCCCATACATAGCTGTCCATTTAGCACACGTGTCCACTGAGCATGTAATCTGATATAATTGGCTTCACAACATATTATTGTTGTCCTCACCCCTGTCTCAGGGGTATGAGTGTCCAAATCTACCTCCAAATCAGAGTATATGCACAGCTGTTGCTGTAGAAGAAATGGGCAGCTATGGACCTTCCCTACACTCATCCTGCACATCCTTAGCTATTTTCTCTACTGTCTTTCCCTCTTTGTGCCCATTTTTTCACCACTTTCCTATCAACCCTTTTTCTTTTCTTTTCAAGAAATTAGCATGGGGGTAAGTGGGAGTAAGCACTTTTAAGCAGCAGTAAGCAGGTTTAATCCTGTTTGCCCGGGGATAAGCAATGCCTACACATGATCAGGATAAGTAATTTAGAAGCTGAGTATAAGAAACTGTAATCAGAAGTTAGCAGTGCTTACCTTCATGCAAACCCAAGCAAACCCACTTACAACTGCTTAAAAGTGCCTCAATCACTCTGTATCCAACGGCCCTTGTTTTGCCGAGCAACAAAATAAACGGCCTTTGCAAGGTTCAAACCCAGGACCCTGCACATCATAGCCAAAGTAATTTACCACTAAGTCATGTCAGATATACATAACCTTCATGTTTTTACAAACACAGTATCCAGCACATTCAACAGTACAGGAAATGTATTTATACATGTAGATGTGTGTGTGTGTGTGTGTGTGTGTGTGTGTGTGTGTGTGTGTGTGTGTGTGTGTGTGTATATATATATATATATATATATATATATATATATATATATATATATACACACACACACATATGCACACATCTATAGATATATATGTCTACATATATAAATATAATATATATATATATATATATATATATATATATATATATGTATATATATATATATATATATATATATATATAGATATAAAAGAGAACATAAATACATAAATACATATTTGACCAAAGGCACTGTTAATGGGGTTGAGGTGGCCCAAGCTAAGTACCTCTTGTAAGTATTGATATCACCCCCTCCCCCACAGCCAAACAGATCTGCCCTGCAACACAATACCAATGCTTGCAAGTCCCATACCCAGGACCCTACACAACATAGCTACAAGAAGTTAACAGTAATCCATCCCACCTGTATGATGTCAGGATGGTATCAATAACATATCATGCAGTACAGTCTGGCTACCATGGGGAATGTACAATATGGAAGCAATAAACATTCCAAAGATACATATACACACACACACATATATATATATGCAGATACATATATGTATATATATATATATATATATATAGAGAGAGAGAGAGAGAGAGAGATGGATATGTAAATGCACATGCACACACATAGATATGTATTGGAAGATACATATTTAGAGGGTGTACAGTATATTGAACAACCAGTAATCCTACAGTTGCCACCTTTTCAAATGGACAGTGTATAATTATCTCATAAAGAAGACAATTGTTGCATGAAACATATACCCACAGAGAAGTCAAAGGATATGACACCACACACAAGTTTGGATACATAAGAAATGTTTATTTGTGTACTATTACAGTTGTATATGCCATGTCATAGATTCATAGGTTCATAGGGTGGTACTAGGTTATCAGCCCTAGGGCCTATACAAGCGAAGCCATAACAATTCCCTGGATATTTCTTCCCAAAATATTTACTTCCCTGGACCCCTGTCTAGCAGGGAAACTGATGTGATCCCTGGGGTGAATTTCCTATCTCCCATCCAATTGTCAGGGTTCCTTTTGAAGAGGGCCAAGGATGCACTCGGCTTGACATGTATGGGCAGTCTATTCCAGAGTATGGGGAGTCTCTGGGTCAGGAACCTATCCCTGCAGCATGTTTTGTTCATTGAGATGACAAGGTTTAGATCTCTGGAGCATGTGGCTCTGAGGGATTGGGATTTCTTTAAGTGGAGCATGTCCAACAGCTCAGGGTCATATAGCTGTTAGTTCTTTGAAATACATACTAACTAAGTAATGCAACTCTCAATCAGATCATTTTATACAGTAATCCAAAAGCATAACATATGTTGCTGTCCAGGCCAAGGCCTACAAGTAGTACAACAGTAAAGAAAGACTGGGCCAGAGAGTAACAATCAATGAACAGTAAGTAATGCAGATGTAGTTCAGCAGCCTCCAATTACACTCTGTACTCCACCCCTAGGGGGAAAAGAATTAAGTTGCCACAATGAGGATGT
>NC_056725.1:260686277-260693777 GCF_019279795.1 Protopterus annectens
ATATCAATACACACACATATACACAGCAGTAAGTGTGTGCAAAATGGATGGTTATAACAGGTGTGAACCTCATGTTGGGAACACAATGCCCTTGTTTGTGAAGGTGAGATTGGGAATTTGGAGAAGGATAGCAGGTATGTTTGTGGAGGTGGGTTGGGTTGGAAGATAGATAAGACAGCCTACAGGGGTGGTACATAACACATTTGGTGGGTAAACACCCTGGATAGGGAGTGTCATCTGCGATGTGGAAGCCCCATTAGTTCCCATATGGAAACAATGGGACCAAGGTCCCCACCCATGGGAAGTCACAACATCATCCTCATGGCCCGGAAGGTGCCTGGGCTGGTGGCTGAGCAGTAGGAGCATGTGGACCCTGTGATTGTGTACTGAGGGCCTCAAGGTGCTGTAGCACAGCCCTCAAGTCTCTGTGGAGCTCCCTATGCTCCTGACCTTGGACCTGATCTTGGGTGACAGGATCATATCTGTGTGTGCTCCCAGGGGGGGTGAACACCATCCCCTGAGGTGGTTCCTCCTGAAGGTAGTGCAGGACCAGTAGATGAGCAGGCCCCAGGGTGGGTCCCACATGTGATGTGGCCTGGTAACATGGCCAGATGAGGTGGGAGAGGTGGTTCTTCTGGCAACTGTTCCCTAAACATGCTATTGTGTCACTGCTATAGAACATATGTGGGTAGTAATAGTCCACATGTTCCCAGATCATGTTCAACAGCATGCATAGGTATCCCCAGTAACACAAAAGAACAGATGTGCAGCAATCATATAGCAAACAGAACACATGCATATATGGAACCATAGTGGCCCTTACAATAGCATGCAGGTGATATTGTCTATAACAGACCACCAATGATAGTGTCCATATAGGGAACATGACTACAAACACATAGCACAAAGTGCTGTACAATACAATATATATATATATATATATATATATATATATATATATATATATCACAATGATGGGTATTTTGTAGACATATTTGTTGAGTTGTGTGATCAGATTGTTGTTATATGGTGGGGGAGATGTGTATTATAAACTATATTAGCCTTGCTGTATGAGGTCCTCAGATCTGTTTCCATCTTTATGTCTTTCAGGAAAGATGTCCAGGGAGAGGCTGCCCATTTATACAGTGGGGGAGAATGATGTCATCATCTCACACCTGATGTAGCACTACCAGGTTATGTTTGGATGAACAGCCCATGATAAGCAGAAGCAAACTGCCCTGTGGAATAATCTTGTCTACAGGGAAAATTATGTTGGCCTGCATAACTGCAGTTATGAGCAGGTCTGGCATCAATGCACAGACCTACTTCGCCATGCCCATTGGCATGCTGCTGCAGTCAGGGGAAACAAGCTTGTAATGGGGGGGCATGCCATTCAGCACCCTGACACATGTTGAGGAGCTCCTTGCCAGCCTCAGGGCACCTGCCCGCCTGCACACACACCTGGTGTAGAGCATAGAGGAGGTGGGTGCTGCCCACACAATGGCAGAACAGCATGCAGGTAAAGCCACAGGGCATATCAGTAGACCATTGTTGCTTATCCATCCGCATCTGTACAGTTAGATCATGCATATGTGAGATAACATGTATATAGTCTGTTGCTGCATAGTAGTAATAAACAGATGTGCATAATCTGTAGTATTGTGGGCTTGTACTGTAGATGTACTGTAATGCTGCACCCACCTTGTCCCAATGTACTTGTGTAGGTCCCTCTGGTATACCTCCAGGGCAGCAGCCTGTAGCTGCTGAGTATGGTGTTTGTTCAGGTTTGCCAATACACTGGTCATGTTATGGCCATGGTATAGTCCATGCACACATTTAACACACCTACCCATAATGCATGCTGTACATGTTCATGTAATGTTGCTGTTAACTGCACTGCATCACAGTGGTCACCATGATGGTGTATCTGAAGGGTATGTCAGACTCCTGCAATATAACTAACATCCTGTCATTGCAAAATGAGTGCATGGAGATGAACATAATGGTGGGACAAATTGCCTACAGTAGGGACATGTGTGGAACATCACCCTTATACATTGCTACAACAGTGTATATACCAGTATTACAATGGCAACTGCTACAGATCTACACTACGACATATCACAATACTGCAGTCCACAACCCTTACAATCTGCAATATGGTCCTAACATGAGCAATGAATGTGTAATATGGAATTGTATGTTAGGTCAGAAAATATGGGGAATACATACCTTCACAAACACTGGAAGCATATGTGTGCACACACTCCAGATAACATATAGTGGAAGCAGCTGTTGAGGTACTGACTGCATGTGTTCTTCATGAGAATGCACTTTCCAGCAAGTACACATCCCCAATGTCACACCAAGAAATGGTCTGCTGTCCAAGATGTTTGGCCATCAAATGTGCCCACTTACCTGCAACAGAGCCAGCCATGGCTTGAACACATCTTACATGCCATGACATGGACCCCATACCAAACAGGTAGCACCCAGGAGTTGGACATGTAGCCATACCTCACCATTGCATATACCATGGCAAACAGTGCAGTCATGTATGTGGCAAGGATGTATGGGACAGGAATAATGTAGGAAATAAACAGATGTCCATCCAAGACAGATGATGTCACATGTAGCAAGTTGGTCATGCAGGCTGCCTAGTATCATGTCACAACACTGAGGGAGTTGCAGGAATGCACTACCTGTGTCAGCAATTGCCTGGACTCTGCATATGTGTGGCCCATGGGTTAGGGTAATCAGATGGGACAGTTGTACCACAGGAAACATCAATCAGGCCTCTCCACAGTTAGCATATGCATAAGAGAAAAGGTCCCCAAAAGGCATGCATTGCAATGTGTACTGGTGTACCAAGACCACATTGGAAACCTACAGACAGTATCAAGTAAGATACATGTGCTGCACAACCAACACCTCACCCCACCCCACCTCAGCTCCACCATCCCCAGCTGTACCTTTCCAGTACAAGTGTACACCTGTATGTTTGCCATTCATTAGCTGGGACTAGGCTGCTACACATGGTGTTCAGTGTTTGGGACACTGAAAACTGACACATGTGTAGGCCATAGTTGTCAAGCATCTGCAAAAAAGGCTGAAGGTGGAGAGGAGGTGTCATCATGACATAACAGTGCACTGTAGCAGGGATCCAAAGGATGCTACGAATGGCTGTATCTGCACACAGTCAGGGTCAGGAACTGGAGCAGACATAACCCTGACTCCAAAGTAATAGTGATGGCAGTGTGTGAACTCCAAGGGATGTGCACATGAGTTGACCTTGCAAACATGCGGAGTTGGGGGACATGTGTAGGGCAGACTGACCAAATACTGGCAAATGCAGATGGCCCATGTGAGTATTCCCCTGCCAGGAATAGTGACTGCTGTAGCACATATGCTAGGTGCAACAAACCATCATGATAAGGGCGTGCACACATATGCACCCACAAAGTGTATGCATCTCAATCAGCATCAGCACAACTAACACATTTGTCTGACACTGCATTTGATTGTACAGGTCATATGTCACATATCAGGTTCATGTAATGTTAACATATGCAGTAATGTGGTCCCATGGCATATCAAGGAAGAGGGTGTTATATCAACAAGGGTGTGTACACTCCCCATAGTCATGGTAAGGTTTGATGGTTGTCAGTGCAATTGTATCGTATTGGCCATACATGCACCACTGCGGATGACATCTGTAAATCAGACATCAGGCATTCACAAATGACATCTGTCCACAAATCATCCCAGGTATGTGATGGACAATACACAGGGGCTGTGAGCAGCAGAGCAGATTAACTGACACAGTAAAACACATTCAGCAATGGTGTCTACACCTGTGAGGTATGGTGCACAGTACATGCCAGGGTACCAAACAGGTGCACAACAATACTGTGTACATGGGTGCAGTGTGTTCCAGGGGAAGAGGCATCACCTACTAACACAGCCCATGCATCACACACATGTATAATGTTGCCAGCATGGATTGACTATAGCTGCGCTGCATGTTGTTGAGTACCATATGTCATGCATGTTGACAGATGGGTAATGGGAGGTCTGTGTGTAATATCTTAGTGCAACCTCACCTGTAAGTGTGCGTGTGTGGGAGGGTGGGGGTTATTTTGTCTGTAAGTGCAATCTGGTGGAGTGGAGGGGAGTTGATGTATGTAGGGTGTGTGTGTGTGTGTGTGTGTGTGTGTGTGTGTGTGTGTGTGTGTGTGTGTGTGTCCATGTATGCACATGTGTGATTGTGGGGTTGTTCATACTACTCAACTTCCCTTTGAAATCGTACAAGACATGGACATGGATAGACACATGTGACAAAAGGAATGCTTGTCTGACATGTAATCTCAGGACAGCTGATAGTATACTAAGGTCTGTAGCATGGAACATGCATTGAGAGGGAAAGTAGACACCAGGTATATTGTTATAATTGCAATCAGCAGAAAGGTGAAAGAATACCCATGTATGCAGCACTACAGATGCATTGGGGAATTACTAGACAGCACCAGTGAGTGTTTCCAAATATTACTGTTGTCCACATCATAAGCTAATAGAGCAACAGATCTTGCACCTACTGAGCAATAGTCACGTATGACACTCCAGTGCTTGACATTATTGAGCGACTGTAGTAGCCTCTAACATATGGGGACCATGCTCATGATGTCTGGACAAACCCAGGGTGAATGCTGGATGACAGCAGTGAATCTTTGTAAAACTAACGCCAATCATGTCAAAGAGGTAATGGAGTAACAGGTCATGTTTTGTGATCACTTACCCAGGCAATTAGAATGATGATACATTAATGATTAGTATTAATGAGTGCAGGTTTCCAAGTGTGATGCAGGATGGGGAACCTATGAGAATAAACTTGGGACAGTCTGTAAATTCAGGGACAGGTAAGTATTATGTGGAATGTCAGGGTGTGTGTGTATGTGTGTGAGTGTGTGTGTGTGTGTGTGTGTGTGTGTGTGTGTGTGTGTGTGTGTGTGTGTGTGTGTGTGTGTGTGTGTGTACTATTAAGCAATGACGTACAGGTCTTAAAGTGCATTTCTTGTTTTCCCCTCATAAGTGGCAAGGTGGGTCAGGGTCCCTCCTGCAGGCAATCTGATGTTGGTGTCCATACAGACACTGAAAATGATGATAGGTGTGTTAAGGCACAGGCGGGGTTGTTAGAGGCCAAAACTGCATCATCATTTGACATCCCCCTGTAATCCTCCACATCCTGTACACAGTCACAGTGCCTATAGATACCTCATCACCAGTGGCCATAGCAGAGGGACAGTTGGAGGTTGGTGGCAATGCACAGAACAGTGTGGTATTTATGGCTGCTGTGTCTGGACACAGCAGCCATAGCCAGATGTCCAGCAGGGTATCACATAGGCAGATGTACAGGTGTGCTCATTGGAGGGCTGCTGGTCATCATGCCCCTGACAGAAGTGCCAAATCTGGTACCACCAGATGCATGTTTCAGGCTGTCATGGAGGTGCAGGCATGTATGGAACGGTACACCAGGCAGGGTCAGAGGCTGCAGAGGGCTACTGTTTCAGCTGTAACAGACAACATCCATGATCTTGCAGGTGCCCTCCATTATTTTATAGAGGTCATGGATAGACAGTGGGGTGAGAAGGTGGGACTCATCAACCGTGGATTGTCTGTGTTAGAGAATGTGATGGGAGTGGTGCGACGGCCACATGGATGTAGGCCAGCAACACCAACAGCTGGAGGTCAACGTGGATGTGCAAGAACACCAAGCCATTCCTGTAGTGGCAGTACCAGCCCCAGCACTGCAGGGGGAGTGCTGTCCACACCATACCACAGCAGGCCATGTGCACATGGTCCTGGCCAGTCCCAGGAGGGACCTGATTAAAGAGGACATATGTCATCATCAGGGGAGAGTACCATATCGTGGCTTGTACCCGGATGTGCCCATGGAACCCCTGGCAGGCACAGTTCTCATGTCCGTGGCCGGAGGCGGTGAACTGCACATGCTGCTAGTTATGGTCTGCACCTGTCCAACAAACACTTGTATATGGCAGCCACATGGCAGAACTGTGTGCATCCATGCTCACACACAATTCAAACACATCTAGGGCATCCCCATATCTACACACACCATATCACCATGGCCATATCAATAATTAAACCCCCTCACTCACACACATGGTGTCAAATGTATGGCCCAGCCTAGGTCTCTGGCAACCAAAAACACACCCTGTGCATATGATGATACCTGTGCCACATCCCTGTCATCCATAATATTGATTCATGGACAGACTAATATGGTTCTGATGCACACGGTGACTGTACTACAGTATACCAATGTACTGCTGTGTAACATGCTGTCAGCAGTAATATTTAATGTTTACATGTCAGGAAGTGTAGCTGTCCAGCCATGAAGCAGTATAGCTGTTATTAACACTGAGTGAGTGCGGTCTACATAATATTATCCATTTATGTTGTAGGTGTCCATGTGTCAGCAGGAGGATGATCGGCTGTCATATCTCACAAGAGGTATGGCACTGTGGTGACAACTTGGCTGTGCCATATCCTGGGTACAGGTGAACACATGTTACAGGTCTGTATAACAATTACTGCCTGTGCCACATGGCCGATAGGTCTGGGGTTGGTGTATCCAGGTGACTGCATGGTGGCTACTGTTAGCAGCCCTTCTACAGTGGACAATGGTAGTTGTACTGGGGGTACACACCACATGTTTGTGTATAACACACACAAAGGCTTTGGTGTTGATGCACTACACAGAGAATACTGTACACATGGATGTATGTACCTGTGCAAGGAAACCATTGTAGCCTATGTAATTCCACCAAGCCAGACTTCGCAGAACACATTGTGGAATAAGCAGTCCGCTAGTTTAATGTCATTGACGATGGTACTGGCAGGGTATATGTTTTCTTCCTCAATGTAGTGCAATCCTCAACTCGGTAAACATATGTTTGCTGGTGTGGGTGGCACACCTCTACTCTTTGGAGGGTGAGAGGTGCTGTAAAACCACAGCTAGTGTGATAGACAACTACCTAACCTGTTAACATGAACTGAACAGTATTACGGCCAGCTACACAGGGGAATACACTCAACAATAACTGCAATGATGCTGGCTGTGTCCACAACAGCCACACTCAGCTATATATACCACCCCAGTATCACTGCACACCTATACAGTGGGGAAGAGGCTTTTACACATCTAACACTAGTTGTGATGGAATGTATGTCCACAGGATGATACCTATGAAACTTTAACATATGCCAAGCAGTTCTTGGACAGATGACCCCCTGGGACATGTATATTCTGCAATCTGAAATAGATCCCTCCACATACATGCAGACTCTTACTTGGCAACACTGAGACTAGACCCCTACCTAGGTATGTAGTGCTACTGATGTGTGTGGCTTTAATTGCACACACCACACAGCTTTTAGGATGAGATGTGTTCCTGGTTACATGTTACATGCAGAACATAC
>NC_056725.1:260698777-260799443 GCF_019279795.1 Protopterus annectens
GTAAAAGTGAAGCATGTTTGTGTTACACACTTACCAGTACGGGGTTTCAAACCACCGCCTGACTACGTATTGTTATTACATGTCTATGCAGTTATTGCATGCGCCACAGCACTTTCAAGTTAGGGAGCTGTCCAAATGTATATTTGATGGTGAGTGACATCAGCAACAGTGATAAAGGAGGGATAAGGTAGATGTAGTACATGTGCCTGTCCACAAGAACAGGTGTCAAGGTTGACACAGCCACACTCTCTCAGGGACTCACACACATTATCTCAGTTGGCAGGGTCAGGATTAGACTTCCTAAATAGCTAGTTTGCCACAATACAGTAATACATGGGTATCACATGCACCACAGAAGTTATCAGGCTGATATATGGGCAAAGGGTATGTCAAGGTGTCTGATATCAGAAGGCATGCTTCAGTAGGCCAATCAGATGTGTAGTGAGTGTGCATGACGTCCAAATCATTATACTCCACACACACACAGACACAGTTTTGCCAGTACTGGCATGTGTGGGTGCATTGTTTCACAGGGGTGTAGTGGCAAACTGTGCCAGAAGGCTGTACAAGGCTAAGTAAAGGGCATACCTTGGCATCAGGGTACATGACAATGGTCTGCAGTGTGGATCAGGGGTGTAGTGTTTGGCCCACACAGGTGGGTATTGTATTCACCATCCACTCATCTGGGTTACTATTGTGGGTTGCCAGTGCTGTGCAATGCTTTCCATGTATGTCTTCTATATTCCATAACATGGTCGGTGTCTGGGATGTGCTCACATCACACATGCATGTTTTTTAACATATGGAAGTGTACCTGGGGTGTCTGGGGCATGTTGTGTAGACAGATTGTTATCACCAGATGTGCCATTCCTGGCCTCATGTGATGAGAACTGGCAATGGATACCAGGTTGACCCTGCACCTACATTGACAGCATGATACAGGTAGTCACTGGTGTCAGTGGTATCTGTCCATACAGGGCATGTGTATAAAGCATGGTATGTCCCTTGTGGGTTACATTTGCTAGCTCTACAGTTGTTGCAGGTGCCTAGTGAGGAACATAGCAAGGGAGTACTGTATGCTGTGATTTGGCTATTGTAGGTATGGGACAGGGTGCCATGCCCTCTGCAGTCCACT
Source organism: Protopterus annectens (assembly GCF_019279795.1). Lineage (NCBI taxonomy): Eukaryota > Metazoa > Chordata > Ceratodontiformes > Protopteridae > Protopterus > Protopterus annectens. The sequence goes on from NC_056725.1 coordinate 260,699,913, forward strand.
TCAAGCACACCATGTTTACTATCTGTGGGTAATATGCGGGGAACTGCCAACATAGTGGCTGTTGCCTAGCCAAGTGTGTGTGTGTGTATGAGACATGGATGGAGAGTGTTCTCTGGGTAATACAAGGGTTGTCTATATTGTTCCCCAAGCCATGTCACATGTAGGGGTATGGATTGTCTACCCCAGCCTCTCTGCTGTTTGACTTCTGTTATCCTTGTACGGTGGACATTGTGACATATAATAGGCCCACCATATAAGAAATTTGCAAAACCCACTTCATAATGAGTCCTGTTATTACACACTCACAGCTACCTCCAAAGAGGATACTTATGACAAACACACACACCAAGTCTTATAGTTGTCATGTCTGGGATTATAACTCCAACCTAACTAGTACATCACAGTACAGCATTACGCAGTTATAACATGCACCATGGAGATTACTGGGCTTCTCTTTCCCCAACAGTGTATTTCAAAGTGAATGACATCAGCAGGGTCTCCAAAGTAGGGTAATGGAAGTTGCAGTGACTGTGACTGGCCTCAAAAGCATTGATCCCTAAACAGAAAGACAAATACACGCAAAGCTTTACAATTGCCATGTCTGGGATTAGAACTTGCCTAACTAGTACATCACACAACAGCATTACGCAGTTATAGCACACACCATGGAGCTTACTGGGCTACTTATTCCCCGAAGGTGTTATCAAAGTGAATGACATCAGCAGGCTTGCCAAAGTAGGGCAGTGGAAGTTGTAGTGAATGTGAATGGCCTCAAAAGCATTGATCTCTACACAGACAAACACGCACACAAAGTTTTGCAGTTACCATGTCTGGGATTAGAACTCCTACCCACCTAAGTACATCATACTACAGCATTACGCAGTTATAGCATGAGCTACGTAACTTACTGGGCTACTCCTTCCCCAAAGGTTTATATCATAGTGAATGACATCAGCAGTCTTGCCAAAGTAGGGCAATGGAAGTTGTAGTGACTGTGAATGGCCTCAAAAGCATTGATCCCTACACAAACAGGCAAACAAACACACACAAAGTTTTACAGTTGCCATGTCTGGGCTTAGAACTGCTACCTCACTAGTAAATCACACTACATCATTACGCAGTTATAGCATGCGCCACAGAGTTTATTGTGTTACACTTTTCCCAAAGGTGTATATCAAAGTGAATAACATCAGCAGGCTTGCCAAAGTAGGGCAATGGAGGTTGTAGTGACTGTGAATGGCCTCTAAAGCATTTGTCCCTATACAGACAAGCAAACACACAAGATTTTACAGTTGCTATGTCTGGGATTACAACTCCTACCAAACTAGTACATAACACTACAGTATTATGCAGTTATAGCACACGCCACAGAGCTTATTGGGCTACTCCTTCCCCAAAGGTGTATATCAAAGTGAATAACATCAGCAGGCTTGCCAAAGTAGGACAATGGAAGTTGTAGTGACTGTGAATGGCCTCAAAAGCATTGATCCCTACACAGACAAACAAACACACGTACACAAAGTTTTACAGTTGCCGTGTCTGGGATTAGAACTCCTATCTAACAAGTACATCACATTACAGCAATACACAGTTATAGCACGTGCCATGGAGCTTACTGGGCTATTCTTTCCCCAAAGGTGTATTTCAAAGTGAATGACATCAGCAGGCTTGACAAGGTTGGGCAATGGAAAGTGTAGGTCATAGGTTGGTACTAGGCTATCAGCCCTAGTGCCTATACATGCCTAGCCATGACAATTCCCTGGCTATGTCTTCCCACAATATTTACTTCCCTGGACCCCTGTCTAGCAGGGCAACTGACATGTTCCCTGAAGTCAATTTCCTATCTCCCATCCATTCATCAAGGTTCCTTTTGCAGAGAGCCAAAGAGGCACTCTGCTTCACATGTATGGGCAGTCTATTTCAGAGTCTGGGGAGTCTCTGGGTCAGAAACACATCCCTCCATCATGTTTTGTTCATTGTGATGACAATATTTGGATCCCTGGATCATGTGGCTGTGAGGGATTTGGATTTCTTTAAGTGTAGCATGTCCAACAGCTCTGGGTTTGACATGGCATTGTATGTTAAGCAGAGATCACCTCTGAGTTTACGATATGTGACAGAGTATAGCTGGATGATTTTCAGATGGTCAGCATAGGGTATCTGGTTTAGGCCTGTGATTTTTTTACTGAGGTATGTCTGCAGTCTTTCTGGTTGTTCCACTGTCTTGTGAGGTGCATACGTAATAAGCCATTGTAGTCTGTACTGGGACTACTGAGAGATGACTACAGTGGGACAATGGCCTCCTTTTTCCTGGATGTAAAGCCCTTAGTGATGAGGTGTGCCACATAGGTGGATTTCCTGACTGTTATGGTGATGTGGTTATCAAAGGTTAGACCACTGTTCACCTGTGCCCCTAAGTCTCTTATCACACTTTAGATGCTAAGTGTACTACCACCTATGTGGTACTTCACAGATACATGTCACTTCCCAAAGGGGATAACTATACTTTTCTTGGCACTGAGCTTGAGGCCATGGCTCAGGCACCAAGCATCTTTCTGTAAGGCCCTTCTGTAGAATATCCACATCATGTGGGGGATTAAATATTGGCTCCCAGTGTGTAGTCATCTGCACACTTTGTTAGCCAGAGTCCCTTAGTGTTGGCCTGTACTTTAGAGCAGTAGATGCCAAACAAGAGCAGTCCCAGGACTGAACCCTGAGGTACTCGAACTGTCACTTGTCTGGGGCTGGAGTTAGTGTCACCTACTTTTACAGTGTGGGCTCTGTCAGTACAGCAGTTGGCAGCCCATCAGGTGACATAGGGATTAATGGCCAGCTTGGTACATTTATCTATGATTCTAGACTGGGGAATGGTGTTTAAGGCCTTGGCGAGATCAGGATAGGCTGTGTGAGCTGCCTTACCCTCGTCCACAGCTATGGAGACTGATTCAAAGATGTCAGTCAGGTTCAGGATACATGATCGGCCCTTCACAAACCCAACCTGGGTGGGTCCAGTGTTTGTAGGTTGCCAATGTCTTTGTTTATAAGTTCCATGATAATACATTCCATGGCCTTGCAGATCAGGCACATCAAACTGCTGGGGCTGTAGTTTCCAGGATCCAAGGTGGATCCCCCATTGTAGATTGGGTTAACTGTAGCTGTGCACCACTGAGTGGGCATGAAGACTGAGGTGTGGCTATGATTAGACATGGCATGCAGGTGAGGTGCCAGTTTATTTTGTAGTTCATGTAGTACACAGCCCAATATGTTGACTGGTCCCATGGATGCTGTTTTCTTAGCTCTGGAGAGTGTGTTTTTTACCTGTGTAGCCATTATTACCAGAATATGGCAATCTTTCAGTGTTGAGATGGGCCCTTTTGGTGGTGGGGAGCAGGGTGCAGTTGGCACTGAATCGATCTTCCAGGATATTAGCAATATCCTTGGGAGCAGTATATTTAATACCATCCTGTTGTAGCTCAGAGCAGATCTGGGCATTGCCATTTAGATTCCTGACATAGCTATTGAACGGCTTACAGTTGTCTTTGGCATCTTTGGCTATATTATGTTCGTAACTAGCTTTGGAGGATGTTATGAGGGATCTCAGCTTCTTACTAAGTCTGGTAAGGGAGTATTTTGCATCCTAGAAATTCCCTCGTTTCTGCAACAGTTTCTTCCTTTTGTTGTACAGTATGTTTATGGCAGGGGGCCTCCACATTGGCTTCTTTTTCTTGGTGGGGACCGTCTTTGTTCTATATTGTTAGGTACGATTCATGCACGAGTGGATGTGCTCATACAGTGCCTTTGTGTAGGATTCAGCAGTCATCCTTTCATTTCCCATCTGCATGGGTGTCATGATGTTAGTCATGTCTGACATGTGTAGCATGAAGTTGGATTTGGAGATGTGTGTTATGGAGGTTTCCTTACTGGGGTGTGGAGGAGGGATGTGGATGTTAAGGGTGATTAAGTTATGGGCAGACCTGGGGTGACCATAGGTGTGGAGCATTGATTTCCCATGTTGGTAATAACCAGATCTAGGATATTTGAGCCACTGGTGGGACTATGGGTTACTTGATCCAGGGAATTGGGAATTATGAGTTCCAAGAAGCATCGGGCACACGTGTTGGTACGAAGCATTCTCATCCTCACCACCCTCAACCTCTTCCACATGTTGATTTATGAAAGCTAATGCAGCCCCTATAATTTTGCTGCTTTTGTTTGATAATATTTCCCCACTTGTGTACACCGGTGGTGTACAGATTGTGGGAAAAACCAATGGAAAAGATATTTGCATAGTTTATAGTAGTATGATGGGCTGGGCTGGGCTACTGCCTGTGTAATAGGCTGATTCTGATACATTTCACCTGCCAGCTATGCTAGTTCTCCTTGATTAACTTCCTACTGCTGTTTTCCCTTTCCATTGTCTTCCTGTTTATGTCCAGGGGCACACCGTGCAAACACAGTACTCAGATGTGCATGGAGCTGCAGTTTCTTGGTTTACTTTTTTTCCCTTTAAGACATGGTGCATGGCACACACACCCGCTTAGGCAATGTAAAGAGTGCTTGGCAGCTTCAGCCACATGCCCTTGCTTAGCTCTGCTAAGCTAAGGGAAAACCCGAGCCACAGGTCTCCAATAAACTTACAATATGGCTGACACACCCCTCTATGATGTCAGCTAGCTCTTAGGCTTGCACCATGGTCTTCCTGTACCTACACGGTTGGGTGCAGGCTAGCCATGAGGGGAATCTGTGATTCAGTATCATTCCCCTTATTTGCATAGGATTGCCTGCTAATGCCCAGTTACAAGTCTGACACTGAGCCTTCGCCCTTAGCAACCACTATTCACTGGCCATGATGTCTTCTGCCTGCCATTGAGTATAATGGCAAAATTGTGATTTTGGATAGAATGCTTTTTTCTAATTTTTTTTTTTTTTTCGAGCCGATCCAGTTTGTGCACTGCTGTCCTACGCTGAAATGGCCAAAATCAGCCAAAACAAAATAAAAGTCTTTTTTTTTTTTTTGCAACTGTTTTCCATGCCAATGGCCATAAATTTGGCCATTGGCATGCTTTACACATTATATACACCCTTTATTTGGAGCTGTCATGGCTCCGTTTTGTAGTTTGCAGAAATATACTCGGTTACTAACCGAGTACATTTCTGCAGATTACACTAGTCCTGCACGGATGGCTGCCAGCTTCCTGGATTACAAATTTACCTCATTTGCATGGTTTTCACCTGCAAATTGGGTAATTTGCATACAGGAGCTGTATCCATGCAGGAATAGTGCAGGAGCGCTCATGCACTTCCCGGGAGCTTGTTCCTGGATCTCTTGGCAGCCATATTGCCTCCAGCAGCTCTTGCACTATTCCTACATGTCGTGGAGAGCTTGCTGAATCCCGGAGAATATCTTGTTCTGTTTTACAGAACCCACTTTTGTCTCTGTCTCCCACTTTTTCTCTAGACTTTGTAAACCAGCATGTATGTAGCCTGTTATCTTGGGCTGCCATTTTTAGCTTTTCTTCTTTTGTTTTAAATTCACCTCTCATTAACTATTCCTGCATCAAATCTTGGTCAATATATGGTTATTCTTGAACTTCTCTATACTTGCCAATATATTTGTGTATTTTCCATTTTTCTTTCCTGTACTTCTGATACTTTTCTTTATATTCTTTCTTTTCTCTTGTCACTTCTAATTTTTCTCTGATTCATTTCTGCTTCTGGTTTGATTTCATTCCCACTGTCCTCCAAAATGCTTCAGCTAAACTAAGCAAAGATGTCATCTTAAGACTGCTTTGCTTCAAGCTTTTAAACATTCACTCACTGTGGATATGATGAAGAAAAGCAAATATATGTGCAGTTCTATGACTGAGAACTTCTACATAGTCAATTTTAAGGAGGCCCATACCTCCAGCACTGCAGGGGATGTATAATCATGGAATACGCTGATTTTTATATATTATTTGTTAAGCATGAAGCATTTTTCTTGTTTTGTCCAAATGATTCAGTGCTGTTCGAGGCCTGTCAATCACACCAAAGCAGTAAGCTAGAACAGGAAGAATGGACTGATTTATAGCTGAGACTTTGTTCCTAGATATCGAGGCAGTTGTCAATATTAACTTTAGCGTTCTTAAATATTACTTATTGGGATTTGTTCTCATTTGTTGATATGTTATTGCAGACCCTTCATTAATGTCCTTGTATTTATGTACCCCTCTTTCTCAAGACAGTGTTGATATTTTCTTGGTGCTTCAGGTTTTCTTTTTATAAATGTTTTTTGCACATCTATAAAAAACACATGTCATTCTTATAATACCAATTTTAACCATTTGCAGTTGTGCTTTCTGTTCCTCATCTGATGAATTATACAAATTTAAATCTTCCAAGAAAAGTAGATGAGATGTCTTTGAAAAAGGTTGATTTCTGTGAGGTAAGCTTTAACTAGAGCCTGATATATTTAGTAACAGCTAAATGAGTTTAGGGCAAGGCAGAAGAGTAGTAGTGACAAAGAATCCCGTGGGAATAAGAGTATTTGAATTTTTATCCCTTGGATAGTAATTTGTCCTTTGTCATGCTTCAGTTGCAAAGTGGTTTGCCACTATTTCAAACTCACTGCAGTGCATCTGATTGATGTAGGGTGTATCTTTTACATCTCTAAGTATTCCATTTTTCTTTTCATGTGGGGTACCCTATAGTGCTTTTTTGCAATAAGTTCATGCTATGCTTAGATTTGTTCCCATTTACATTTCTCTGTTGTGGCTTTATTTAACTACAAATAAGCCTTAGTTCCATATTTTATGTTCTATTGCATAATTGATTTTTTTCAGGTTGGCTATAAACTCTGTCTGCTTTAATTTAGTATGCAATTTATATATTGACAGAAGGCAGGTTATTGGTCAATAGTTTTTAGGATGGCTTGGAGGTTCACACTTAAGGAGGATTATAATTTTTCTGTTATAAACCAGGTTGGTGTTTGTTCACAATGTGCATATAGGTAATATGGGTCTATATTCGATGAACGAAAGTTCATCTTAGCGAATGCTCACATGAGCGAATATCCAGGTACTCAAACCTGCAATTGTGGGGGGCTGGGCCCCCCATACACCCCACTACGTATATATTCCAACTCCTAGATAGGACTACAGTGAGGAAAGGGCAAATATTCCCATCTTCACTGTACCGCAATCTCACAATTGCGGTTTCGAGTTTCGCAAAATTCACTCATGTGAGCATTCGCTAAGATGAACTTTTGTTCATCTAATATAGACCCGGTAATATTTACTCAAGGCTAAATCTTTGTGTAAAGATTATAATACCTTAAGCCAGAAATTAGGTATTGGATCTGGGTCTGAGCTTTTCTATTTAAGAGTTTTTTTTTTTCATTTTGTGTCAATTTCTCTGGCTGCTGCTCCATACTGTTACATATCCTCCATGTCAGGCCTTCTATTTCTTTTCTTACAATTTCTTTTAAATTTTTCTATACATTATGCATTTTTGTTATGTTCAACAGGATCTTCATCTTCATAAATGCTTCTCCAAAATGTAATTCTTTCTTTTTTCCTCTCTTTTTATTTGTTTTCCAATTATCTATAGAACCTCTTTGGGTCATCAGTGAATTGCTTATTTTGTACATTACCATCTAAGTTTTGCTGTTTGTACTGATATTTTTAGATTATTATTGAACATTTTGTATGATAAATCCTGATCTGTTGTAATGGTGTATGTTGCGTTTACCACATCTAGCTTTTTAAGAATTTTTGATGATCTGTTACTTTTTCTGCATTCTGCTTATATTGGCAATTCTTGACTTAATTGCTTTATGCTTATCTTTTTTGTAAACCACCAGTGCATACTTTCTATGAGAGCCACTTCTGTCATGTACAGACTACCGAAGAACAAGTTGCACTTAATTACTGGCCTAACCATTGACTTTAAAAGGGCAGTCAGTATGTCTTATCTATCATTATTTTGTTTAATTATTGTATCTTGCACTGACAGAGATGGGTATAAAAGTATGGCCAAGTATTGCTTTTCTTGTTGACTTATATATTACATCCATTATACGATTAAAATTTCCCAACAGTGGTATGTAGATCTCTTATGTGCTCATAAAGTAGTTGATCATGGGTTATCTGGGGCACAGTCGGGGTTTTATCCCTCTGTGCCCAAGGTGCCAGGGCATTTTGAATCAAGTTCACATCTGCCATAGAGTTATGAAACTACATCTATATTTGTTTAGAGAAACTCTCATCAACCTGTAATGAAGGCACAGAGGTCAGTCTTTTTTCTTCATCGGTTCCATTGTTTTCTGCCATCTAGCTATCTAGGTTTACAGTTCTTTACTCAAGTTCAGAATGTTGGTATGGCATAACTATTCTGTTCTCTTACCAGTCTATCTAAACCTGTAGTTTGCATTATTTATTTTTTTCTCTTTTTCAAATGGACTCTCCCATTTAGCCAAAAAACTTGTTCTCTGTAAATAGGCGATAACTAATTCCATCTCCAGCTGTGTCCAGCTTTAAATTCCTTGGTCCCTGCATTTCTGTTATGCACCCCTTGTTGTATAGCCACATCTTTGTTCATGTGTTCCCATGCAATGAACATCACCACATCCAGCCTGTCTTGGAAACTGGTATAGTGTTCTTTGACATTTTAAATAGTATTTGCCTTTATCCCCATGTTTCTCATGGAATACCTAGCAAACTATGAGGGTACTTGTGATATAATAACTAATAAAAACTGAACCTTGTCTTGCTTATGGTATTTCTCTAATGGCAAATGGCTGACATTTTAACTCCCTTGCTTCCAAACGAGACTCCCAATTGCCACCCCCAGTTAAAATGTAGTACCCTTTGTAACATAACAAAAAGCAATTTTTAAATATTCCTCATACAATAGAATGTTTGCTTAATTATGCATTAGAACCCTTTTCATTACCTCCATAGCAGGCTCATGTACCAAATTTGTTTTTAAAGGGATAGGAATTTAAATACTATTTTTAGTGGAGATTAGCCACAAGAATATTAAGGGCATGAAAAAATGTGGAACCTATGCCCATTGTGGATTTATTTATGAAGCAACAAATATTACTTTTTCCATCTTTCCTAGAGTATTAGCACCAAATGGTAAGCTTAATTGTAATGCAAAAGGAGTAATTTATTTGGCTCAGTGTTTGCCCTGCATTGCATTTTTATTGGAAAAAATGTAGAGGACAATAAAAAAGATAATTTAACAGCTTATATATGCAATTAGAAGGGGTGACAGCACCATTGCCCTCAGCAAACATACTAGAGTGAATGGAAATTTTAAAAAAATGTGTTTTTTTATATTAGACAACATGCCACATTTTAACTGAGGAGGTAACAGGAAAGATCATTTAGGGGGAAGGGTGATCCCCAAGAATTAATAGCATGCTGTCTATCAGCAGTTTATTGCATAAGAGAAGTTCTAGATTATGTGGTTTAATTAATAATTTAGAATACATATTTTTCAAAAAATGTTTTATTATTTTAGTCAGTTATATAGATGCATAAAAGTTCTATACCTTTTACAAAGTTGTATAATAAGCACTTAGTTATATAAGTTCTATTTATAGTTTAGATTGTTAGTAGTTGAGTTGCTATGACAATTAATTGAGGTTGGTCATGTGATTTGATGATGTTATTTAAACTGTGCTTCTAGTGTTAACACTTTTATTCTGAAGAAATTCCCATGCTGGATGAGGAATGAAATTGTTTAATTTATTACTAAATCAGGACATTTGGTTGGTGACAGCTTTTTTGTTTTTCAGTTTTTATTTAAAGCTGATTAGGGTTTTGACAGTTAATGGCAAACAGGAGATCTGTTACTAAGTGATGCCAATTTGTATCAACTTCAATAATGACTTTTATCACCACATATTTTAATGTTCCTTTAAAAGGCTCCACTAATCAGTCTATCTAAGGTTGGTACACTGAGGCTTTTATTTATCTTAAGAATTAGCAAAGTAGTTATATTATTTAAATTATGTCTTCTGATCAGTGAGTATTCCCTTGGTATCTCTACTCTGGAAAATAGTAAGACTAATTTCTAAGCTACAGATATAGCATTTGCCTCACATTGGGGGATAGCCATTAGATACTTAGTTGGATAGTCCAAAAATAATACATGCATAGGTTCATAGGTGTGTACTAAGCTAATGGCCCTGGAACCTATACAAGCCTAGCCCATAGAATTACCCTGGCATCGTGCCACCCGACCTTAGTTCCCAGTGCCTCTGTCGAGTAGAGCCACTGGAGTGATCCCCGGGGTGAATTTTATATTTCCCATCCACTCATCAAGATTTATCTTGAAAAGGGCCAGTAAGGCACTTCACTTGACATGTATGGGAAGTCTATTCCATAGCATGGGCAGTCTCTGGGTTATGAACCTGTCCCTCCAGCTTGTTCTGTTGATTGTGGTAAAGAGGATAAGGTCTCTGGAGCGTGTAGTGCAAAGGGATTGGGATTTCTTTAGATTTCTTTAGATGTAGCATTTCTAATAGAGTTGGGTCAGACATGCCTTTGTAAAGTCAAGTAGAGACTGCCTCTAAGTAGGCGATATGAGATTGAAAATAGTTGGAAGTTTTTGAGTCTGTCCATATAGGACAAGTGTTTAAGGCCTAGGATCCACTTTGTGAGGTACTTTTGCAGCCTCTCCAGTTGTTGCATGTGTCTAGTGAGGTACATGCCAAATGGGACATTGTACTTGATGACTGACCTAATGGGGAAAGAGTAAAGGGAGACAATGACCTCTTTCTTCCTGGATGCAAAACCCTTAGTAATGAAATGTGCCACATAGAAGGACTTTCTGATCACAGTGGCAATGTGGTGGTCAAAAGAGAGGTTGCTGTCAACCTGTGTTCCTAGATCTCTTATAGCGTCTTCTGCATTCAGTGGACTACCATCCATGTGGCAATTAGTGGGAACTGGGTTTTTCCCAAAGGGGATGACGACACATTTTTTGGCATTGAGCTTAAGGCCATGGCTCTGACACCAGTTGTTGGTCTCAGTGAGGCCTTTCTGTAGGATGTCAACATCACTTGGGGAGTTAATTATGGCTCCCAATTTGCAATCGTCTGTGAACTTTGTCAGCCAGAGTGCCTTCATGTTGGCCTGGACTTCAGAGAAGTAAATACCAAACAGAAGAGGACCCAGAACCAAACATTGTGGGACTCCACTCATGACTGGTTGGTAGTCTGACTTGGAGTCAGCTACTTTTATACTGTGGGCTCTATCTGTGAGCCAGTTTGCAACCCACTTAGTGATATAGAGGTTGATTCCCAGCTTAGTGAGTTTTTCTGTAATTCCTGAGTGAGGAATGGTATCAAAGGCCTTGGCCACATTAAGGTAGGCTGTATGAACCACCTTGCTTTCATCCACAGCTCTGGTGACTGACTCAAAGAAGTCAACCAGGTTGGGCACGCATGATCTATATTTCAAAAAACCAAACTGTGTGGGATCCAGAGTTTGGAGATTCCCTATATCCTTGTTTATTAGGTCCATGATGATGCGTTCCATAGCTTTGCATATCAGACTAGTCAGGCTAATGAAGCGATAGTTCCCAGGGTCTGTAGTCACTCTTCCTTTGAGGAGAGGGATGACTGTAGCAGTGCAACATTTGGTAGGGACAAATCCTGAGGTGAGGCTGTGATTGAACAGGGCACACAGGTGAGGTGCTAGTTCACTCTGTAGTTCATGTAGAACACAGCCTTGGATATTGTCAGGTCCCATAGAAGCTGTATTCTTGGCCTTGAACAGTGCTGTTTTAACCTATGCAGCAGTAATGCTGGGTACCTGACCATCTACTAGTACTGTGATTGGTCCTTTGGTGGGGGAGAGAGGGGTAAAGTTGGCACTGAATCTATCGGCCAGTATATTGACAATATCTGTTGGCTCGGTATAGTTGGTGCCATTGTGCAATAGCTCTAAGCAAATCTGGGTATTGCCATGGAGATTCTTTATATAACTATTGAAGACCTTGTGGTTGTCTTTACTATCTACTGCTATTCTGTTTTCATAGCTAGCTTTAGAGGATTTGATTAGGGATATATATATATATATATATATATGTATATATATATATATATATATATATATATATGTATATATATATATATATATATATATATATATATATATATTTATATATAAAGTCTGTATATATATATATATATATATATATATATACACACACACACACACACACACACACACACACACATATATATATATATATATATATATATATATATATATATATATATATATATATATATATATATATGTTAGATATAGATATATAGATATATTATATTGAAACTCATTGCTGGATTTTACCAATGACCCCCAAAATGTCCACAGTCCTACTGTGAAACAGCAGCACTGTAACAGGCCCTGAAATCAAAGGGTCTTTAAAGTCTGGGTGTTGTGATATATTCTGACATTTAGGGCATCTATCACAGAATTTCTCAATTATGTTAAATATTCATGGCCAGTAATGGCTTGTAAAGACCAGTGTTTTAGTCTTGTCTCTTTCTAGAGACAAAGTATGGGTAAGAAGTGGTAACATTTTATTCTAATTATATTTTATGCTGCTGTGTTCACAGTGTCATCTTAACATTGAGCTTTTTTAAAGTTTATCTGACATACCAGATGCTCAGCCAGCTCTACAGATCCTTCAGGGTTAGTCTATCACAAGACAGATGACACTGGCTCCTCTACTAGCAATGCAGACACCAGGGTGCCAACTATTCTACTATGAAAACCAACTCATATCAATATTCATTAGTATCAATGGTTGTCTGTACCTTATTCCTTTTTCTAGTCCACCCCCTTATGAGCCTGATGCATATAACTCTTCTCTTCCTTCTGTTTACTGTTCTTGTATTTTGGCTCAAAAATAATACTACAGTGGCTATGCTGAAGGGTATTCTTCTATCACAGAATTCATTGCCTTCTTTTTTGCCTTTCTTTTTATGTTGCTTCTCCTCTGTATTAGTGTGACTGAACACATTCTGTGTTTTTTTTCTTCTCTAAGTTGTTCATGTTTTGAAAATGATTTGTCTATAGTTTTATTTTCTTGTAGATACATGTGGCATAAAGTCTTCCTTTGTTTGACTTTTCTAATATTGACTGACAGAGATGGGTTTATAACTATGACCAAGCACTGCTTCTTTTTTTTAATTATAGTACTGCATCTTTCTTATTGTTTCAGTTCTCATTCTCAACACTCAGCGGTTGCTTATAATTCTGCATTTCTGTCATTTTCTACTTTAGAATGACATATATTTAGGCTTATGCTCATGTTAGGCATTTTCTATATTTTCTAAATTCATTCCCTTGGAGTACCCTCTCTCAGTGAGTTCAGTATTTGAGTCCTTCTCTTCAGTTCTGCTAGTCATTCTATACCATGCTCTGCAACACTTTTCAGTCTAAAATGACATTTTTGCTCCCTATTTTATTCATGTTCAGATTGAAGTATTTTATTGTGTAATTACTTTATTTTTGCCAGGTTTGCTCTTGTAAGTTGATCTGTCATAGGTGTATACTGACATATTTTTTTAAATTATGTGAGCTGTTCCTTTCTGTGTATCCGTAAACAAATTATCATACCTTTAAGGCTTTCCAACATTATCTTGAACTTTGTTGGATTCATACTTTCTTAAAAAGGTGTGAAGGTTGCTGCTCCCATTTTTTGTCTTAGGCCTAGATTTTTCTGTAGATTTATTCACCCATTCACTCCCTTATCCACATTGATAAGGTCCTCTAATAAAAGGAGTATCTTCTTTCCATTACCTACACAAATGTTTAAATAGGGAATTTTTTTTATCTCCATGTCATGTGTTACATTGAGAACTGCTGCAAAGGTACAAGCTGCCTTTGCAAACAAAGCTTCTGTTAACAATTGTGTAAAGGGATGTATTCTTTTCTCTATGAATGCAAAGTATGTATACTGCTTTTAAATAAGGGTTTTCTGTTTACGGATTTAAGGTTGTAATGCCTCAAACAGAAATCCACTGTCTCTACTTTTGAACAACAAAATAATTAAACCATGTGGCAGTCAGCTAAGAATTTGATAACTAGCTTACCTTACAAAATATTAAACTAATATTTTTCAGCCTGGAATTAAGACTAACACATTCTTTATTGCACTATCTTGAAATTTTTTGAAAGTTACTAATAAGTGACCTACATCATTTTGCCCAAACTTTGCATTACAACAGAAAAGAATTGTTTTGCAAACATCAGACAAATAAACCTCTTTCTCTTTTTGAGAGTACAATTTTTTTCTGATAATATATTTTTCTGTGTTCTATACATTTCTCACAAACCTTGCCTTTGTCTTTGGTAAAGTTTTGGCCTCATTAGTTTAATTGAATAACTGATACATCAGTACCCATCCCTAAAAAAGTAAACTAGGTTATCACATATGTAACATTTCAGACAAACTAGAGTCATTCCAAGAGAAAAGAAAATAGGAACATTTTCACAGATATAGCTATGCTACTTCCAGCAATTACTCCCATAATAACATTCATTAAAGATATGGTATCATACCATGCATCTTGAAGTCAAACCTCAGTGCCAAACTTGTGACGTACAAGTGTCATGCTGAGCATGTCACCTTTTAAAACTGAGCCCCTGAGTTAGCATATATTTCAATGACAGACAGAAGTAGAGTGAGATAAGCAACTCTGGCCACTTTTGTTTAATTTCTATTAATTTTTGTAACATATAACTTTTCTATCCACATATACTACAGCTTATTCAAAACAGCACAGTTTCATTTTTCTATCCATGCTTTTGAGATATGTAGCTTTGACCACTTTGTTTTTTTATTTCTTATTATTTCTATAACCTGTAATTTTATTATTTTATTCATTTTTATTTATTGACATTTGATTACCGGGAAAGTCTGGCTGGGTAGGAGCCCATTTTCAGTGGAGACCCAGGGAGAAAAGCTCAAAAGTATTACAAAACATTTTAATAATAATAATTTTATAGTCATTAAAATAATACAAAAAACAAATACAGATTAAATAATTATACTAAATTAGACATAATATGAAAACATTGGTTAAGAATAGATACAAGTTATATGAAAACAATGTAATAGAGAAATTTTAGACAGAAAAATTAAAAGGTTATTACTATAATACAAACAGGAATTGCAATACAAAGTTTGAGAAAAGCAGGCTTATGGTATATTTAGAGAGACAGACAAGACAGAGAAATTTGTAGAAGTAAGAAAAAAATGAAGAAGGGAGAGTAAGGAGGTGTAAGGTATGAATAGGTATTTGTCTACATTTAGGGATATAGTTTATCCTGGTGTTGAGTAAGGACAGAGCCAGCTTTTGGCTAGGAAGTTTTTCTGAATGGTTTTGAAGGAAGAGAGGAAGGATATTGACCTGGTGGAAGGAAACAAAGAGGTCCAGGCCTTAGCAACATGGTACAAGTACAGACAATGCCTAGCAGATTTGTTATGTTTGTGGACAGACAGGAGTTTTTGGTCATTGGATCATAATGACTGACTAGCAACATAGTTGCATAGAATGTTATTTAGTGCTGGACTAGCATATGGGTTCTGGATAATTTTATAGGTATTAAGAAGTTGTGTGTATGTTAGTTGATAGGGTAGTTCTAATCAATTTAGGCTTTTTAGTGCTATACAGTGGTTACTTCTGAAAGGGGTATTTGCTGCAAATTTAGCAACTTTGCTATAGCATTGTTCAAGTTTTGATTTGTTGTGACAGTTGAAGGTTATTAAGGATGAGAGCACCATAAAGAAGTGTGTGTGTGTGTGTGTGTGTGTGTGTGTGTGTGTGTGTGTATGTGTAAGATAAGTAGTAGCAAGTATAGCTTTAGCTGCATTGGTGAGATACTTTTTGGTTCTATAAAGCATTCTTATTTTTTCATGAATTTTTTGTATGCAATTTTGTATATGCAAGTGAAATTTAAGATTATCATCCACTATTATCGCTAATAACTTGCTATGAGAGGTGACTTCAATGGTTGTATTATCAAGAGAGAGGACTTTAAATTTAATTATTTTTTATGGGAGACGAATTTGGGGAAAAAGTAAAATTTTGTTTTTTTAGGGTTGAGCATGAGTTGTGAGTTACAAAACCATGTTTCAGTTGCTGTTAAAGCTTTCTGAGTAATTTTTTGGAATTATGTGATGTAAGATGTGCAAATGAGTGTGGATCCATCTGTATACTGTATTAGGGAGGCCTGTTGTGTGGATATGTGGAGGGTGTCAGTGAGAATGCTAAAGAGGCAGGGACAAAGAATAGAGCCTTGTGGTACACAGGTGATGACTGGGAGGTATGGAGAGAGGGTGGAGTGCCATTTTCCTGACTGATACCTATTGAGCCATGGAAAGGTTGGCTGAAAGAGACCTAATGAGGAAATTTCAAGTAGAAATTTACTGTGACAATCTATGTTGAAGGCTTTAGACAAGTCTATAAATCAGGAGAAGACTAGTTTGCCATTATATCTAGTTTTATTGACAGTATCTATATAGGTTAGAAGTGCAGTGTTAATATTATAGGAAGGATGGAAGCCATATTGTGTGGGGGATAGTAGGTCTTCCTGCAGCAGACAGTTTAGCAATTGTTTTTTAATACATTTTTCAAATATGTTGAATAGGGGGGATAAGATTGTTATAGGTCTATAGTTAGTAATGTCTTCTGAATTTCCTCCTTTATGCAGAGGGACAATGTGTGACATTTTCCAGAGAGAGGGAAAGTGGGATTCCTGGATTCTCCTATTTATAAGGATTGATACATGGTAGGCAATGCTATTGGCTGCTATGTTAAGGTACTTGGTTAGAAGGTATTCAGTTAAAGTACAGCATAGTCTGATTTTATTTAAGAGTAGTTTTCTATAGGATGTGGGCACAGGTCTGAAGGTGAAAGGGATCTGGTGATATGTGGCTGATGGGCAGAATTAACATTAGATGTTGGGGAATCCTTGGCTAAAGATGATATACCATCTATGAAATAAGGTTATAATTGTATTTTGGTTTTATGTGATGAATTATTGGAAGAGGGGTTAGGGTTGAATTTATGGTCTGGATGCAATATTTCTTTAATGGCTGTCCAGAATTTTTTAGGGTTGTGTTTACTATTATTCTGAAAAGTATTATAGTGCAGTTTTTGTCTTCATTCATTTGCTTTATGTATGATTGCAAAGCATTCTGAAGTTTTCAAGATATTATTGTGTTTTATATTTTTCCCATTCTTTCCATGCTTTTTCTCTATTCTACATTAGCATTCTACTCTTTTTGGATAGCCAGATTGTATTATTTATTTTTAGTCTCATCATTCTATGAGCTGCAAGGCTATTTAGGGTATTCAAGAAAGTTGTATTGAATTAATTTATAGCATCATCTATGGGGAGGATTTTTAGGAAGTTCCAGTTAACAGATGATAGGTTACTAATGAACATTTCTGAGATAAACTTGGAAAAGTTGCATGCTGTTTTATAAATGAGCTCTACACAGATGTGCAAGATGTCTGGTTGTATAGATTGAGAGATGATCTCTGAGACCGTCTGAAATTGTGGTTGTGTATTTGCTAGGGTCTGGTACTAGGATCCTTTCTAACATGGAATTTGATGCCTTGCTATAATCTGTGGGGATATTAATTAGTTGTGTGAAAACAAATAAGATCATGCTAGATGAAGGGAGTGACATTCACATCACCTAGTAGTATTATTTCTTGTAGAATTGTCATAGATATCCAATGTAGGATATCTTCCAGTATAGCTGCATTGTCACCAGGAGGGATGTAAAGAACAGTAGTACACATTTGTTTATAATATCAGGAAAGTAATAAAAATCTCTGCTGAAATGAATTTTGGCATTGGTTTATTGTAATGG
Source organism: Protopterus annectens (assembly GCF_019279795.1). Taxonomy (NCBI): domain Eukaryota; kingdom Metazoa; phylum Chordata; order Ceratodontiformes; family Protopteridae; genus Protopterus; species Protopterus annectens. The sequence continues at coordinate 260,717,808 of NC_056725.1, forward strand.
GAAATGTGGTAGTTGTTGGTAAACATTAAAGCAATACCACCACCTTTCCTCTTTATGCAGTCATTATGGATTATATTATAGCCGAGAAGTGTAGTTTCAGAGTCATTTATGCTCGGGTCGAACTATAAAAGAGAATAATCAGTTTATAGCCATTACAAAGTCATCCAGCAAAGTTACCACTAAGAACAAATTTTCTTTCATTTCCTAAATGCAGAAACCTGTAAGCCAGGAAGACTAATTAACTGGTATATGCAATATGATCTACTGGTCAAGAGAAAAGACAGTGGACAACTTAGTAAGTGGTTCTTAGAGTGTAAGAATGACTCTATCAGACAGAGGATGTTAAAAAAATAATTTCCAGATCAGGCAGGCATATTTTTGACTAGATGAAGTTAATACACAGCAAGGTTCAAGTTAAATTTGCTTACAGGGTACAAAGACAAAATTCTCAGTATTAATGTTTGGCTTCAGTAGTACATGCATCAAATTATCTACAGATATTACCTCTTATTCAAAAAACACTGCTGAGCATGATTCAGTTTTTCCATCCATGTTTTGACACTGTAAACTTCTTTTTGAGCTAAATGTTGTAATATATTGTAGCATCTTTAAATATTTATACATGTTTTAGCATATCCTTGCATGTATATAAATATTGTGATATATCAAAAACAGCGGAAAAATAATTACTGTGATATATATATATATATATATATATATATATATATATATAAATATAAATATGTTCTGTTCATTATTCGCTCAAACTGTGCATGCAAATGGTCCATTGACATAATGTATTATCACAGTAAACAAATAGAAATAAAAAAAGTAAATAAAAATTAAGACTTTCAGCTGTTGATCACAAGTGTTTTAACAGTTGTTTCTCTAGAAACATAAAAAAACAACTCCAACAAGTAAAATGAATTGGATGAAGCACACCAGAATCAACTGAGATAAATTTATTTAGCGCTTTCGTTTTTTTGTAAAAAAACTTCTTCAGAATAAAATACATCAGCCCACTGACCTAATTTTTATATCTACACTTAATTAACATAATTGAATAATTATTTGACAATAATTACCTAAAAGGTATATAGCCCTTGGAAAACATAACAGTTCCATAAAATCATACATTCCCTATATACATATGTACATATAAACTAGTGTAATAGACAAGCAAGTAAATAAATATAAATGAATAAAACCACTCAACATATAACACATAAATAATATTTACATATAACCTTCAGCTTTGAAGGATGGAGCTTATAGAAATACTACTATTTAAACATGGTTGTTCAGTGGCATTAAATCTCATTTGCCACGTTAGTTCCCTTAATTCTAAAAAAATCATTAAGCGGGCCACCTCTGTCCCCCAATGTTACTTGCTCTAGGACTGTAAACTTAAAACTATGACCCTCATTTTTAAGAAAATTTTTTTTCTGATGTAACGGGTGAAAGCTATATCTCCTCATTTCCTATTGAATTGGTGAAATCTAAAAAGTCTGTACTTTTCTTAATAAAGGCCATCTTTGTTAGCATTCACACATCAGACATATAAATGTATTCTAATCATTAGAACCCTTATGGAGTTGGTGGTACTTGACACCGCCATCATTGTTTTTGAAGAACATATTTTTAAACAATGCAAGGGTGTAGCAATGGTGGCCATTTGTGCCCCTATTTTTGCCAATGTCGTTTTAGCATTCTGGAAATTGGAATTTGTCTTTAACAGTAATTTAGCAAAACATTGGAAATATTATGGACGGTATTTGGATGACATAATTATTCTATGAAACAGTAATGAGGAAGAACTGTAAAAATTCATGGCCTTTACTAAGGAAAGCACAGAGTTTTTAGATTTCACCCATTCAATAGGAAATGAGGAGACAAACTACCTGGATATCACTATTAGTAAAGATAGAGAGGCAAAAGGCTTTAAAACAATTTTTAGAAAGCCCACCTACTCCAACACCCTCCTACATTTTGATAACTTTCATCCATTACATTAGAAAAAAATCTTTGGTAAAAGGGCAGGGTGTTCAGCTAGCAAGGATGGTATCTGAGTGGGATGAATATTTACATCAAATCCAAGTACTGAAGGCGATACTTATACAAAGGGGTTATCCCCATGTCTTTGTAGATAATATTCTACAATAGGTGGTTGTTAAGAGACAGAGAGGCCATTTCTTACCACTGCTTGGTAAAGGAAGTGATTTACAAGAGGAAGGGCCAAGGTCAGAAGCCACTGTTTTTAAAAAATCAACTATTTTTAGTTATAACAAGCAATTTACAGGTATTAGTGAAATAATTCAGCACAACTGGAATTTACTTAGTACCAGTAAATATTATTTGGATCTAGTAGGGACGTCCCCTAAAATTGTTTATAAAAAGGACATCACCTTCAAAAATATGCCTGAGAGAACATATAAAACAAATACAGAAATAGGTGATATGTTTAAGGGTGGCTTCTGCCTACAATGTAAATATATTATAGAAGGTACTGAGATAGTAATACCCAATTATGGCAAGCATGTCCATAAAAAAGACATTTTCTTGCAGTAGTAAGGCAGTAGTTTACCTTGCCCTATGTAATATGTGTCCAAGTTTTTACATAGGAAGACCATTAATGCCCTCAGAAGTGGGGTCTACCAAAAATTCTATGATATTCGAAGACATGATTTGAAAAATGTTTTGGCAGTACATGTTCTGAAAAATGAGGGTCATAGTTTTAAGTTTACAGTCCTAGAGCAAGTAACATTGGGGGACAGAGTTGGCCCGCTTAATGATTTTTTAGAATTAAAGGAACTAATGTGGCAAATGAGATTTAATGCCACTGAACAACCAGGTTTGTAGTATTTCTATAAGCTCAATCCTTAGGCTCAAAGCTGAAGGTTATATGTAAATATTATTTATGTGTTATATGTTGAGTGGGTTTAGTCATTTATATTTATTTACTTGGTTGTATGTCATACTAGTTTATATTACATATGTATATAGGGAATGTATAATTTTATGGAACTGTTATGTTTTCCAAGGGCTATATACCTTTTAGGAAATTATTATCAATTACTTATTAAATTATGTTAATTAAGTGTAGACATATAAGTTGGGTCAGTGGGTTGATGTATTTTATTCTGATGAAGTTTTTTACAAAAAAACGAAAGCGCTAAATAAATTTATCTCAGTGGATTCTGGTGTGCTTCATCCAATTTGTTTCTCTAGAAGTTTTTTTATTCTGCTGTATAAATATAAGTGCTTAAGAAATATCTTAAAGGCTTTTGGTCTTCATCATTTTTGACTGTTAGGAATAAAATATTTTTAAATGATTAAAATAACCTTAACTGCAAGAAGAATTTACAAGGTATGTCAGATGTAATAATATGCTGCAGTTATACTGTTGCTGTCATAAAACTGGATCCATTATGAATAATGATGCGTCCTTTAATAACAGAAATGTGATTATGCGAAACAATAGGATAAGCCCTTATGCACCCCTGATGAGAGGAGTTAATTTAAGGTCTTACAAATGTAGAACAAAAGAAGTCAGTAAAAAAAAAAAGAAAGAAAGAACATATATATATATAAAAAATAAAAAAACATAAAACTCACTGAACAACAGACAAGAAGACTATCTGTGACCTTGCTGGCAGCAGTGTAATGAAACATCATGAGAAAACACTTTCTATGCTAAAATACAAGGCTAACAGGACAAATCAAAGTATAAGTATCCCAACTGATATGTTTCTTGATCTGTGGAATGAAAAATGTTTTATGTCAATTAGTTGTAGTATTACTAAGGTGTGATAAAGACAACTTAGGCATGTGTATTTTAAGTTTTCTTTAGGTTTAATATATTAACTCTGTACATGATGGCATGCTGCCATCTTTGTATGTGAAATACTGTATTGCATCATCTTTACTAGTTATCTCATTTAATTTGCATAGAAATACATGGCTTACTCATTTTTAGACTGAAATGGTACACATTCCCCAGGATTCAGCAAACTTCTGTGCAGGAATAGCTTATTCCTGCATGAAAGGGACTGTTCCCATACAGCACGGCAGTGCGCCATACATATTCATATAAGCACGCTGCTGTGCTGTTAAATGGACACTGTTCTTTGTACAAGTGCAGGCGATGTGTCTGAAAGCAGTGCTCTCACAGTACACACTCCTCCTGCACACTTTGGAATTGCCGTTCGGCAATTTAAAACGAGCGAGAATGCTCGTATCACCCCCAACCCATCAGGGTAAGAAATCTGGTCAAAGCTATAAGGGACAATCTTCCCTACCAAGACAAAAGTTGATAGACTAGTACATGTAGCATAAGCACATAGCGCTCACCTCCCAAACCGTCAGAGTAAGGAATATGGACAAAGCCATAAGGGACAATCGTCCCACAAAGCAGAAAGTTAATAGAATAACAGGTTCAGCATTAGCATGAATATTCTGAAGGGTAAAAATAATAAAACACAACAAATACATTTTTTTTTATATATGCAATAAAGTTTAAGCATAGCTACATGGATGTGCCCATTGCTTAGCTACGCTTAGTCCAGCTTAAACAGCACAATATGTTAAATAGCAAGACACATCCAACATAAGCAATACTGCAATAGTGTAGTGGTTAGAGCATATCCTTTGTAAGCAGTCATTCCTGGTTTAATCCCCACTGTAACCAATTTGCATTTTACATGTGAAAGCAGTACATAAACATTTTTTTTTTATAATTAGCTACTAAATAACATATATTTGTTTACCAGAGTACTGTAGTAGGTCCAGATGTGAGGTATCAGTTTAATAAAGTTGTGAAACCCCCATATAAACACAAGTGCCCCATACATTATAGTCACTCATGAATAAATGTAATGAAAGCACAGTGAGGGATGTCAGGGAGAGTAAACAAATGTATAATATGTAATGAATGATGAATCAATCTCATACAGCAGATAGTCTATAAAATAAAAATAAGCAATGCTAAGCATTGCACAGCTTTGCTGACCAGGTGTAAGCGTTGTGTACATATGAATACTAAGCAATGAATAGTCCAGCTAAGTGGCTTTGCCCATTGGTAAGCAATGCTGAACCTGCCCCTTTAAGCACTGCCAACCTTAGCTAAGCAAGTTTGCCCATAGCTTAACTTAGCTCAGCATATTAAAAACAGGCAAATCACAGGAAAGGGCAGGAAATCAGCTGTATTTAAACCCCGCAGGTGGGAATACAGCTCATAACTGGTTGCAGCTTCCCACTGTAGGCAGTATGGCAGGTGTTGGTGAGGGCATGTGCTTCCGGGCACAGCGCTGGGGCATACAGGAATCCAAGGTCATGGTAGAACTCCTGGTAAAAATCCATGATGAGAGACTGCAGCAGGGCCATTACCAGGGCTCCCAATATAAAGTGGAAGCCTGGAAACTTCTCACCCATGATCTCACCAGTGCCACTGGTATCCTTCAGACTGGTGAGGAGGTCTATCATCACTATGCCAACTTGAAGCAGAGGAAGAGGGAGATCTTGGATGAGTGGGTCCAAGAAGCAAGGCAGAGGGGTGATGTCCCAGCAGTGTGTAAGTATTCATATCAATAACTGTTTAACAAAGTCCAGCCTGTGTATGTGATGGATAGGTATGCCTAAATATTTATTTATTCCCTTTACAGCTGCAGCTGAGCAGGCTGAGAATCAGGAAGCCTATGCCAGTAGGTTACAAAGGTTGCGTTGTGAGGCTGGTGAGTAACAATTCTGCTTGTAGTAGTCATACCAAATAAATATAAAGTAGTAGAAAGTCACCTGGCAGTATAAAAACGGTGTATGGGTTGTACTGAATAAGCCAGACAATATGACAGTAATAGTCCCATATAGGTGATATTTAAATAAAACCGTAACTGCCTGGAAAAAAAAGTTCTAAATCCTGGACTGGTTGTGTTTACTCTGGTATTGTATGGCATTTAGTTTTGCATTCTCTGAATAGTAATGTTGTATTAACCACTGTTACCCACACTGTGCTACATAATAAATATGTCTAGGAATGTCTATATAAGACAGTTGTAAGTACACGGTTAGATTGTACAACCAAGAGAGACTTAGACAGAAAACTCAGAAGGAACAGAGAGCAGTTTCTAAATACTCATTGTGATGAAGCACAGATCGTTATATCTTAGCACAAACAGCCATGGTTCAAATCCTGGAAGTGATAGCAAGCTATGTGCATAATCATACCTCTCAACTGTACATATTTTCACAGAATGCCCAGATAATTGGCTCATATTTTTGGCCTGCTCCTCTTTCTCTCTGGCAAGTCACTGGGATGTTCGCAGATTTGTAATCACTAAATAATGACATACATTTGAGTTTCAGACTTCTAATCCTTCAGAAAATGTATATTAAAACAAACCCTGTTTAGCAACTCTCGTTTATAAGAGCAATAGTCAAAATATGTCCCTATTTGTACCCCCATGTTGTCAAGCTTTGTCCAGAGTTTGTGCATTAAGAGACTGAGAGGTATGTGCATAATTTTAACTAGGAATCTGGGAATATGTGTAGAAACAGTCAGGTAGTGTTAACAGACATTCCCTCCACAGGTCTACCAGGTAAGAAAAGTAGAATTTAGCTATAAGACAGTTGAAGTATACACTGTGTACAAACATATCACTGCCCAAACCTAGGCCATAGGGTATGTAATAATACCTGTAGAGTAATGATTAGAGCAATGATCATTAAAGTTGTGAGTACTACAAGGATACACAAGTTGTTATTTAACACCCCCCCACCATATCTGCAACAATAATCTAAACACACAAATCAATGGGTATGTTTACTCCAAACCTACTGTTGCAACATATGTCTTATTGTTCAACAAATATTGAAATGTGTTTCTATTACTGTTCCCAGTTGAAATACTATAATTGGTGGCCTGTTGCTCTCAATGTAACCTGCATGCCATTGTAATGGCCACTGTGCTCCCATATATGCATATGTTCTGTTTGCTATGCAACTGTTCCAAATCTGTTGTTTTGCGTTAATGGGAATATCTATGCATGCTGTTATAACTAATCCTGGATTGTGTTGACTATTACTAACCCACATATGTTCTAAAACTGTAACACCATAGCACATTTGGGAAGGCCAGTCCCAGCGGACCCACCTCTTCCACCTCATCTGGCCATGGCACTGGGCCCCAGCACATCAAGGACCCACTCCAGGACCTCCTCATCCACTGGTCCTGCACTACCTTTGGGTGGAACTACCTCAGGGGATGAGGCTCATCCCCCCTGGAGTGGACACAGACAATATTCTGTCACCTGAAGCCAGGTCCAGTGTTGGGTGCGTAGTGAGCTCCGAAAGGAGTTTGAAGATCTGCTACATTAGCTTGAGGTACTCATGGCACAATTAGGGGGTTAGCCTGCCCCTCCTGCTCAGCCCCCAGCACAGCCACTTTCGGGGCCATGAAGGTGGAGTGCTGACTGCCCATAAATGGGGAACACACTCCCACTGTTTCCATTTGGGGGCTCATTGGCTTCCGATTTCCAAACACTCCTCCCCATCCAAGGTTTTTATCCCCCACATGTGTCATATATGGCCCCTGTATGCTGTCTTGTCTGTCTTGTCTGTCTTCCTACCCAACCTACTTCCCAAAATATAAAAAAAAGGGCAATCTGTTCCAAAAAAACCCATTTGCCCCATACATAGCTGTCCATTTTGCACATGTGCTCACTGGACACATGTCATCTGGTCTAATTGGCTTTGCAACACACTATTGATGTCCTCATCCCTCTCTCAGGGGTTTGAGTGTCCAAATATACCTCCAAATTCAGTATATATGCACAGCTGTTGCTGCAGCAGAAATGGACAGCTATGGACCTTCCCTTCACCCGTCCTGCACATTCCTAGCAACTTTCCCTATTGTCTTTCCCTCTTTGTGCCCCCTTTTTCACCACTTTCTTATCACCCCTTTTTTCTTTTCTTTTAAAGAAATTGGTGTGGGTGTAAGTGCAAGTAAGCTTTTTAAAGCAGTAGTAAGCATGATTAAGCCTGTTTGCCTGGCGCTAAGCAATGCCTGCACAGATTAGGCACTTTTGAGACTAACTGTCTATAAGCATATTTAACCAGAAGTTAGCATTGTTTACCGCCATGCTAACATGTTTACAACTGCTTAAAAGTGCCTTAATCACTCGGTATCCAACAGCCCTTGTTCTGCCCAGCAAGAAAATAATCAGCACTGCCCAGTCATGAAGCCAGGACTCTGTACACCACAGTCAGAACAATGCACCACTATTCCATCATAGCTGTACTACTGAATGTATTTTTTTTAAATATATAATTCAATACAGGTATAGAATACTATGGAACAAACACTGTGGAACCAGAATATTTACAATATACAAATATACAAAAATAGATGTGTATGGTGATAGATGCATAGGGTATACATCAGATATATGTAGCTGTACATACGAAATTACACATATAGAATATGTACATATATATCATAAAATAATATAATGTGTTGATATCAAACACGAAATATACTGATATATCAATAGACATATATAAAAAATATATAGAAATATATCTATACAAGGATAAATATATATTAACATAATATATACATATAAATATATATCTAGGTACGCACACACACACACACATATATATATATATATATATATATATATATATATATATATATATATATATATATATATATATATATATATATATACATATGTATATGTATATATATATATATATATATATATACATAAGTATATATATATATATATATATATATATATATATATACAGACATACATACATATACATATACATATACAGATATAGATTTATATGCCTATACACACACTCACACACACACACACACACACACACACACACACACACACACACACACACACACATATATATATATATATATATATATATATATATATATATATATATATATATATATATCTGGACATAACATCACATTAGGGAAAATACACTGAGCTGCTAGCCATGTCACTAAGCAATATCCAATCTACAGGCAGACTGACACAACAAAAAAGCAATCTTGCTATGGGAGAATACACATGTAATTGCAAATATACCAGGCACTTCAGGGATGTAACATGAGAAACAGACACCAGTGTGAAAGTGCATACAGTATAAGGAGTGGGTGAAACAAGCTGTCAGCATATTTGATACTCACACACTACCCCTACATATAATGGCCCAATACACAGTGTAGTATGATGCTTGACTGTGTTATGGGGCATGTCACAGTCTTACCCTACAAAAAAGTAACACTTGATAGAGCACCAGAAACTGGATCTACATGCAAAAACGGATAGAAAAGGAAACATAACACTTACATCTACCCCCCAAGAAATAACATATTCACAATACACTGCTACACAATCCTGACAGTCTGTCAACAATAGCCAGAAATTCAAAGACCTCCCAACTGTACACACTCCCATAGAATGTCCATCCTTGTTATCATACATAAGGTCTCTTACACATAAAATGTCTGGCAGTCTGATACCTAACTGGGATGATATTACGAATTACATTACAATGTAATGATATACCATATCTGTATGCCTCTGACTGCATGGTATATGGACAAAGTTTGACATACTTGTGGACAGAGGCCTAAACACAGGTCCAGGATGGATATATTACTTTTATAAACTGAGAAAGTAGCTGGTGTAGGTCTAATCCTATCCCCCCTATCACACACAGTGCAAATGTAAACATACCACACTCTGCTGTGTCTAGCCCTGAATCTTGCCTGTCTATACAGTCCCACTGTCTGCAACCAATATAATATAGCCAGTCACACTACCCTCCTGTAGACTTTACATATCACTCTTAATGGTACTTGTCTGTCACAAATAACTCCTGACTACCCTCCCCACCACACACAACCTGTCTGTACTCTCTCGTACACCTCTCTCCCACACTGCCCATGACTCTGAACTGGCATTCCCAAGTAGTTAGACCTATCCACCTTCCAAACTCTATGCCGTGCATTGTCCCCATTCCTCTATACCCCACCCCATTCAAACACATATATTCTTACTTAGTCCTGCTGACCATCATTCCTCCCTGCTCTACAACATAACCCCACCTCCCCAGGGTCTCCCTAACCTGTCTCCTAATCTCACTACAGACCACAATGTCATCTGCAAACTGCACAGTCAACAGGGGACCCTGTCTGATCATGTCTGCCAACCTGTCCCTCACCACTGCAAATATGAAAGGACACACAGCTGACCCGTGATGTACTCCCACCTCCACTTTAAATCCACCCATCATGTCAAAACCAGAAGTCACTGCTGTCACACTAGCCTCCTATATATCCTTTGGTATCTGACAGACTCCTCTGGCACCCCTGACCTACACATACAATACCACAACTACTATCCAGGCAGCATGTCATATGCTCTCTGTAGGTGCACATAGACACAATGCAGCTGCATCTCAGCCTCAGTGCAGAGCTCCATCAACACTTGTGGATCAACATTTGCATCCGTACTGCTCTTACCTGGCATGAAACCATGCTGCAAATCATCAATCATCACCATGTTCTCAACCTAGCTGCCATCGCCCTTTACCATTACCTCATCTTGTGACTGATCAATGTTATTCCTCACTTGTTACTACAGCTCTGCAAACCAGCCTTGTTCAGATAAGTGCTCCTACCCCACATAATCATTCTCCACTTTCTGTAGTCTTCCACCTCTCTCTTTCTCTACTGCAGCTAGTAATCAATTATTAATAATACCTATCATCCTGAAAGCCTTCTGCATCTATCTACTCACTTCCAAAAAATTGTTTAAAAAAATATATATTTTTTTTTTAAGATATAATTTTGTTTCTTTTTTTTAATTTTGTTTTTTGTTTTGTTTTTTAACTTTTCTGATTGTATCCTCTGTACCTTGTTATGTCTTGTATGCTATGTAATGCAAATCTCTGTAACATGTAATCTTTGATGGAGCTTTTCTCCCCAGGACTCCATTGAAAAAGGGTTCATTTGGCCCAATGGACTATCCTGGTTAACCAACAGCAAATAAATAAAAATAAATAAATAAATAAGTAGTACCCATACATATTCACCAACATCTCACACATCCTCTCACTTTCCAAGATTACAGTAAACAATCCAGTTAAAAATACCACTGCCAGGTCTCAGAAACACCTCCAGGCATCCACAGGTATATCACCTGGAACAGCAGCCTTTCCACTGTTAAACCCCCTCATAGCTATGCTTACATTTTCCTTGATAATCTGTTGCACCTCCTGATTAACCCTACCCACCTCAGCAAAACCCCCTCATAGCTATGCTTACATTTTCCTTGATAATCTGTTGCACCTCCTGATTAACCCTACCCACTTCAGCCAACTTTCCATCCCTCCCCCATTTTCCTCATGGAACAGGCCATCAAAGAAAGTGATGTTTCCATATGTTCTAAACACACTCCTAGCTTATATGTTTCACCGATATTCCTTTATCACCATTTTGTGCTGAACATCCTTCCTAACTATGTGCCTCTGTCTAGCCAATAGCTACAGGCCCTATACATCATCCGTGCTGTCCAACATTACATACAACTCCAGACTTCACATCTGTATGTCAGACTTCACATCCATAGACATGTGCAACACTCTCTTTGCCATGCACCCCATCTCTTTATACTCATGTCTACTCTCTAGATCTGTCTGTCAATCCCACTTCTCCTTTGACAACACCTTTCTCTGCATACTCCCCTGTACTTCTTCATTCCACCACCATGTGTGTAGGAGCAGTCACCATCTGGGCAGCATGTCAACCTGTGTCTGATTGAGCATAGTAGGTCACAGGTGCATTAATGTAATGCTGAGTATGAGTACAAATAGGACACATCCACTGAGGCAATTGGAAGGCCATCTCCACATATGTCTGTGGTCTCACAGGCAACTATCCAACCCACCCTGTAATGGACGTCAGCCACAGCACATACACACACACACCATAGCTACAGTCGACCAGCTTCGGACATGTTTAGGACAAACATCATCCGACTGGCTCAACATCAGTATAGAAGGATATGCAGACCAAATCCACCCCTACCCTCACCATTAATCTGGTGCAAACTGCCTACTTACACATAATATTATGCACATCCATACACTTCTGCTAGGTACTGGAGTATTATTTGATGTAATGTTGTGGCTACTAATACTCATTAATAGCGAGCTGTCTCTGTAAAGAACTATGGAAAATGTCTGATGTCCTGTCATGTGTTTTCCATGTTTATGTCTTTCAGGTGTGATGCAGAGGCTTCCAGCCTATGATGTCCAGGAGACAGCAGCCATAACTGAGGCTATCCTAGAACACTACCACATCCTCTTCAGTCGCAGTCACCAACATCAGCGGGAGAGGACAGCCCTCTGGAAAGACCTCATACAGAGAGTGAACACCTTGGGGAACCATGGCTACATGTAAGAACAGGTCAGGCACAGAGCAACTGACCAGATTTGGCATGCATGGCAACGGGCTGCTGTGGTGGTAAGGGACCATTCTGCAACTGGTGGGGGGCCAGCCAGAGAGGCCCCACTTACAGCAATGGAAGAGCTCCTTGCCAACATGTATATATGTATGGAGATGCATATATGTGGACAAATTTATACATAGGTTCATAGGTAGGTACTAGGCTATCTGCCCAAAGGCATTTATAAGCCTAGCCGGAATTAGATTAGTTCCCTGTGCCTCTGTCCAGCAGAGCCATTGAAGTGATCCCTGGGGTAAACTTTCTGTTTCCCATCCACTCGTCAAGGTTTCTTTTGAAGAGGGTTAGTGAAGAGCTCTGCCTAATGTAGATTGGAATCTTGTTCCAGAGCATGGGAAGTCTCTGGGACAGGAATCTATCCCTCCAGCATGTCTTATTTATTGTTGTGGTGAGGTTTAGATCCCTGGAGTGTGTGGCTCGAGGGGATAAAGTTTTCTTTAGGTGGAGCATGTCCATCAATTCTGGGTTGGACATAGCCTTGTATGTCAGGCAGAGATCACCTCTGAGTAGACAGTATGCAACAGAGTACAGCTGGAGTTTCTTCATTTGAGTTGCATAGGGCATCTGCTTGAGGCCAGTGATCCTCTTGGTGAGGTACTTCTGTGGTCTTTCCAGTTGTTGCAGGTGTCTTGTAAGGTACATCCCAAATGGGGCATTGTGCTCTATGATGGGTCTGATGAGTGATGCATACAGGGGCCCAATGACCTCTTTCGATCTGGATGCAAACCCTTTAGTGATTAAGTGGGCCACATAGAAGGATTTTCTAACCACTTTGGCAATGTGATTATCAAAGGGGAGGTTACTATCTACTTGGGTCCCCAGATCCCTTATTACGTCTTCCGTATTTAGGGGGCTACCACCTATGTGGTAGTTTGTGGGTACTTTGTTTTTTCTAAAGGGGATGACTATGCACTTTTTGGCATTTAGCTTGAGGCCATGGCTTTGACACCAGGTATCTGTCTCAGTGAGACCCTTTTTTGGAGGATGTCTGTGTCAGCCAGAGAGTCAATTATAGCCCCTAGTTTGAAGTTGTCTATGAACTTAGTCAGCCATAGTCCTCCTGTGCTTGCCTGTACCTCTGAGAAGTATATGCCGAACAGGAGGGGTCCTAGGACTGAGCCCTGGTACTTGTAACCAGTTTAGAATCAGACCTAGCTCCCACAACTCTTACCATGTGGGTTCTGTCTGTGAGCCAGTTGGCAACCCATCTCATGACGTAGGGGTGTATGTTAAGGCTGGTGAGCTTGTCTATAATACCTGAGTGGGGAATGGTGTGTGTCAAAGGCTTTTGCGAGGTCTAGGTCTGTGGACCACCTTTCCCTCGTCTATAGCCTTGGTAACTGTCTCAAAGAAGTCCACCAGGTTTAGGAGGCACGATCTGCCCGTAACAAAGCTGAACTGGGTAGAGTCAAGTGTTTGGAGGTTCCTAATGTCCCTGTTAATGGGATCCATAATGATGCACTCCATAGCTTTGCAGACCAAGCTAGTCAGACTTATAGGGTGATAGTTCACGGGGTCCGTTGTGGCTCCACTTTTGTGTAGTAGAATAACCATTGCTTTGCACAACTCTGTGGGCATGTAGCCTGTGGAGAGGCTGAGTTTAAACAGTGTGTTTAGGTGAGAAGTTAGTTCATCTTTGAGCTTGTGTAGGACACAGCCTGGGACACCGTCCAGTCCCATTGATGCTATATTTTTGGCTTTGGAGAGGGCTGTTTTAACCTGAGTTTCTGTGTTGTTATGGGCACTATACTCTTCTGGTATAGTTATGGGCCCTTTTGGGGGTGAGAGGAGGGTGAAGTTTTCACTGAATCTGTCTGTCAGGATGTTGGTTATATCGGTCGATTCAGTGTATTTTGTGCCATTCTGCACTAACTCCAAGCAGATCTGAGAATTGCCACTTAAATTCTTGACATAGCTTAAGAATGCCTTGTGGTTATCTTTGGAGTCCATGGCAATTCTTCTTTTGAAGCTAGCCTTGGATAATTTTATGAGGGAATGTAGTTTCTTGCTGATACTGATCAGGGATGTCTTCCCTTCTTTGGATTTTACTCTTTTCTGTACTAGTTTCCTCCTTCTCTTGTATAGCTTGTTTATGGCAGGGGTCCACCATACTGGTTTCCTTTTCTTGGAGGAGTGATTCTTGGTTTTGTTTGGGATAGCATGATCCATGCATTCTTGTATGTGCCTGTAGAGTGCATTAGTAAAGGATTTTGCAGCTTGGACAGCGTTATCCTTTAGCATGGGGGCTTTGAAACTTCCCACCTCGGTCTTAAGTAACGTGAAGTTTGCTTTTGAAAAGTTTTTTATGGTGGTTTCTTTGACCGGGGGGTGGTGGAAAGTGGATATTCAGAGTGATTAGTTTATGGTCAGATCTAACCAGTGAGGGGTTGACCTCCAGTGTGGAACACCGGTCGCCCATGTTGGTGATGACCAGGTTCAATATGTTGTCACCTCTGGTAGGGGTGTTGACCGGTTGATCCAGGGCATTTGAGTTTATAAATTTTCTCAAAAGAGAAACCTTATAAAAGGTCAGTTAGTTAGGATTAGTCTCATGACATCACTTGATAAGGATTTTAAGACAGAATGTAGTTTTGTCAGTGACATGTTTAAGGAAAGGGGATATCCCGATGCTTTAATTCAAGAAGTCACCTTAGAAGTTTTTGAAGGTAGAAAGAATAGATTTGCCCCAATACTTGGAAAGGACCAACCTATGCTCATTGCCTCAGAGCCCACTAATAGCACAGATTTTTCCGTAGATTGGGATGATGCCTACACCATGGACTTTACAGGTGATACAGGGATTATTAGGTGTGTTATTAACAAGGAATGGGAAAGATTTAAGGAATTTTCAGACCTGGACATTTTATTCAAACAACCTTTAAAATTTACATATAGGAAGGATAGAAATATCAAGAATTTATTTGAGTTTGGGGGTGGGCAAGGTTCAAAAGGCAATTATAAGAAGGTAGGCACTTTCAAATGTGGTTCGTGTTCCCAATGCCCCTACATATACAATGGATCTTTTATAGAAATTGTTTGTAGGGACCGAAATTTTAAGAGTAATTGTTTTTCAAATTGCAACACTAGTGGTTTGGATTACCTAGCCCAATGTAAGCTATGTAATTCATTCTATATAGGCAAGACGGAAAGAAAATTAAAGATGAGAATTTACGAGCATCATTATGACATCAGGAAAGGAAATATAAACAATGCTCTGTTCTGTCATAAAGAAGTGTGTCCACAAGCATCATTTTTATTTTTTGTATTGCCTAAAGAAATCAGAGGGGGCATGTGGGAGGCCAAACTTGAATATCGAGAGCTTTATTGGCAGATTGTACTGGATGCCACGAGAACTCCAGGCCTGAATGACATGCTCTCCATTCTTTAAGTTCTTAAATTAAGGGCAGCCAAACTTTAATTTGTCACATGGTGATCCAGATGTTAGTAGAAAAATCTTTTAAACTATTGTTACTTATTATTTGTTTATTGATTTATTGTTGTTTTAAACTGTTGATTAAGGTGATACATGTTTAACTTATAAAATGCAGCTTTATTACAACTCATTTTTTTCTATATGCATATTATTCATTATGTTTATATAGAAGGGATTCTTTATATATGTGTGAATTGCCATATGGCCACTAGATGGTAGCAAAACATTCACTAATTCACCATTATTCATGCAATAATTTATTTTTCATTTAAATGCTTTACAATGTTTTAAATATTCATTATAAATTCAAGTAAATGAATTGTGGTTTTATCATAATAATTTTAAAGTTATTTATATACAGTAATTTTATAGGATTAATTAATTCTGAATATTTAATTTTTTTTAAAGTTTGTTCACATATTCTGATTGGTTTCATATTAATTACTTTTAGATAGGGATTGGTCCTAGATTCTCAGCCACACATAAAAGTTTGCACTGTTTATCTTGGGGTATTTGCATCTGATGAAGTTTGTACGAAAACATACTATTACTTGTCATAGCATTAAAGTGTTGATGTGTTTTGGTGTCTTCTACCTATGTGTTACAAACTTTAATGCTGGTTGGTGTGGTTTAATAAACTGTACATCCCTATCATGGACTCGGATCCTCATTTGGATCGCATTGGCGAACTTTTGATTGTTTTCCTGAGTTTATAAATTCTAGGAAATGTTGGGCAAGGGAGTTTGTACTTGAGTAGTTCTCCCAGTTAATGTTTGGGTAATTGAAATCACCCAATATCAGGGTGCTTGGTAGGACCTTTATGTTTCCCAGTGTTTCCAGGAATGCGGAGTGGGGGTCCTGGGACATGGTGGGTGATCTGTAGCAAGCTATAATTTGAGTAGCAGTTTTGCTTGTTGTTAGTTGCACGTGGATGATCTCTGAAGCATCGTGCTGTTCCTCTAACCTGGAGGTGTGGGTAACCTTGATAAATATGGATACTTTCCCACCTTTTGTATTTCAGTCTGGGTTTTGTGGCTGAAATGTATGGTATGCATTGTAGCCTGGTAGTGCTGGGGTGCTTTCTGGAGCCTTTCAACCAGGTTTCTGTTACTGCACATATATCGATTTACTCCATACTGAGGATTGCCTTGAGCGCATGCATTTTGAGGTTTAGACCTCTGGCATTGAGTAGCATTACCCTCAGTTTTTTGTGACTTGTGCTATTTACGGCGGTGGGTTTGTCTTTCGAGCCTTGCCTAAAAAAGGCACTATGGGGTGGCAAGAGCCTTGGTCAGTATATGAAAGCCTAAGGATGACAGGTGCAAGCCATCTCTAGCAAAGCAGCGTGGCTTGTCGAGCATGTCATCCCAGGCTGACAGACACTGGATCCCCTTTGAATGACACCAGAAGCTTAGCCAGTTGTTGAAATTGATAATGTTTTTATACCGTGGTATCATTCTTGGTGAGGGCAGAATGCTACTCAGGATCATACCGGCCTGGGCTTCGTGATCAGAGAGCTCCTCCATGTCTCTTTTCATGTAGTCCAGGGAGGTACAGCTCAGGTCATTCACACCAACATGGACAATACTTGTTCTGGAGTGACCTGAGTGCTTGTGTTATGTGGCGGATCCTGGCATCAGACAGGCAGCTAACAGTAACCTTCTCCTTGTTCAGCCTAGTGAGTGGGATGTCAGTGTGCCTGACTACAGAGTCACCTATTACTAGTGTGTTTGGTATGTTATTTTGCCTTAAGGGCTGTGATTGCGTGGCACACTGGTTTTGTGAAGTATGTGTTTCATGGCTTGTGTTGGGGGGGTGGAGGTTGCTTGGATGCCTGTTTGGAGGTCTCTCTTGCGTTTGCAGATTTTTATTTAGAGCCTCTGAGTATGTTTTTGTGTATTTATGTGTGTTTTTTGCCGGTGCGGGTTTCATAGTTCTATGTGAGACTGGTAGTGTGATGCAAGTAATTCCCTTCTCCTCTTGACTGCCTGGTCCAGTCTTGGGTTGAGAGAGCTTAGCCTACAGTTTGGCTGTATAATTGCATCTCTTGCATGTATTAGTGTTTGGTGGAAGGAGGAGAGGGTTGTCTGTGTACATGAGGCAATTGTAACATTGCCTCAAAATGCCCAGATTTACCAGTTGGCCCGGAGAGTACACCAGAAACTTCCCTTTGGACATGCCTGGATAGGTACAGTGAACTGTTTAACTGATTGGCGGGTAAGGTCAAATAGAGAGTATTGTCCTTCTCTACAGTATAGGGGGGTCTTGTGCTAAGGTTTATTAGTGCTTGCTATGAGTTTTGAGCAGGTGCCGGGTTGAGAAGTTAATGGTTTGAGTGCTTAAGTTGAAAGTTTGTCTAGTTCCAAGGGAAAAATTGAAGTGTAGACTTTGTGGAGCCGGGAATATTTATACCCTAGCTAACCACTGCGCAAATGTGGGTTTTATAGCAGGGAAATGAAAGATATAGAAATTAGCACAAAATGGCCAATAAACTACTAATTTCTGGGCTGAAACCACTCCTCCAGGAACAGATAGGCTGTTCAAAGCTCCCTCTCTCACAGTGAACACAGAAACTTCATTCTATCCAAGTAAGGTATGGGCAAACACAGAAACTTGTAACACAGATCTGAATTCAGCACTAACCTGAAAACTGGACTATACTAGCTTAGAAAGGCGGAAAAACAAGTATATATATATATATATATATATATATATATATATATATATATATATATATATATATATATATATTTTTTTTTTTTTGTTTGTTTTTTTTTCAGAAAATAAAGCATGTACAATCAAAAAAACACTTTAAATGCACAGAAATGGCTATCACACTTGAGTGTGTAGCCTACAACAGTAAAACAGGTAATTTAAACACAAAAATGACTTTGTTATACACAGGAAATGAAATAGACTTATTAAAGATGTCATTACCCTGCTATTTTATCAGACTGTAATGTGATCACTAGTTACCAGGGCTCAGCTATGCTTAGCAGGTGTAAGCATTGCTTAAATGTAAATGCTAAGCAGATTTTCGCACTGGTTAAGTGATGCCCACACAGTGTACGCACTTATTCATTTAACCATATGTTAGCAGTGCTTACCTTCGCCAAGCCAGCTTAAAGCCTTAATCACCCTGTCTCCATCAGCCCCTGTTCTGCCCAGCAATTAAATAAATAGCCCATGCAGGTCTTTAACACAGGACCCTGTACACTATAGTCACAACACATAACCACTAAGCCATCTGAGCTGTATGTCTATTGTTTTTTCAAATATATCATTCAGTACAGATAGTGAATAGTAGTGAACAACTGCTTTGACTACTACAATCGTTTAGTACGTGTAAGTGAAAATAGTGTTGAATCCGTCATGTTCTTATATGTAAATATACACATTTCAGATTAATATGGTGGGATACATCTGAGAAGGTGCATACAACACTCATGTTTACACATAAAATGATATATATATATATATATATATATATATATATATACATATTCATACATACACACACACACACACACACACACACACACACACACACACATATCTATCTATCTATATATATATATATATGTCTACTTCATATGACTGAAATTCACTTGACTGAGACCAAAACAATGGCAGTTCAAAAGACTGAAAACTCATTTGACTGAAACTCATAACACTGACACTTTAAAGTAAAAGGTATATGCCCTTTCCCCCACTGTAGTGTGATCCTGGAGTTAGTATATATATAGTTAGGGGTGTGTGGGGGGCATAGCCCCCCACATACTTTATACATTTTAAACCATATGCATTGATATTTCTAACTACAATGAATAACTTTTTGCAGAAAATAATATTTACTAAAACTATGTGGGGGGCTGGGCCAAGGACAAGACTTCATCAGAACAACACCAGTAAATTTCACTTCCCATAAATACCCTCACCAATAAATCAATTAATTAATTACACCATTACTGTTAAACTAGTTAAAACACATCACTTAAATTTGCTAAAATTGTTAAAAATATGGAAATATATTTAATAATGTTGAACTATATAAACACAATAATATAAACATGCTTTTATAAAAACAACCATATCTTTTCATTTGTAAAATACTTGATATACTAGTACATTTGTTTAAACCTGGAAAAACTGTGGCATTGAGCCTCAACTGCCAGTGTAACTCACATGCCTCAAGCTGTTCAGGTATCACCCTACCCTGTACATCATTAATAACCTGTTGAATCACTAAAAACCAAAATTTATGATCACAATATCTTTCAATGTGTCTACTTAATGCATTCATTTTCACTAATGTAACAATGTCAGAAATATGTTCATAAATTCTGGTTTTAAAAACACTAGCGTTTTTCCCACATAAAAGGCAAGGCAGTACATACACTTAGCTAAATATACTATATTTTTAGAACAACAATTGGAGTGTGAATGAATGTGAATTTTAAAACCATTCAATACAAACAAATGATTTGTTTCAAGTAAATATGTACATTAGTTGCACCTCCCACATTTAAAATTTCCGTTTCTAAGACTCGATTGAACATCTTTCACTTGACACCAACCTCTTTCCAAAAGGTTTTTAAAATTAAGATCCCTCTTAAATATAAAAGTGGGAATATCTCAAAACCTGTCTTAACAAATCCTGATCCGAAATCAATAAAGGCCAATTTTTCTTAATAATTGCACATACATCCAAAGTATCTCTATTGTAAGTGCATATAAAGGAAAATCTACCATCCATCTTTTTAGTTGCACCATTTATTGTAGCCACAGAAGCTAAACCATTTGACTCCGCCCTTTTCAAAATAGGTGAAGATATTTTCTTATTCCTTTTCTCAACAATTTAATTTTTTTATTCCAGTCAATAGGGGCTTTGGATAGCCCCTAGCTAAAAACATATTTACTATAAAATCAATTTCTTGCATAAAGTCAGAATCTCTCATCACCATTCTAGTTGCCCTCACCAATTGGCCTTTTACTACAGCTCTTTGTTGATGTGGTGGATGGCAGCTAGAATAATCCAAATACAAATTTGAAAACTTGAATTTTCTATAAATTTTGGATGCTAACATTTTTAGTTCATTATCAAAAGAAATTTCCACATCCAAATAATGTATGGTGTTTGCACTAAAATATGTAAAATTTAAAAACCCAACAGAATTATTAATATATTGAAAAAATCCTCAGATTGAGGTAAAGTGCCACGCCAAACAAAAAAGATATCCAAAAATATTGTATATTTAGATATATACATAGCATATCCACTCTCAAACACCATATTGGATTCCCAGTAGGATGTGACCAGGTTGGAAAAAGTGGGGGCACATGCTGCCCCCATGGCCACACCTACCTTTTGCCTAAAAAATTGCCCTTTGAAGAAAATGAAATTATTGTCTAAAACTGCCTCCATTAACGCTACAAAAGTGTTAATCCTATGTCCTTCAAACCTGTTGGAAACTACCAACTGTCTTTCGAACCATTGCAGGCCTTATACATGTGGTATAACACTAAAAAGATTACACACATCCATAGTTACAAAATAAAACTCCCCCATTAAATTGACCGTATTGAGGTTAGATAGAAAGTGCCAAGAATCTCTACAAATGTAGTTAAATGCTTGTAATGCTACATTAAACTGTTCATCCAAAAACCAAGAAATAAAAAAAGTTTTTGATCTCTTAGAATCAACAATGGGTCTTAATGGTGGATTTGCCAATGATTTCTGGATCTTCGGTATGCCAAATATACTTCCAATGACTGGATGTTCATTTTTCATGTAAGTGTGTTCTTCAAGTGTAATGTTACCCTGAAATAACATATCTTCCAACATTAAATTGATGTTATGATAAGCAATATTAATTTAATTTTGAGAAATTTCTTCATATGTACTGTCTGTAAATATACTATTCATAGCACACACATAATCAACCAGATCCAGCACCACCATCCCATTGCCTTTATCGGGATTCATTACATGTATGTTTTTATCACACACAATATCTTCCAGTAGATTTTTTCTTCAATAGTAAGGTTATCAAAGCCCTGTTTTGATCCATTTATATTACCCAATTGTTGTCTAATGTCCAATTCACAAATTTTGTCAAAAATAGTTAATTTACTATGAAGAGGGTGACTGAAAACACTAGGCCTTTTAGTGGCCATAAATTCACCTCCCTCAAACCCTACTTCATTATTGAAATACAAACCTAAATTTAATTTTCGTAAATACAGCTTAAAGTCAATAAGCACATCCACCAAGTTTCTACTTTTAGATGGCACAAAAACCTTTTGATAAAACATCCACATAAAACATCCACATGTGAAGACACAATCCTTTTGCTTGAATAATTAAACACTTTAAAATCACCCCTTTAATTAAATATAGTGTCAGGAAACATGTCATTAAACTCTTCAACAACACTACCATTTGAGTTAATTTGTTCATTAACTAACTTGTCCAGTAAACTAATGTCTACAAAAGTGTATTGGCGTCTTGTTCATTATTCCAATTAATATTTTCCCCATTGAGTCTGTTGGTCGCAGTTAAAACTTCTTCTGCAAATACAGGATGCACTGTTTAAACGGAATAACTATCAGACCCACTCCCCAAATCAAATTCCACTTCAAAGTTAACATCCGCATCGACCACCAATACTTTAGACTCACTTCCCTTTAACAAAGCATTAGGTCTGAGTGAAAAAGAACAGTTACTTGAAAAAATGGTTTCTAATGTCTCCTGCGACTGTTGAAATTGCTGTTCCATCTCTTGGGACGTGCTCCCTGGGCCTGGTATCTGTCCACATAATTTGTTTCCTGATATACACTGTTCTTGGGTCATTGGGAGGAAAAAATGATCCTGTTGTGCCCTATTTTGCAGGTGTTGTGAGCATCACACTTCAGGCACTACTGGAGAAGACTGCTGATGTAACCTGCTGTCTTGCATCACTTCTGTTTCCGACAATCCTGGATTCTGATTGGTAGAATGTCTCTGGTTGCCCAAAGCAACAATCAGCTTTGGATATGCCTTCCCCTTAGTGTATTCCTCCAGATCTCTTTCAAGTGTATTAAATTTACATGTAAAAATGCCCATACAAATATTTTCCACTTGATTAAAAGCTCTATCGAAAAAAGCTTTAAATTGTGGAAACAACAGATCATTTGTGATACACTGAATGTGTTCTTCCAAAGTTACTGTTAACTCTTTGATCTTAATGCTATTATACTTCACCATTAGCCTAAGCACATCTAAACCCACTGAATTGAATAAGCACTCAAGTTCTTCATAAAATTATTATTGTTCATTGCAGAATTTGGCAAACAACATACTCTAAGCCCTCTAGGGACTTGTTTCAATTTGATATTTCTTTCCAAATATTTGCTTTTCAGCTGCAATTTTTTGTATTGCAGTAAGGACTCCTCAAACAGTTTAACATGTTCAGATAACATTGGTACAGTTGCCAGCTGCTTTTTTGTTGCCCCAGCTTCCACATTAAAGTCAAATGCATTAGTTTTCCAGGTTGTCTTGAATGAAAATTCACTAGATACACAGAAAGTGCCTTCCATATTAGGGGTAGGTTGAGTTAAAGGAAGACCCAAACTACCAAATTCCTGTGACTGTGAACTTTGAGAATTTTTTAACTGAACAGCAATATTAGAAAGCTGTAAACTCACTTGCTGCAATCAATTCAACACATCACCACTGTTCATTGCTACAATATTCTGGACTACACCACCAGGACACCTCCATCAGCAGCTCCTTTAGACATAATAACCAAAGGCTAACCAACAATATAAAACTCAAACCACCAGAAGGCTGACCAAGATGATCCAGAAAAAAGCTCTGTGATGCTGTTTGTTACACACCCACATACAGTCCTGCTCACAGTGAAGGAGAAGGGCCAACACCCACTTGCAATGATTACTTTTAGGAGTTTGTTTCCATGTAATTGGCTATAGGAATGATTCCATAGCTGTTCTACATGCAATTAGCAGGTGGAGGACTCCAATTCATGCACAGGTAATCAGCTGGTCATGAGCATACCTACCAATGTCAAACTCTTGCCTATGAAAAACAGATGCATTTTTCCACATCTACCAGAGGGGGAGGGGGAGAGAAAGGGAAAGAAAGAAAGGATGAGAGAAAGAGCCAAGTGTGTTTGTGTATGATCTGTGGGTGGAGAGATATCTCTGGGTATTATAATATTTGCCTATATATACATTTATGGCTGTGGATTGTCTACAACAACCTCTATGGTTTTTGACAACTGTTGGCCTTGTAATGTGACATTAGGACAATTGGGTGCTCAATATGAAAATGTAGCAAAATCCACTCTGCAATAGATCCTATTATTACACAAGCACACCAACACCCACACACACACACTCTCACTTAACAGTACTGCGTTTCATACCCCTACCTAGCTATGTATTGGTATTACAGTATTACACAGTTATTGCAGGCACAACAGAGCTTATATGTTGGATAACTGTTCAAAGGTATCTTTGAAGGTGAGTGACATCAGCTGCACTGCTAAATGAGCGGAAAGGGAAGTGTAGGAAGTGTGAATGACCACAAAATCAGGTGTTAACAAAGACACACACACACTGTCACACACATTATCATAGTTGCCAGGACCAGAATTAGAGCTCCTACCTAACTAGTTTGCTACCTTACAGTATTACACAGTTTTCTCAAGTGCCACAGAACTTATATGTTGAAAAGCTGTCCAAAGGTATCTTTGAAGGTGGGTGACATCAGCTGCAGTGCTAAAGGAGGGGAGAGGGAAGTGTAGGAAGTGTGAATGACCACAAAATCAGGTGTCAACAAAGACACACACACTGTCACACACATTATCATAGTTGCTAGGACCAGGATTAGAACTCTTACCTAGGAAGTTTGCTACACTATAGTATAACACAATTATGGCAAGAGCCACAGAGCTTATAGGGTTGAGACTTGGCTAAAGGGTTATTTCAAGGTGACTGACATCAGCAGGTGCTCTAAAGTAGGCAAAAGGCAGGTGTAGTGGTGTGAATGGCCTCAAAATCATTCATCTCCACACACACACACACACACACACACACACACACACACACACACACACACACACACACACACACACACAGACACACGTTATCACAGTTGCCAGGACCAGAACTTCTACCTAACTAGTTTGCTATAGTACAGTATTACACAGTGATCGCGAGCACCACAGAGCTTATAGGTCTAAGACTTGGCCAAAGGGTTATTTCAAGGTTATTGAGTCCAGTGGCAAGTGTAGTGGTGTGAATGGCCTCAAAGTCATTCATCTCCAAACACACATTATCACAGTTGCCAGGACTAAAATTAGAACTCCTATCTAACTAGTTTGCTACACTATAGTATTACACAGTTATCACGAGCCCCATGGAGCTTATAGGCCTGAGGTTTGGCCGATGGTTTATTTCAAGGTGAATGACATCAGCAGGCTTGCTGACATGGGCAATGGGAAGTGCAGTGTGTGTGAATGGGCCATAAATCAATCCACTGGAAACACACACACACACACACACTCAGTCATACACAACTTTACATTTGACAGGACTGAGTATACAAATGCTACATGGATACTGATTTGTACTTTCGTGTTACACACTTATCACAAGCACCACAGACACTATAGGGCTGAGAGCTACCAAAAGCAATGTGTACAGAGAATAACATCAGCACATCATGTGATATCAGCCAATTGGATGTGTACAGGGTGGGACAGGTGTCATAATGGAATTCTCTCTGTCACTATCTATCTCATCAGTGAGCTGTTGTGATTTGAGCCATCTGTGGTGTTTTTAACAACTTCTCAAGCTTGCACTGCTCAAGGATTCATTGTTTTGCCTGAAAAAGCTGCTTTGTCTTTGTAGATTATAGGTTTATGTGAAAGCTGCTGTGAATTTTAGTTTTTTTATTGGTTTCTACATTCTTGGAAGGTGAAACGAGCTTGAGCAGTGAGGGGCGGCACGAAAAGGAGTAAATGGGGCAGACCATAAAGATGATTGGTCAACTCACACAACAGATCAATCTGTTGGTGCCCCTTAGCCAATCAATGATGACAGTAGCATCACAGATGCAAGGGCAGCTGAACCAGGAAGTGGCTGCTTGCAATGGAGCGAGAGGATGGCAGAAAGAAATTAGAGGTAATGTGATGCAGAACGGACAGGGTGGGAGCAACAACAAGGGAAATACCAGCCCAGAAATGAGTTTTTCAAGCACACTGAGGCTTTTAAGAAACTCTAACCAGGCTCGAGAGTCCAACAATGACAATTCATCTGGTATAACAACAGGACAAGGGTCAATGACTGTTCAGGGAAACATACCTAAATGGACAGATCTAAAGGAATGGTTACAGGTTAGTTTCTCAATGAATTTTCGTGAGAAAGTAGCTAAACCTGGACCAGCTACTGACTCTTACAAAACTAAACTTTATAGATTGCAAAAGCTGTTATACAAATACAAGTTTAGATATTGAAAACAGTTATTTAAATGAATGTGTCAGTGAAGGAATAGTCCCTAAGGGGCTAAGGGTATTTAAATACCCTAATAATGTGATCAAAGGAAGTATATTTCATAACAACCTTTTAGAAGTTTTTAACAGATGTGGTCGTGGTCTAGATATATTAAGATGTATGATTGAAAAAAATGTTAGGATCAAAATTGAATTGTTTAAAGAGATTGATATTTTAAATGAATGCATCAAAAATTACTTGATTTTTACAATTCCTGAAGAAAGAATGAAGTATGATAATATTTTTTATTGACATAAGTAATGATTGTGACAACTTGGTTAAGAGAAAAATAAAAAAGCTGGAAAGGGACCTTAATGACTATAAAAATAAGGTAAGTTACCAAAACCCAAAGAAGAAGGGAAGGGCATGGGGTAACAACAATATGGAAGAAAGAATAGAGGATGATAACCAGGACAATGTAAAAGTTAGTGAGCGGGTTATGGACATAGATGATTGTTCTGAATAACTCCCCTTGCATAGGTCCGAGAGACTAAGGAATAGAGAGGGGTATGAACAACAACATAGGTACACAAATTTTCAGGGGGGAGTAAGAAGGGGGAGGTACTAGGACAACATAGTACCAACCTCCACGACTTGGAAAACAATTCCATCTTACAAGATGAAATAAACCCCTATAGACTTTAAAGCATTTTAGTATATATAATTTCAGTCATGTTATTTTAACCAAAGAACACTTTAGTCTCTTATTAAAGGGAACCAAGTTCATACCTAGTAGAAAGGGAGATTTAACTAAAACACTTATGGATGTCAAAACCTTTACTAGGAAAATTAACTTTCAGGTGATATTTGATCAGAATAAAAATTATGAACCAGGAGACTTGGTAAAAAGAAGTACATACAATCCTCCATTGCACCCTCGGATTACAAATCTAGAGAACATTCTTGAAAATGAAATAAGGAAGAAGTGTGGGAAAGTACACTATATAAGGAACTTAAGCCAGGCTGAAAGTAGCGTCCTTGATGAACTAAGAGGGGATACAGGCTTAAGAGTTATGAAACCGGACAAAGGTGGGGGGATAGTATTGATAAATAACTTCGACTATGAGGGGAAAATGAATGAACTCTTAAGAGATCCCAACAAATACTCCACAGTTTCAAAAAACAAAATAAATATTGGTTATAAAAGGATAGACATGGCCTTAGAAAGTTTATTCTTAGATGGCTTAATAGATAGGAAGACATATGAATATTTAAAAGTAGACAAGCCTAAAATTCCTACTATTTTTGGGATCCCCAAAATACATAAGAATGGAATGGATCCCCCGTTGAGGCCAATAGTTCTGGCTGATGGTTCCAAAACCTTACCCCTATCCAAATCCATGGATGTTAAGCTCAAGAAACTGTGGCTTAAGAGAACTAATATTTTGAGAGACTCTTGGGATTTTCGAAGGGCATTGAATCACAGTTTATACAATGAGAATGTATGTTTCCTAACAATTGATGTTGTGGATCTATTCTCAAGTATCCCCCATAGTGATGGATTAAGATACCTAGAAGAATTAATTTTTGAGGAGGAGATGTTAACCCACGATGAGTGCACTGTAGTAATGAAGCTTTTAGATTTGGTCTTAAAGTTCAACTTCATTTACTTTAATGGTGAATTTTTTCACCAGAAGAAAGGAGTAGCGATGGGTGCCGCTTGTGCACCCACCTATGCCGATTTGGTCTTAGCCAAATGGGAAGAGAAGATAGTAACCGAATCAATATTTAGTAAAAAAATGGACACTCTACAGAAGATTCTTGGACGACATATGTATTTTATGGGAAGGGCCAAAAGAAGAAATAGAAAAATTAATTGAATACATAAACGGTACTGACTTCCTCGAATTTACTTATAGAACAAATTATGATATGTTGGAGTACTTAGACATAGAAATACACAAGGAAATTTCACATTTTAATTCTAAGGTGTACAGAAAGAGTACCTATTCTAACTCTTATTTACACCTTGAAAGTGCTCACTCTTTGTACTCCAAGAAAAACATAGTAAAAGGACAATATATTAGGGCCTGCAGGATGACGTCCAGAGATGAAGATTTTAAAGTGGAAAAAAGTTTACTTAGGAAAATGTTTAAAATGAGGAAATACCCAGATGACATGATTGAGAAAATTGAGATGGAAGTGACAGAATGGAGACCAAATGATTTTAAGCCAATACTATGATTACCAGTATTTGATATGGTAGGCTCTGGAAATAAGGCAAATGATAATTTTGGTAATGCACTCATCTTGTAGTACAATGCATGTGCAAAAATGGTAAGATAAACCATAGATAGGGAATGGAATATATTTTTAACATTCACTGATCTAGAAAAACTAAAAATGAAAAGTTAAGAGTAGTTTATACGAATTCAAATAACCTAAAGCATTTACTGGAAAATGGTACCAACCAAGAAGTTCAAAGTTGGAGAAAAAGGAAGGCAACTTTTAAAAGTGGACATCGTCAATAATGTGCATACATTAGTAACACAGAAAGTGTGCATTTAGTAAGTAGGGGAATTACCCTGGAGGGCAAGGATTTCAATAATTGTGAATCCTCTGGTCTGGTATACGTAGCGAAATGTCAAATCTGCGAAGCATTCTATATAGGGAAGACAGAGCGTTAGCTCAGGAGAAGAGTGTACGAACATATGTATGACCTACAAACAAGCAAAGAAACCAATGCCTTGTACAAACACAAACAAAGCTGTGAAAATGCAGATTATATATTTTTTGTGTTAGAAAGGGTAGAAAAGAGTGGCAGAGGGGGTTTATGGGAGGAATGTGTAGAGTACAGAGAATTGTGGTGGCAGATCACTTTGGACCCACTGGGTCTTAATGAACATATCTCAATAGCCTCATTATTAAAATTAAGAGTGACAAAACTGTGAAATGCATTTGCACTTTATGTTGAAACTATCATGTTTTTACCTACGCCTTCCAATAGTTATAGCTGGTGTTTAAGTCTTTTTATACATAAAAAGTGCTTTTATCAATATTAAAACTTTTTTTCTGTAATATGTTATAAACATAAGTTTTTAACACCTTTAATAATGTAGTTCATTTATTCTTTCCTCTGTTTTTAACATTCTTTTTAACTGAGTGATGCTATTTATTTGCTTTTTGGCTGTATAATTTAGTTTTTATAAGCTGTTGTAATTTCAGGATTTTTCCACTAGATGGAGGATCAAGTTCATTTAAACCAAGTATTTAAGCTTGTATTTTTTTTCTCAAATAACTTTTTATTTATTTCACAAATATCAGAACATTACAAAAAAATCCATGAATGGATAGCAGAACATTGTATGCAAGGACAAACATGAAAACAAATATAAACTACCTAAACCTATAAGCAAACTCATTTATATACAATATTTACAAATGAAAGTGCTACCATACAGAAGAATAAATTAGAAGAAAAAAGTCAGAGTTATAAAGGATATCAGTGGATCTCCGAGTAAAACTGGAAGTGGGAACTCTACAATATTCTGAGATAATAAGCTATGAGCTAGATTAATCACATAGAATTTGGTCAAATAAGCATTTCCAGAATTTTTTAAAATAGGCTTTTTTCTTAGGCCCTTTTATGATAAGCTTTTACGCACTAATATATTTCAAAGCCATCTCCTTAAATCCCTTCCAACAGAGTTTGGTGCG
This sequence comes from Protopterus annectens, assembly GCF_019279795.1. Lineage (NCBI taxonomy): Eukaryota > Metazoa > Chordata > Ceratodontiformes > Protopteridae > Protopterus > Protopterus annectens. The sequence goes on from NC_056725.1 coordinate 260,748,012, forward strand.
ATCCATCCAGTTTGTAGTGATACATAATTTGATAAGGGAGCAGAGAGTGATTAGTACATGATGTTTTAACTTAGGTAACCTTGTGTTGGGGATGTGGTGGATGGCTGTTTCCCAGGAAAGGGTAGATTTGTGGTACCCCATTTTCTCGAGGCGTACTTTTAAGGAACACCAAAGTTTGTGGGTATGTTTGTAGAACAAAAATATATGAAGAAGGTCTACTTTTGGAAAGGAACAACAAGTACAGGAAGGGGAAATTTTGGGATCAAACCTATTGAGCATAGAAGGCATATAATAAGAGTTATTATTGATCATCAATTGTGTGTAAATGAGTTTTTTAAATGGGGATAATTCTGAGGTAATTTTTATAGCAGATAATTTTTGTTCCTCCTTAATAAGGATTCCTTGATTGTCCCAATAACTAGAGAAAAGGCAGTCCGAGTTATGTATTATCGAGTTCAAAAGGTTGTAAGATCTGGAGAGCATTTTCTCTGAACTCGAGACAGTAGTTATAATTTCATAGAGTCTGATGATGTCCTGACAATTGGCTGGAAGATTAGCAAATTGTGATGAGATTAATTCTCTTAATTGTCGGAGAATAACCGTTTATTTGTTACTGAATTTGAGAATTAATCATAGATCAGAAAGAGTTTTATCCATATATTTGAAAATATCCCATACCATAATATCCTTAATAAGAGGAAAGTTAGAGAAGTTAATCATCAAATTATTGATCTTGATGTTTGGATTTAAATGAAGAGGTTGGAGTAGAGGAAGGGTTTTATCAAGGTTGATGGCTTTTACCAGTTTTTGGAATAATCTGATCTTGTGTTTTAGGGTGTTGGATAATTTGGAATTGTTAATAGCAGTCAGGGATAGAAAAGCTTGTAATTTTAATAATTGAATCTTAATAAATGATTTTTAATGGAATTTTAACTTTACAATTTATTCCATGAAGTTAAGTGTCTTAAGGCTTTATTAACATATATTCTAATTATTTTTTATTCATTAATGTTTCATTGTAATTTTAAATGTGTTTTAATGGTGGAAATACAGTGAGTAACAACAACAAAAGTTTATGTTTTTAAATTAATTCATTAACTTAATTAATGTAATGAAGTAAATGGTATAAAAGTGGTAGACATTTGATAGCCCACATCTGATGAAGTGATTTTCAAACAAAAACGTATAGTGGAGCGTTAATATGGTTTCTCTCTGTGAAATAAAGTGAGGTGTTGTGATTTGAGCCATCCATGGTGTTTTTAACAACTTCTCAAGCTTGCACTGCTCAGGGCTTCATTGTTTTGCCTGCAAAAACTGCTTCATTTTTGTGGACTATCTCTCTCTTCCCCACATCTCTGTGTGTGTATGTTTGACATATTATAGTGTGTTGGCCTTGGACATGTGTGAGCATTCCTATGCAATGTGTGTGTGAAGCATGAATGGTGTACAATTTGGTGTGTGTGCACAGACATCTGCGAATGACAGATATGTATAGTCAACTGTGTTGTCAGACATAGTATGACTTTCTGTATTGAGTGTGTGAATCCATTCCAGGTAGGGTTGTACTCCAGTCCAGGGTTTGGTGTTCTATACATACAGCTAGCATCCTGTTTCTGCAGGATATCTGTAGATAGGTTGACAATATGGAGTCACAATGGGCGACAGATAGGGGGATACTGTAACTATTGCTGTCTGTGCTGCTTGTGTTACATGGTTGGTGTTAGCAGAGATATTCAGACATATGTACTGTTTTACACTGTGATGTATTATGTCATCAACTACTGACAGATATAATTATTTGCTAACAGTTATTTACTGGGAAATACAAGATGAATGAAGCTGAGTCCAGTGTTGTGGCCCACAATCTACACATTCTTGCAGACTCCTGCCATTTTAGAGGGGAAGCTACAGACACTTGCTGATGGGTCTGTGTAAATGGTCCAGAACCTTGGTACTATGGTGTCTGAGGATCCCCTTCTTGTACATATATCAACTTAACAGACTGGCCATATCCTGCTGTGGCCATACCTCTCAGCTGTACAGATTCACCCAGGTTACCCAGAGGCAGGGCTCCTGTATCTGGTCAGTTCACGTTCACATTGTGGTTTATGAGCAGGTTTATAGCCACCCATTACTGGGTTTGCAGGCAGGGGTAGTATGGGCACAAATCAGAGTTTCAGACTTCACACACTCCCTGACGCCCATGCATCTACATCCCCCCTCTGTTATTCTATCCTCTTCTTAACATTATACAAGCAATATCTGAGAAGTATCCCTACAGTTAACCCTTCATCCCAGTGGTATTTATGGATTGGTCCACAGTTCATGCAGTGGGACATTTGTGTTCTGTTGACTGTGTTAGGTTGTTAGTTGGGAACCCATGAGATACCATACATTGGCACTATAGGTGAGGCACAAGCCTTTGACAGAGGACTGTAGGCCATTTGGTAGTGATGCAGGCCATCTGTAGCAGGCCACTGCATTCTCTCACTTCTACATTCCCAGGCTGCAAGCCAGTGGATTCCCCTGGGGTGACGGTAAGTGTGCCAGGTATAAATGGCAATAGTTCCTGTCCATATTGATCCATTAGTCTGGATGCAGGCAGGGTGCTGCTTACAGCTAAGGACACACCTGCATAGGACAGCTGTTCAGCATGCTGCATTCTGTGGGTATTCCAGTACAGAAGTGGGGTCATACTGTACTCATTCCCAACAGCAAAGATATGACCTGTGATAAACCTGTGGCTGATGGTGGGGTGAGCTGAGTGCATGTGTGATATGGAAGCTACTTGTAGGTGAATCACAGATATACCTGGGACATTCCACTTATTCTGCTTTGTGCAGGGACATAGGCAGTCTCTCATTACTTCATAACTATGCCTTTTGTGGTCTGCCAGTGATTGGTCAGACTATATCAGTATTCCATACTGCATGAACAACTAATGTGCTGCTAACCTGTCTGTACAATTCCAATGTTGTGTGCAGCTGACAGTTAAATTTTATGCACTCTGTCTAGGGTACTTCCACCTGTGTACTGTGTGTATGTATGGGCCCACATTCATGGCATGTCCATCTTTTACACTGTGACAGATATTGACATCTGGACAGTGAGTATGGACAACTGCTGACATGGGTATTGCTGAGAAGGGTCTATATTATATAGTCAAAGTTTCAAAACTTCGAACCTCACATGAGCAAACTCATATGAGTGAAGTTCGAAACATCGACTATATAATAAAATTAAAAAAAAACTTACCTTACCACTTTGAGCAGGGGGGCAAGCCCCCTGCACCTCCCACACCCCCCTACTTAAATATGCCAACTCCAAGAACGCGCTTCAGTGCAGAAAGGGAAAATTTCCCATTCTGTGCATGAAAAGCCATTGAGTTTCACCTTCAGCCTTTCCGATGATCCATCATATGATGTCAACCATCTATGATTCGAACATCGGAATGGTTGCTCATCTAATATAGACCTGCTGAGAAGCATTGTGTTTGGCACTGCAGTTGTTGGAACATGGCATTTTCTTGGGTGGCAAAGGCCAGGGTACCATTTGACTAGGCTTATATAGGACCTAGGGCCAATAGCCTAGTACCTACCTATGAAGCTATGAACCTATGGCCGTGTCAACCACAGTACTGGCCATAGGCCACTGAGACACAACCCTCCATGCCTACATGCTGACCATTTCCAGACAATATTGAACACACAACAACCTAACACAGTCCCCTACATATTGTACACATGCAACAATCTGTCCTGTAGATTGGGCCAGCTCAGGTAATCTGTGCTCCACTGATACTACTCCTCACACTTACGTGTTACTGCATTTCTACATAGGATTGTGGGGAGGGGGCACACCTGACTACTTTAAACTGTGCTATGACTGTACTGGTATGTCAGGTACTCTGTTGGCTTCCACGTAATTTTGTATTCTCACCTATCATGCAGACTAGAGGCATATCAGTTGAGTACAGATCTTAGGTTTTATTGACCTACATTTCAGTTTCAGAATTCTTAACCTTCAGAACTAACATACAACTGCCAGACCTGTTGCAGTCTGTCTGTGTAGGTCTGGATAGGGGCTGTTCACCATTGCCATCAATTGGAGGCATTAGCCCAGCCTTTCTTTATGGTCATCTATACCTGTCCTGTTGGCTGAGGCTGGCGGTGGGTATGTGAGCCTCACTGACGCACATGTGTGTGCCCTATGGACACACATTTGGGCCACTACATGTACTGCAGTGGGATTTGTCACCTTGTCTAGTACTGCCTAGTGTGTTGACACCGGTATTTGTTATGAATTTCATGCTGCCCTTATAGGTATCCACTATCTGCTGTTATCCCATTCAGCCACCCAATTCCCTTGCATGCTTGCATCCATACCATGCATACAACTATCAGAACATACTACTCCATTCAGTAATTGATAGGAAGGGTGACTTACCTTGTTGCTGGGCCAGTATTAAGGATGGTGCTGGAGGGCTGACTATGTCAGATGCACATAGTACACTCCCTATACATGTTAAAGCACAGGTAGTGTCATGTTTGGCATTCCTTTCACTGCATGTGCAAGTCAGAGAGAGGTGTCATTCCCTGGGTCCCTACCATGTCAGTGTATATGCTATGCGTTGTGTCTTTTCCAAGGCCTGGGCATACTGGGCATGCCTCTTTCTGCCTACATGGGCAGGCTCAGGTGGTTCCTCTGCCGAGTCCCTCTGTGTCTGTACTGGCCTTGGAATTGGTGGTCAGCTTTCTGGCCTTGCCCCATGCTGTTCATGCTGCAGCTGTTTCCGCAGTATCATATTGTGTAGCATGGCACATACTATGAACATTTGTGTACATGTAGCTGGAGAGTACTGCAAGGCTCCACCGGATATGTCCAGGCAGCGGAACTGTGACTTGAGCATCCCAAACATACACTCTACTATGATTCTGGTTTGTGGGTGTGCCTCATTATGGAGTTCTTGTTCAGGTGAGTGTGCATTTCTAAGGGGTGTCATCAGCCACAGCTCCAGTGTGTAGCCAGCATCCCCCACTAGGTGACCATATGGGATGTCCCCACTGGCAAATGACTGGTACTGCTGTGTCATATGCCAGATGTGGGAGTCGTGATAGCTTCCAGGGCTGCCAGCACACATATTCAAGATAATGCCCTGGGCATCGCACATAACCTGGCATTTGATGGAGGGGAAGGCATTGCAGTTTATGTAGACCCTACCCTGCTCACCGGGTGGTGCTTTGATGTGTATGTGCATGCAGTCTATAGCACCCACTACCTCAGGGTATTCTGCTATTTGGTGGAAGAGACCCATACTGCTGGTCAATGCCTCATGGGTGATGGGGAAATATATGTGCTCACTGGCATGTGCTGACATGGCATCCAGGAACTGGTGGAGTACACTGGATGCTGATGCCTGCGAGATCCCCATGATATCCCCAGTTGGCCTTTGGAAGGTACCTGTGGCTAATATTCTTAAGCCTACATATACCTTGGTATCCACTGGGATGGGTTCCCCTCTGTTGGTTCTGTGTGTGAGATGGGGCCGGCACAGCTCAACAATTTGCTGTAGAATGTCCCTGTCCACCCTATAGCACTCCACTATCTCCAGCTCATGTAGGCCATGGTAGGTTACCCTGGGTCTGTACACTATTCTCCTCCTCCTCACTGTGGGATGGTCATCAGCATTCACATACTCACCACCCTCAGCTTCTTGCACATATTGATGTATGAGAGCGACAGCAGCCCCTATCATTTTGTTAGTTTTATCAAGTAAAATTTCCCCGTCTGTGTACACCGTTGATGTAGAATTTGTGGGAAAAAAAACAGAGCGAATGGGGTTTGCATAGTTTATAGTACTGTGCTGGGCTGGGCTGCTGCCTGGGTAATTGGTTGATTCTGATACATTTCACCTGCCAGCTATGCTAGTTCTCTTTGATTGCCTTCCTACTGCTGTTTTCCCTTTCTATTGCCTTCCCGCTTAAGCCCTGAGGCACGCCATGCATACCTAGTGTTCACATGTGAACTGAGCTGCTATTTCCTGTTTTTCTTTTCTTTTTTTTTTTGTTTAAAACCCAGTGCATGGTGCGCACACCCATTTAAGCAAGGAAAACAGTGCTAAACAATGTGAGACACACCCCTTTCCTTAGCTCTGCTTAGATAAGAGCAAACATGGGCCACAGGGCTCCAGTAAGTTTACACCAAGCATGAAACACCTCCTACTGAAGTCATCCCTATTCCTACATCTGCATGATTAGGTGCAGGCTTCCAGTAGGTAGAAATCTGTGATTCAGTATAGGTCCCTTCATTGGCATACCCCAGTGTGCAGGTCCATAGTTACAATTCCCAAGCACACCCTTTCCCCTTGGCAACCAATGCTCCCTTGTCTTGCTTACATTCCGCTTGCCATTGACTATAATGGCAGAATGCATATTTATGTTAAATGGTTGTTTTTTCCCTTTTTTTTTTTTTTTTTTTATTTTCAGCACCCCCATGTTTGCCCACCACTGCCCTTAGCTTAAACAGCTGAGATCAGCCAAAAAAATAAATAAAACTTTTATTTTTATAATAATTATGTTGGATTTTAATACCAGTGGCCTTATATTTGGCCATTGGCTTGTCTGTTCTACATAATACATGCTTTTCACGAGCTGTCAGATGCAAAAATGTATTCGGCTACTAGCCAAATACATTTTTGCACTGACACTGTTCCTATACGGAATCCATTCAGCTTGCTGGATCACAAAATCACCTCATTTGCATGGTTTTTACCAGCAAATGAGGTGATTTGCATACTGAATGGAATTCCATACATGAACAGCATAGGGCTGCTCAACACGTGAAAACGGCCCTATCCTGGATCACACAGTGGCCATATTGCATGCAGGAGCTACTATACTGTTCCTGTATGGAATTTGGCCATTCTTGAATCCAGCCCATTATTTTAAATAACTTTGCTGCACTTTTAACTCTGCTCACATAAGGATCAGTAATTCAAAACCACACACTGAAGAAATAATTTATAAAGAATCCAAAAACTGCTGCAGCCGATTATGATATATTAAAAAACTCTTAAATGTTTTTATCATTTTATTGTCTGGGACTTGAACACAGATCTAGTAATATTTATTCACATTAAAAAAGCTCTCAGTTATTGGTGTTATCTTACCGCTTTAAGCAATAAATTCATGCACAATGTGTTTATTTCTCCTTGAAAAGCTTTATTAAAATGCAAATGAAATGTATTACCAGCAATGTGCCAATTTATGAATTCTGCCAGGCTAAGTTGGCAGCTTACCAGCTTTTCTCATTCCTATTTATGACTTAAGTTTTATTTACCCACGTGCATGCAAACATAGAAACACTGGGTTTAACTCTTAAACATCTGACATCAGATTTGAGTGACGGCACATATTTTAATAATTTACAGCCTTGAATTTAGTATTTGCCATTTTAACATGATAATTGCATTTTATGTAGTTTTTATTAGAAGAGTAACAATATCAAATATTTTTTTCTTATTACAACTTTTTCACACATACTTACTTACCTTGTCTCTAGACTAGGCAACAAAATCTGTAGTAAAGAGAAATGTTTTTTTTTTTTTAATCTCAGACAAACTTATGAAATGTTAAAACCTTTTCAGATAATTTAATCAATTTTCTATTAATTTTAACGATGACACTTTGGAAAAGTTCCTGTGAAACCCTTATAGATAATATTGCCAGAAACAGTACATTTACAGTAATAAAACAGATGCAATTGCCTTTGCAAGTAAGTATTTTAGTTATGCACACACTATGATCTTTTATTGTTACTATAGCTGTACCCATATGTTTCATCCTCTTATAGCTGCTATGGCTTGAGAATATGCATGAGCACCAATCGTATGACCTTATGACCTCCCACAGACACATTTGTTACATAAAGCTTTCCACAGAAAGCAATGAATATTTTTGACAAGAAACTTAATGTTTAACTCACTGTAAATTATTTTTTTTTCTTCAGAGATATTTTTAACATTACACAAACTATGTTAATACTATATTCAGACAGAAACAATTTCTGTTTGACCACCAGTTATTTTTTTTTTTTTACTTTTACTTGGACATCTTCTCTTACATCCTGAAATAAACTAGTTAAACTTTTAGCAATGTTTTATTTTTATATTAAATGTATTGAACTGTTTTAGATTGTATTTAATATACACTGAAATTATGTTCTATTGTTATTAAGTCTCACATAATATCTTATTTTAACCTTGAATTTTTATGGATCTGCTACAACAACCTGAGCTCCAGGTGCTTCAATACTACTACTTCACAGCCAGGGACATGGGTGACTTCTAGATCTCATGGACATCTGTTCATGCTTGAACACAAATATGTGTCTGTATGAGGTGAGTCAGCTGTTGGGGGAGAGGGGAGCTATGGAATCTTGCCCAAACACAGTATTTGATTTCAGACAAGGTTATGGCTAGAAGTGTAGGCTAGGGTCTTTGGTTCCCATTAGGAGGAAAACTTTAGGTTTAGGGAGGGGCAAGGGGGTTTCAGGTTTAGGGTATGGAAAGGGAGTTTAGGGTTAGAGAGTAGGAGGAGATTTGTTGAGTTTAGGCAGTGGAAAGAAGGTTTAAGGTTTACAGAGGGGAAGAGGATCTTAGGGTTACAGAGCAGGAGTGCTAATTTTGTGTGAGGGAGTGGACACTGACGTTAGGTTTTGGGAATGTGCAGTGGAGATTTAGGTTTAGGAAGTGATCAGGGACTGGGATTAGGGATGGGAGTCCTATAGTTAAGGTCGGACACCAGGTGGAAGTTTGTAGGATTACAGCTAGGATTTTGGTAGGGCTATGTAGTTAAGTAGGGTTGGGTGGTGGAAAGGGTAGATCATTTTGGGCAGTTGGAGTCATTGGAGCAAATGGCATTGAGCAAGTGTGCTTTCAGCTAGCAGCATGTGAGCACTTGTAGTAGACCCAATTTTTACATATGCCTGATGTAATAATTTTAATTTTGGTAATTCCTCTTGCTGAATAAAATATAATTACATTTACATTCATATTCTGCATTTAACCATCTTGTATTCCCTTAAATGAAAAAAAAAATGCTGACAGTGTTAACTTCATTTTTCAGCATCACTGTTTCACCATTGTTATGTATCATATTACAAGCAGCCTGGGTATAACTACTTGACTTTTAGTTTTCACTGCTAGGGTGCTAATCTCTCAAAATAACTGTTTCTTTGAAATTACCTTTGAAGTTAACCTCTTTTACAGGAGAGTTTTCTGTTTCTGTAATCACTGGAACTTGTTGGGAATTCAGGCTTGTATGCAACATCTTCCATACTAAATAGGATTGCTGACCCTTGGATATATGGTATCCCATTGCCCCCCTTTTAACAGTACAACTCTCCTTTGTTTTATAGCAGCTAAGCATTTTATATTTTTGCAGCCTAAAGACACTCATGCACCTGGCCCTGTTATATCAGTATATATAGTAATGTTAAGGTGGGGTGAGAGGGGCAAATGCCCTGGGTGCAAAGTGTTGGTGGCATGATCAGCAGATCCCCATCTTTTTTTCAAGCCAGTATTGGATTTTTGGTCAAACCTGAGTGCTCCAAGTGTTGTCTGAACTGTAGCTGCTGTGTGCTACATTGTAACAAGCAGTTTGCTACAGTTTAAAAAGAAGATTTTTAAACTGAAATGTGAGAGCTGTAGTGCTCCATGCATGCAGGGTATAAACTGTAGCAACAGCTTGCTACAGTTTAAACAAAGAAATTTTTTTTTTAAATAAAATATGTTGAAAGAGGTTGGGGGCAGGGCATAGAAATAGGACCTGAATGGCTGGGGCAGGAGGGAGGTGGGCTTGTCAAGCACCTGGCCACCTGGTTGGTGTGCAAGTAGAAGGTACATCAGTTTTGTTTTTGCTCTTCAGTGTGAGATCTGGTGGGGGTAGGGGACATAGATCTAATTGTAGTAAGCTGATTGCTTACAATGCAGCAATCAGCTTATTACGTATTTCTTTGTTCTTCACTTAAAGAGCTGAGGGAGTAGGTTGCTGGTTTATAGTACTGTCCCAGGGTGCTGTTTGAACTAGCTACAGTACACTTCTGATAGTGGAGTGAATTTAGAAATGTTCTTTGTATCATCTCCTTTGTCTCTGATGCCTTCATGATTAAATTCTATCCCGTTTGCGATGAGACATACTTGTTTTGCAGTTTGTGATCAGAGAAAAGCATTTCAAAATGATCAAAGTGAGATGCACAATGTATTCCTCTTGATAACAATGCATTGTTTTTAGAAGCTGTCAGAAGTGCTTTAGATGATCTGAGATGAGATATTATATTTCCATTTATGATCATGAGAAAGCAATCGAAAATAGTTTTAAGAAGGCAGCATACATAATTTTACTCTAGATAAAAATAAAAACAATTGCTTTCACAAGCTACAGAAACCACAATGTAAGGAAGGCCAGTGAAAAGTCAATAAATGACTTTATTAAAACAAAAACCGTGAAAATGCTCTAGCGCCTCGGCTATTGTAAGCCTTTAACACTCATACCAATTCTTCATAAATACTCTACCTTATTTATCCCACAATTAGTCAATTAAAAATATTTAAAGACACATTATCACAAAAAAAAATTTCAAGTTGCATTCTTTGTTTAAACTTGCTAGACTAAGGGTATTAAATTTTAAAATAAAAACAGACTCCTTTTTCCTAAGCTATTTTTTTATATCACCTATCGTTAACTTTTCACTTGGAGGTTGCTCTAAAATTGTTGCTTGTAACCCTGTTGGGTCCCCACCATGTTCTTGTAAAAAAATGTATCGCTACTGGGCTAAACTCTTCGCCATTTTTAATATCTCTGACGTGCTCCTTTAGCCTTACTGCAAAACTTCTTTTTCTTTCACCTATATTTATCACATGGACATTTTAAACTATGAATTACCTCTTCACTCACACAACTAAAGGGACTTTATTCCTGAAATTTCTTATCATTGATGTATGGGAAACTCCTTACTATAAATTAACACAATTTACATGTATCGCTACTGGGCTAAACTCTTCGCCATTTTTAATATCTCTGACGTGCTCCTTTAACCTTACTGCAAAACTCTTTTTCTTTCACCTATATTTATCACATGGACATTTTAAACCATGAATTACCTCTTCACTCACACAAAAATATTTAAAGACACATTATCACAAAAAAAATTTCAAGTTGCATTCTTTGTTTAAACTTGCTAGACTAAGGGTATTAAATTTTAAAATAAAAACAGACTCCTTTTTCCTAAGCTTTTTGAGGTTCCGTATCCAAGAGTGGCCTTAAGTCAACTGGTGCCTTAGGCAAAAGGACTCCTCAGTGCCCCCCCCCCACAACACCTGGTATCCCCATCCTGGTCTACCTACATTAAATAAATACTGGAAAAGCGCCCCTGCTACAGCAGCACCCTAGGCGTCCACCTAGTTGGCCTATGCCTAAGGCCGGCTATGACCGTATCACTGGCTAAAGAAAACTTTACATGTACCAGGAAATCCCTGATACTCCCTCTTCTTGTATAAGAAAATCTCAATTTCTTATTATAGATATATATCCTAAATGTGCATCTCTCCCCAAAACGTCCCAACTATATTTAACTAGATCTTCCAATTTTTCTGCAAATAAGGTAAACTTTGTAACAAAAAAATATAATTCTGAATTTTATCACTTTCTTGTATTTTATTCCTTTCCCCTTGTTCCTGATAGTAGTTCCCTTTCTTTATGGAATTCACTTGTTTTACTGTTTCCTTTATTATATCACTTCCGTATCTTCTGTTAATGAACATTTTAATAGTTTTATCCCTTTCTTCTTCATAGTCCCTTATATTGCTACATAATCTCTTTTTTCTTAGAATCTCCCCATAGGGAATCAGTTCTATAGTGTGAGGAGTGTGACAGCTAGTTCCATGTAAAATATAATCATACTGTTCAAATTTCCTGTAGATTTTTGTCTTAATACTCCCCTCACCCATTCCTTCCACTGTAACATCCAAATAGTTAACCTTCTTTCCTTGTTGTAAACCATCAAACCCAATACCAAACCTGTTTCTGTGTAGGCTGACTATAAATCCTGGGACCTTTTCATAACCAACTTCACAAATAAAAATCAAATCATCTATAAACCTGAAATATTTTACCACATGCCTGTTAAAACTTTCACAGGCTATCCAAAAAATGTTGCTATGAACAAACAAATCGATTTTATTGGAACTTAGCCAAAACAGCCTTGCTATGTAATTTAAGATCATGACAAAGCAAAGAAACAGAATTTTGTTCGAGATAAATTTAAAATAGAAAAGGAAATATGTACTTTTTTAAAAGAACTAACAAACAAATGCAACAGCGCAGAACGTATTATGGGAGGCACATTAACCACCAGAGCAACTACAAGTGTGCTACAAATGTACTTAAACTATTATGGTGATTGGGGAGTGAGGAAAACCACAGGAGGGAAGACAAGTCAGAGGGACAGGTATGGGGACTGCCATGTGTGTTTGTATTTCAGTGTGTTTTTGTTTAAATGTGAACTTGTGTGTGTATGGAGGGAGGTGACTCTGGGGGTGAATGTCAATGCCTACATGAGGAACAGTTTACTGCCAAGATGTGAAGATCAACAGTGATCTGCAAGTTGTGGTATTAACTATGATTCAGACAGATGAAATTAGCCAATAATGAGGTCTTACATCACTGTGGCTAACACATCTCTGAATTGCAAATTACCTCATTGTGGAAGCAGGGCCTTTTTTAACATGAGCCATATGGCTCACACTAGGTCATTTAATGAATTCCTGTGTTTATGTTTTTAATAATAAAATACAAAAAAAATTTTAGTGCATAATTTAAAAGCCTACCCTGCTGTAAGAATACAGAAAAATAACACACCGTGAGTGATAATGACTTTAAAATGAAAGGCTAGAACAATAGCAAGCCAAAATCAGTGGTCTATGGCTAACCATGTTTGCAGATGACTGCAAGCTTGGTGCTGTCTTAAATTCCCCTAGTGATGTGAACATCCTCAAGAGGGCCATACCCAAACTAATCACTGGTGCCAGAAGCATGGCCTCAAACTAAATGCCAAGATATACATCATTATCCCCTTTGGGAAAATGTCATCCCCATTAAGTATCACATTAATAACAAAGTACTAAGCATGCAATCAGTCATGAGTGACTTGGGCACCCAGGTTGATAGCAACTTGACTTTTGACCACCACATTGTCTCCATTATATGGAAGGCTTTCTACATGGCCCACTTCATAAATAAGGGTATTTTATCCAGGAACAAGGAGGTCATAACTTTCCTTTACTCCTCCCATATCAGACCCATTATCGGCTACAATGTCCCCTTCTGCATGTACCTTGCTAAGCACATGCAGAAGTTGGAGAGACCACAGAGGTTCTTGACCAGGAAAAGCCCTATCTCTCTACTCAATCTCATACAGACTGCTCAGAGATGATCTGCGTCAGGCATAGAAGGCCATTTCAGACCCAGCCGTGATGGAGTTGCTGCTTATCCATAAGACAAACTCCTCTCATGCAACACACTCACAAGGCTTTAACTTAGTCTGTAATATTAATAGAACTTGTTGTCAGGATAGATTTGTGTCCCAGAGACTCCCCCGTCTGTGGAATAGACTCGGTCTGCATGTCAAGCAGAATACCTCTCTAGCCCTCTTTAAGAGGAACCTGGACGACTGGATAGGAAACAGAAAATATACCCCTGGGACCCCACCTGTGTCCATGCTGGACAGAGGAAACAGGTGCTTACTTTGAAAGAACGTGGGTGCAATTCTTGGCTAGGCTTAAAAGGGCCTCCTGGTCAATAGCCTAGTATCATCCTATGAACCTATAATCCTAATTCTGTTAACATAGTTTATCTCTGTTGTGGTGGGCTTTTATTGTGCAGAGGTGTATTGTGCATATGATCATAGTGTTGCAGGTTTTTCAAACATGCAGGATGGTACACAGAACTGTATCATATGAGGCCTTATACGCCAGTTAGAGTTCGCCCCATAGTGGTTTGTATTAGGTAGAAAAGAAAGATCTTTAGGGTGCTCTTTGTGGCTCATGGAACTCAGGCTCTTGATTTTTACTGAGCAAATATTGTGTCTTTTTAAGTTGCCTCATATAGTTGAACAGATACTTGCCAAAAGGAGCATTATTTCGGCCTAATAAAGGAGACGTGGAGAAGGATAATAACATTGTTAGACCTAGGTTGATGGATTTTGCAATGAATGTAGATATACACCAATCAATAGAGAATATATTTCAAACAAGTGTCTAGGACCCTACCACTTACATCTGTTTTGAGGGTGGTGTCATTTATGTGGTAGTGAATGAATAATGCTGTTTTCCAAAATGCACCATTCAAAAATTTTAATATTTTGCTTTAGATCATGGTCATGGCATCATAGATTTGTATATGATATATCATCTTGGAGGATCTGAAAGTCCTCCAGAACGTTGATGATACCTTCTAGTTTGAAGTCTTTGGCAGTTTTGGCCAGACAAAGACTCTTAATATCATCTTTGACATCAGAAAAGAAAATACGAAATAAGATCATGCTTAGTACTAATTTCTGGTGCACCCTATTAGTAACAAGCTTTTTAGAGTATAATGTGCCATCAAATCTTTATTATATTAGCTTATATTTGTAAGCTAGTTTGGTATCTTTTGGGTTATATAAATGTTAATTTAATCTGATTATTTTGTCAATAATGCCTGAGTAAAGAATGGTATTGAACAATTCAGCCAGGGAAGGTAAGTGGTGTGTACTGATTTGTCCTCACCTAATGATTCATTGCCTTTCTCAAAATAGACTGCTATAGAAAGTAAGATGGAAAGTTCTTTCACAAACCCAAATTAGTGCATGTCATGAGATTGTAAGATGCCACTATCCCTGTTTATGAATTCCACAATAATGCTTTTCATCATCTGCAGAGGTTACTTTTATGGATTGGATCAACCACAGCTGTTATCCATACCTCTACCATGAAACCAGTTTTGAGATAGAGGTTAGATAGATTCAGGAGCGAGTCAGCGACACAGTGCTTCATACTGAAAAGCCCAGCATATTATCAGAATCCACACAGCTGATGTCTTTACGCCTGGCAAATGTTTTTAGGACTTGCTCTGAGATGATCTGTAGAGTGGCTGCAGATATGACAGCATGCACGGTGAAGCTGGGGGAGGATTGGGTGTGAGATATTTGACATTAATTTATCTGCTATAATGTTTGCTCTGTCCTTGTGGGATGAGTGAGCATTATTGCTATATTTTATTTTGATGCTATGCTAGGTATTTTTCTTAAGGACTTAAACATAAATGAAAAAAGCACTTAGGTTTGTCCTTGAAAAAGGTGGGATTTTCAGTTCACACATATACATGACAAATACAATTTTTTGACTAAGTACTTAGTTTAACTTCTTGATCTCACTTTTGGAGCATGGGGTTTTCAGTTTATTCACCATAATAAGGATTATTTTCCCTTTTGTTATATATCTTGTTTATACTAGAATTCCACAGCAGGGGTTTGTTCCAAAACATGGCATTATGCTTGTGTTAGATTGGGACTGATATTTCTTCCCACGATATTTACTTCTCTGGACCCCTGTCTAGCAGGGCGACTGACATGATCCCCGGGGTGAATTTCCTATCTCCCATCCAATCATCAAGGTTCCTTTTGAAGAGGACCAATGAGGTGCTCTGCTTGACATGTATGGGCAGTCTATTCCAGACTATGGGGAGTCTCTGGGTCAGGAACCTATCCCTCCAGCATGTTTTGTTCATTGTGATGACAAGGTTTAGATCCCTGGAGCATGTGGCTCTGAGGGATTGGGATTTCTTTAAGTGGAGCATGTCCAACAGCTTAGGGTTTGACATGGCCTTGTATGTTAAGCAGAGATCGCCTCCGAGTAGACGATATGCCACAGAGTATAGCTGGAGTTTTGTTAGATGGTCAGCATATGGCATCTGCTTTAGGCCTGTGATTCTTTTAGTGAGGTATTTCTGTGGCCTTTCCAGCTGTTGCAGATGTCTTATGAGGTACATACTAAAAGGGGCATTATACTCTATAATGGGTCTAATGAGGGATGTGTACAGTGGGACAATTACCTCCTTTTTCTGGATTAAAAGCCCTTAGTGATGAGGTGTGTCACATAGAAGGATTTCCTGACTGTTGTGGCGATGTGGTTATCGAAAGTGAGACCACTGTCCACCTGTGTCCCTAAGTCTCTCATCACACTTTCGATGTTTAGTGTCCTGCCACCTATGTGGTAATTCATGGGTACATGCTTTTTTCCAAAGGGGATAACTATGCATTTCTTGGCATTAAGCTTGAGCCCATGGCTCTTGCACCAGGCATCTGTTTCTGTAAGGCCCTTTTGTAGAATATCCACATCATTTGGGGAATCAATAATGGCTCCCAGTTTGCAGTCATCTGCGAACTTTGTTAGCCAGAGTCCCTTAGTGTTGGCCTGTACTTCAGAGAAGTAGATGCCAAACAAGAGTGGTCCCAGGAGTGAACCCTGAGGTACTCCACTTGTCACTTGTCTGGAGCTGGATTTGAAGTCGGCTACTTTTACAGTCTGGGTTCTGTCAGTAAGCCAGTTGGCAAACCATTGAGTTTATACTGTCCTTATATAGTTGGGATAGATAGTAGATAGAAGAGACCCATATTACCTAAAAGAAGGCACTATAGGATTGCAGAAAGTTTGGGCCAATATATTAAAGCCCTGAGGAGAGAGATGCAGACTAATTTTCTTACTGAAGCTTCTAAACTTGAACAGCACTATTTTTATACTATCCTGAGTTATGTGGCTGGGTTTGTACATGTACCATAAGTGTCAATTACACATTTTAAAATAATAAAATATTTTCACATGACAGCTGGGAAGATGGCATGACCTCAGGTAAATTAAAATAATCAAAACTGATGAAATATTTCTTTCACATTCTATTGACAACACAGAAACCTCACTCTTTTTTTCATATACGACATGCCTTCTGCTTACACACAGTTTTTCTGTGCATATTCTATTTGCATTCTCATTTACTTGAGTAATGATGCACAGAGCATCCTTCTAGCTTAGCAAAATGAATGCCAGCTGTCATACTACATCTACAGAAAGGTAGAGAAAAAAGTACAGTGCTAAACTGTTTTGCCAGACATTGTAAACAGGAAGCAGCTGTAGTGCTAATAAGATTGCAGGAATAAGGAACCATTTACTGACAGAGCCATATATCAGTCATCTGAAACTTGCAAACCAATTATATGCCTCTATGTTTCATGATGAAAGTAATTAGAGCTATTGTAGTGTGAAACACTTAAAATAGCAAGTCAAGGAAATCAATCTGAAACGAAAGCCAACTATGCAAATAAGATTAGGTTTTGTGGCGCTGTTTGCTGCATAATATACCTACACAATAACAGCACTTAAATGCAGAAAACTGAACAAATCACAGCTTAGTTCCTTATACTTTAATATTTAATAATAGTTTAGAGTATATGCTTATATTTAAAACATAAACAAAGACATGCACACATTTATGCATTAATGCTTATTTATTTCTATATCTATAAATACATACACGCGCACACACACACACACACACACACACACACACCATCTTGCAAGGATGAACATTTATATATATATATATATAGAGAGAGAGAGAGAGAGAGAGAGAGGAAGAATGAAGGTAGAAGGTTATAGTTTCATATGTTACAAACACATAAACAAATATATCAGTTATGAAAGTAGCTCATATAAACTGACACTGAGAATGCTATATGGGCAGGAAGATAATATGTGGATATCTTGATCATATTCTTTTGAAATGACCATGGGTTATGACCAAACTTGCAGTGACAAACTTCCTAAGCAAATTAATACTGGTGTTACCTTTGTTACCATACAGCAAATTGAATAAAATAGTGGATTTGTTTTGCAATACATTACTAAATGCAAAAAAAGTGCAAAACTGGGAGAGGCAGTAATGCAAAAGTTGATCTACAATTAATGCTGAAAAAAAATTAACATCTATTATTAATTTTGAATTTATTTATTCCTTAGCCAGGTAAGTGAACTGGTCCATCTCTGAACTTTCTTAACCATAATCCAGGCTAGAAGGACATGGGTAAATATAATACATGGACAGCTAAGAGAAGCAAGTCAAATATCATGTTTTGAAGTTGAAAAAGAACTAGTATGCCCATTGAAAACTCCAAAGGATAGTTGTCAAATGCAGTAGACAACAATTATATCACCTGTCTAGTCCACTGAGTTACATTTACTTGATAGACCATTTATCAAAAATTGTTAACTTCATTTAAGATTGTATGAGCGCAAAAGATGCTCCCCCGGATTTACTATTCCTCCATGCAGAACTAGCTTAGTCCTGCATGGAGGCGGCCGTTTAGGAGCAGGACGACAGCGTGCCATGCATAATAATGAGGCGTACTGCCTGAGCTCCTAGGCTTACACGGAGCATGTAAGAGTGCAGGGGGCATGTCTGAGAGCAGAGCTCTCTGAATAAACACACCCCGGCAATGAAGAATAGCAGAAAGGGATATGAAATGAGTGAGACCGCTGACAGGTGACTGCATATCCCCACCAACAGTCCCCCTTGTGTACAACAGCAACAGTATACATAAATAAAATGAAGAAACCCTTAATTTTTTTTTTTAATCCAATTAAAGCTAACCGTAGGTGCACAAGTGTGCCCATCGCTTAGCTACAGTTACTACAGCTTAAATGGGAAAATAACAAAAATGTATATGTCACCATGCAACATTAATGGGATTGAGAGGCCCCAAACAGTATACGTCTTGTACGAATAGCTATACCCCCCACAGCCAAGTGTTGCAGATCTCATAACCAGGACCAGACACGATATGGGCATCCCTAGGATACATATAGACAGACACATATATGCAGATACATATATATATATATATATATATATATATATATATATATATATATATATATAAATAGATATATATATGTAACTACACATACACACACAGAGATATGTACAGTAAGTTACATATGTAATACGTGCACACAATATGGAACAGCCACTTTTCCTACAGTTACCACCTTACCAACTGGAGACTGTATGAGCCACCCATACAAATGACATTCATTGCCTGCAACATATACCCACAGGGATATCAAAGGATATAACATCACACACAGGTGTGCATAAATGGGAAAGCTTTATTTGTGTACTATTACAGTTGTATATGCCATGTCATATTGCTGTTTAGACATGGACATCCGTATAAACTGAGTAATGCAACTGTGAAACAGTTATACTAATACAGTAGTCTGGAAAAGTTAACAAATGTTGCTGTCCAGGCCAAGGCCATTAAGTAGTACAATAGTAAAGACAGACTGGGCAACAGGTTAGCAAACAATCAACATCGGTATCTGTGCAGTAACAGAAACCTGGTTCAAGGCTCCCGAGAGCACCACAGCACTACTAGGTTATACCTCATACAATACTTTTCGGCCCCAAAACTTGGACCGAACCACAAAAGGAGGGGAAGTATCAATATTCGTCAAAGATACCCACACCTCCAGGTTGGTGGCACAGCACGAAGCATCAGAGACTATCCATGTGCAACTAACTGTGGGTAAAACTGCCTTCCAGTTTATAGCCTGCTACAGACCACCCTCCCAAACACAGGAACCCTACTCGGCCTTCCTGAGAATACTGGAAAATATGAAGGTCTCTCCAAACACCATTATATTGGGCGACTTCAACTACCCAAACATAGACTGGGAGCATTACTCTAGCTCCAACATCCTAGCCCAAAGGTTCTTAGGATTTATAAAATCAAATACTATGGAATAACTTGTTACCACTCCCACAAGAGGGGAAAACATACTGGACCTGATCATCACCAACATGGGGACACTATGCTCCAGACCAGAAGTGTATCCCTCACTGGTAAGATCAGACCATAAACTAATCTCACTGGATATTCACATCCCGACCCCACCCCCTGCCCAGAAAACCACAGTGAAAAACTTCTCTAAAGCAAATTTCACATGCCTCAAAACCGAGGCGAAATCCTTCAAAGCCCCCGGGCCTGTGGAAAATATGGCCCAGACCACAGAATCCTTTATAAACTCATTCTATGAACACCTTCAGGAATGCATGGATCATGCAATCCCAAATAAAACCAAGACCCAATCCTCCAAAGGCAGACGTCCTGTCTGGTGGACCCCAGCCATAAACAAACTATACAATAGAAGGAGTAAGCTACTACATGATAGAGCAAAATCCCAAAAAGGGAAGGCATCTCTGATCAGTATTAGCAAAAAACTACAGGAACTCATAAAATCGTCTAAGGCCAGCTTCGATAGAAAAATTGCACAGGACACTAAGGATAATCACAAGGCTTTCTTTAGTTATGTTAGGAACCTGGGTGGGAATTCCCAGATATGCTCAGAATTAGTCCAAAATAACAAAAAATACACCGAGCCCACAGACATTGCCAACATCCTAGCTGACAGGTTCAGTGCAAACTTCTCCCCCCACCAAAAGGGCAAATATCTATCCCAACAGAGTGCTGCCCCCCTGACATCTCAGATGCTCAGGTAAGAGCCGCCCTCTCCAAAGCAAAAAACACAGCATCAATGGGACCAGATGGTGTCCCGGGCTGCGTCCTACATGAACTCCAAGAAGAGCTAAACCCAAACATAAAACTACTGTTCAATCTTAGCCTTACTACAGGATATGTACCCAAAGAGTGGCTTACAGCAACAGTGGTCCCTCTCCACAAAGGTGGTGCCTCAACAGATCCTGGAAACTATCGCCCCATAAGCCTGACTAGCTTGGTCTGCAAAGCTATGGAAAGGATCATCATGAACCTCATAAATAAAGATATTGGGGACTTAGAGACACTGGATCCTACCCAGTTTGGCTTTGTTAAGGGCAGATCCTGCCTCTTAAACCTGGTCGATTTCTTTGAAACAGTCACCAAGACCATTGACGAGGGGAAGGTGGTCCACACAGCCTACCTGGACCTCGCAAAAGCCTTCGATACAATACCCCACTCGGGCATTATAGATAAGCTCACCAGCTTAAATATAAACCCCTATGTCACTAGATGGGTTGCAAACTGGCTCAAGGACAGAACCCACATGGTTAGAACTGCTGGAGCGATGTCAGACTCCAAACCAGTTACAAGTGGCGTCCCACAAGGCTCAGTCCTGGGACCTCTCTTGTTCGGTATATATTTTTCGGCAGTACAGGCCAACACGGAAGGACTGTGGCTGATGAAGTTCGCAAATGGCTGCAAACTGGGCGCCATAATCAACTCTCCAGCCGACACAAGCATCCTCCAAAAGGGCCTCATAGAAACAGACAACTGGTGCCAGAGCCATGGCCTCAAGCTAAATGCCAAAAAGTGTATAGTCATCCCCTTTGGCAAAAACAAAGTGCCCACAAATTACCACATAGGTGGTAATCCATTAAGTACAGAAGAAGTCATTAGGGACCTGGGGACCCAAGTTGATAGCAATCTCTCATTTGACAACCACGTGGCCAAAGTGGTTAGAAAAACATTTTATATAGCCCACCTAATCATGAAGGGATTCATATCTAGATCAGGGGAGGTCATCGTGCCTCTTTACTCATCCCTCATCAGGCCCATAATTGAGTACAATGCCCTTTTTGGGATGTACCTTACCAGACACCTGCAGCAACTGGAAAGACCCCAAAAGTACCTCACCAAGAGGATCAAAGGGCTCAAACAGATGCCATATTCTGCCCGGTTAAAGAAACTCCAGCCCTACTCAGTGGTATACCGCCTGCTCAGAGGCGATCTGTGCCTGACGTATAAAGCCATGTCCAACCCGGAATTAATGGACATGCTGCACCTCAGAAAATCCAAATCCCATCGAGCTACGCGCTCGAGAGATTTGAACCTCAGCACTGAAATAAATAGGACATGCTGGAGGGACAGATTCATAACCCAGAGGCTCCCTTCACTCTGGAATAAAATCCCAGTCCAGGTTAGGCAGAGTCCCACATTGACTCTCTTCAAGAAGAATCTTGATAAGTGGATGGGAGATCATAGGTTTACCCCGGCTATCACTTCTGTGTCACTGTTAGACAGAGGCACAGTATACTAACCTCAAAAAAAGGCATAGCAAAATGAATTTAAAATGGATGGCGAAAGCCAAACACACTCTGGCCTAGGCTTATAAATGCCCTAGGGCAGATAGCCTAGTATGAACCTATGAACCTATGAACCTATGAACCTATGACATATGTCATGGCAAACTCCACTTACAATGTGTGTTGAAGGACAAACACACTCTCCAACTAGCATTAGACATGGACTAGGGCACATCGCTACTGTTTGCAAATGTACACCTATGTTGTGGAATACACTACCAATATTGGACAAGCCTGGTTTAAGTAGTTCATATCTGAACAGAATGCAACATGGTCAGATGTACACAACTGGCCCCTAACCAGGCTGTTGTGCTCACTATCAAAATGTAAAGCAGTGATAGCACTAAAGCCCAGGATACTGTCCACCACAGTCAAAGTACTACCAGTACACTATACAGTACTACAGTGTTAGGTCAGTGTGAAAGGATGTTGACAACTGTATGCAAAGTATCCCATGCAAACACTACAGGCACAGTATAATCCTGTTGTGTTCACACACAAAGCAGTTGTACAGTAACTACACAACATGACACACAACACACAACCATAAACGGGTGATATTTGTTGAAGTTCACACTCATTCACAAATGTGGTGGGCTGCAGAGTTCAACATATGGAATGCTCACACTGGGCATGCTCACACACTTAGGCCAAATCTCATTTTAGCAGTTGGACACACATATCTGGTATTTTAACGTGTTATTCCAGGAACCAACCACATTACAGCAGTCTGCCCAGTGCACACAGTTAAATGACTACAGAGACATACATGATATAGTGGATCCCTCCCATACGCAAACATCTTCCACAGATGCACAAGTTATTCATACAAACAGGGAATGCTATGGCAATAAAGATGTGCAAACAGTCTATCAGCAACAAATAATGTGCATTTGACAATTAAACATATGGGTGTAGAGGTCAACACTAGGCTGTTTGCCCTAGGGAATGACAGCTTAGCCAGAGTGTGCTTGGCGTCTATCTCCCCACAGGATGCACATTCCCCTTTCTAAACACCGATGATGTCAGCACCCTATAAGTACAGCAGGAGAAAAGAACCCTCCCAGTAATGCGAATAGCGCGCTCCGCTAATGCGTCTGTCATAAGTGTCATAACATAGTTAGGTAGGGATTTGAATCCTGCAAATGCTCAGTTTGTGTGTGTGTGTGTGTGTGTGTGTGAGTGGGGTTGGTGTGTGTGTAAGTCTGTGGGAGAGAAATTTCCCTTTTGGCAACTAGGAAAACACACTACAGGATGCACATTCCCCTTTCTAAACACCGATGATGTCAGCACTCTATAAGTATAGCAGGAGAAAGGAAACCTCCCAGTAATGCGAATAGCGTGCTCTGCTAATGCGTTCGACTCAAGTGTCATAATATAATTAGGTAGGGGTTTGAATCCTGCAAGTGTGTGTGTTTGTCTGAGAGAGATTAGTGTTTGTGCAATTGTGTGTGAGGGAAATGTCCCTTTTGGCAACTAGGAGAACAGACTACAGGATGCACATTTCCTTTTCTAAACAATGATGATGTCAGCACCCTATAAGTACAGCAAGAGAAAAGAAACCTCCCACTAATGCGAATAGAACACTCTGCTAATGCATCTGTCTCAAGTGTCATAACATAGTCAGATAGGGGTTTGAATCCTGCAAATGGCAAGTGTGTGTTTTTGGCTGAGGGGGGTTAGTGTGTGTGAGGAAAATGTCCCTTTTGGCAACTAGGTGAACAGGCTACAAGATGCACATTTCCCTTTCTAAACACTGTTCAGCTGAAGGCCATGGCTCTGGCACAAGTTGTCTGTTTCTATGATGCCCTTTTGGAAGATGCTTGTGTCGGCTGGAGAGTCGATTATGGTGGCCCGTTCGCAGTCATCTGCATATTTGGTCAGACACAGTCCGTCCGTGTTGGCCTGTACCTCCAATAAATATATACCAAACAAGAGAGGTCCCAGGACTGAGCCTTGTGGGACACAACTCGTAACTGGTTTGGAGTCTGGCATGGCTCCAGCAATTCTAACCATGTGGCTTCTGTCCTTGAGCCACTGTGCAATCCATCTAGTGACATAGGGGCTTATATTTAAGCTGGTGAGCTTCTCTAGAATGCCCAAGCGGGGTATTGTTGTGAAGGCTTTTGCGAGGTCCAGGTAGGCTGTGTGAACCACCTTCCCCTCGTCAATGGCCTTGGTGACTGTTTCAAAGAAATCAACCAGGTTAAATCTGGTAGTGCTGGTGTGCTCTCAGTAGCCCTGAACCAGGCATCTGTTACTGCACAGATATCGATGTTCTCCATGCCAAGGAGAGCTTCGGGTGCATGCATCTGGAGATTTAGACTTCTGGCGTTGGGTAGCATTACTCTTAGTTTCTTATCCCTTGTGATACCTATGAAGGTGGGTTTGTCATTTGAGCCTTGCCTAACATAGGCACTATGGGGGTAGCAAGAGCCTTTGCCAATATCTGAAAGCCCAGGGGTGACAGGTGCAGGCCGTCCCTAGAGAAGCAGGTAGTTCAACAGAAGATGAATATGTGAAGGTGTAGTGCCTGTGATTAGTTAGCAGTAGCATATATGACTGCTCACGTGGACACATGCCAGGTAAGTCATATGCACTGTGTCACAGGCAATGTACATGTGAACAGGACAAACAGTGACATCCTGTCAAGTGGGACATGGACATACATATAGTAAGCTATGCAGATGGCACTAGGAGTCCACAGAAGCTCTATAACTATGCATTGCAGGTGTGATCAGTATTCCAGGGTAATTGCAAGCAAACATGCATGCAAACAAAGCTACAGTAAACAGGGCTGCATGTAGTCCATTGTACAACAAACAAGCTGTACCACTTCCAGTAGGTAACACTGCAAATATGCAGGCACTATGCACATGTACATGGAAATACACGGGTCAGATGGCTAGAGTCCAGTCTCAGCGCACACAAGTGTGCAGACCATGTACTGTCAGGATGTACAATAACAGGATGGAAACCCATGTGCTCATACCTGCAGTAATACACATGTCAAATAACAAACACTGAGCCTTCACTCAGTGGTTCCATACCTAGTAGGATGTATGCTACCTGGCCTGCCACCACAGTATCCCTGACATATATGGGGACTCTCCCTCCTGTGACAGTTAGTTTTGTGTGTTGGGGCTGTCTAGCATGGTATGAGATGTGAGCATGCAGTGCTAGGGTGCTCCTGTGTGTCCTGTACCAGTCGTGTAGTACTGCACACATATCAACATCCTCAAACATCTGCATTGCAGAGTCCAGTGTGGGCAACATGCCACTTGCAATTTACATGTCCATCATTGCGTATTACTACATTCATTACATTATCCCCTGTGCTACCTATGTATGTAGCCTTCTGTTGACATCATTACCACCAGTATGCCAACATGTTCAGATGATACACTATGGTACTTACCATGGGTGTAGACAACAGTACATGACAATCACACACTTACTGCATCAGGCATGCTGTGATATGCCCACAATTAATTCAGCACACAGTACTGTTAACAACATGATACTATTACTACACATCTATGTGGTCACCCTGTGCATCAGCAACATGTTAACCTGTACCTGCACAGTTGTTACAGATTGCAGGAGGTGGCACAGTTTCATCATATGCACAGGGTGTGAACTTGGTATGCCTGAGTCAGCCACCGATACCACCGATTGACATGTATGTGTATGTGTGTTGGTGAGGGACAGCAGTAGAAGGTGGGGCAATGTTGATGCAGTGTGTGCGTGTATGCGGTAGCCCTAGGTGTTGTCAATTTTGCATGTGTGTATAGATGCACACAGTTCCACCTCATGGCTGCCATATACTGGTGTTTGTGGACAGCCACAGACTGTACCTGCCAGGTCATACAGATCAGTGTCTCTGGCCACGGACACGGTACCTGTGCCTTGCAGGGGTGCTACGGACTGTATCCGGTCCCAACCCAGACTGGGTACTGTCATCAGAAGCAGGTGTTCATTGACTGGACACAGATCCCTGTCGGGCCTGGCCAGAGCCACGTGCACGTGGTCTCCTGGGGCAGTCTGATGACAGCATAGACCCAGCATTGCTGGGGCTGCTGCTGGCACAATGGGGGCGGCCGTTGCCCTGTTGTCATCCGCGACGACTGCCAGCTGCTGCTGTTGCTAGCATACGGCCACGTCGACGCCTCAACCGCCCACCATCGCCCTGGCTCATGGACATGTAGTTGTGGAACCTGTCTAATATGTCCCCACAATGTCTGTCTATGACATCGGTGAAATCACGGATGGCAGCCTCAATGTCACGTATACTGTCAGTCATGGCTGTGCGACATGCTGTCAGCTCCCTCAGACCCTGTCTGGTGTACCGTTCCATACATGACTGTGCCTGCATGACAGCCCGAAACATAGCTGAGGTTGTAAGACCTCTGTGGGCACGCCTGACAGGGGCAGTACGCCCATGGATGCTCCCACGAGAACCCCTGGACATCTGTCTGTGTGGTACCATCTCTGGGCCATGCCCATGGCTGCTGTGTGGGGAGGCATGTGCCACAGATACCACATTACCCTGGTCAATGCCCACTGTATGCTGTCCATCACCTAGGGACATTGGTGACAAAGGGTGTATTGGCAGGATAACTGTGCGCATTGATGGGGTCGACAGCTGTGTACTGTCAATCGGCTGACCAATGGCGGACCCTGGCATACCTTCCTGTGCCACTACACAGATGTCATCATTATCAGTACCCATGGCACCTGATTCAGGTTCCCTGCTACATGACACCAGAGCAGCATCAGAACCTGTGGGAGAGAAACAGGAAACACAGTTTACAATGTCTACACATTACCAGTGATGCACACATGCACACATGCACAGGTGCACAGGTGCACACATGCACACATGCACAGGTGCACAGATGCACAGGTGCACACATGCACAGGTGCACACATGCACACATGCACAGGTGCACAGGTGCACACATGTACACATGCACACATGCACACATGCACAGGTGCACACATGTACACATGCACACATGCACAGGTGCACACATGCACACATGCACAGGTGCACAGGTGCACACATGTACACATGCACACATGCACAGGTGCACACATGTACACATGCACACATGCACAGGTGCACAGGTGCACACATGTACACATGCACACATGCACACATGCAGACATGCACACATGCACAGGTGCACACATGTACACATGCACACATGCACACATGCACAGGTGCACACATGCACACACGGACAGGTGCACAGGTGCACACATGTACACATGCACACATGCACACATACACACATGCACAGGTGCACACATGCACACATGCACACAGTTTCACACAATTGTACAGTACTCAGTATGCGTGATATCAACACACAGACACAGACACACCTACATGCATACAAAGAGCACTACTAAGTGAGCCAAATAGTACTATTACTATCAAGACTATTACAGGAATTGTTAATACACACTCACCAGCATGGATAGGCTGCATTGCTGTTATACCAGAGGGACCTGCAGATGTGAAGAAACTAATGTCAGTGGGCACAACTGTGCCATTGTTACTGAGTATGATACAGGTCAGTAGTACAACAGTCGCCTTTCACAGGTCAGCTGCTAATATTGAGGATATCACACTTGCACATTAAATACTATGGTGACAGCTACAAACCAAGGACACACCTCACACATGCATTAACTACCAGTGTACACAACAGTCAACTATACATATGGCATATTACCTGCATGTTCACTGTTTTGTTGCTGCGTGGCTCCAGCCTCCATCATAATGCATGTCTGCTGCTGTTGTTGTTGCTGGCGGACTGGAGCCACTACACTCATGAGTAGTCCCTCCAGTCTGGTGAGTGGGGGATGTGTAGCCACCCCACCACCTGTGGCGACCTGTTGCCTGTGGATATCCGATGCACGCTGATGGACATGTCTGATTAAATCACTGCAGTGATGTCGTACCTGCTCATATGTCCTATTATGTGTGCCTATGTCATTTACCTGACGGACAAGGTCTTGCCACAGTGCAGCCCTCTCTTGCTGATTCTGGCTGGTGCGGGAAAAGAGTATTGCATAATCCCACACCAAGATCTGGTGTATCTCCTCATCCTCAGCTGTGGAGTAGGTGGGATTCCGCGGGTGGGCCATGTACCTGAGAAAGAAAATAACCTGGTATCAGCAATATATGTCAGCAGAATTTGGCACACATACTACACATGCTACCCGACTGTTATGATACAACATATCTCACATATGTAGCATCTGTCTGTCTATTGATGGATACACATGTAGATGGCCAGGTATCAGTGCTCAGCCAGCAACTGTGCAACAGTACCTGGCACACTCCATACTACATACTACCAAACCCCAGCAGTCAGAACACTGATTCAGGTCAAGAGCACCTCCTCACTCTGGGGGTTTGTATCTAAGTACTGTATGGCCTACATCATCAACTACTGTGAGCTGACCACACACTGATTGCCCTGGATATACATATCCCACCTCCACCACCAGCACAAACGACTATAGTGCATAACATTACAGATACAAACTTTACACTTTGTAACAGTGACATGGTATCCTTTCAGCCCACTGGGCCAGTGGCAGATACAACCCACAATGCTGACCCCTACACAATTGCTTTCTACAGACATCTCCGAGAATGCATGGATCATGCAATCCCATATATGACCAAGACACTCTCCACAAAGGGACAGCATCCTGTCTGGTGGACCCCAGCCATAGACAGATTGTATTACAGAAGATGGAAGCTGCTGCAAGACACAGCATAATTCCATAAAGGGAAGGCATGTCTGAGCAGCACTAGTAAGGATCTAGTTTCCATCATACAAACATCCATGGGCAACTTTGAGAGAGAAATCAAGAGGGACACTACAGATAACCAGAAGGCCTTCTTCAGTTATGTTAGCAACCTGGTCAGGATCCATCCTCTATGCCCATAGTTAGTACACAACAACACATATTTCACTGACACCACAGATATTGACAACATTGTGGAAGACAAGTTTAGTGCAGGTGTCACCCTGCCCTCTCCCCCAAAATAAGACATAGTTATCCCAGCTGACTGTAACCTCCCTGTCATCACAGATGTCCAGGTGAGAGCCACCCTCAGGACAGCAGAATACACAACATGAATGGGACCTGATGGTATCCCCAGTTGCATGCTACATAAACTCTGACAGGAGCTAAACACACACATATAGAAGTACTATGTAACACTAGCCTGACTACAGGATATGTACCTGTACACTGGCGCACAGCAGCAGTGGTTCCACTCCACGAAGGAGGCACCTCAACATACCAATACAATACAACACAATACATTACATTACAATACAATACTATACAATATGCTATTGCCCCTGGGACTACAGCAGCGTACTGTTCTGCTACCCTGACCATTGTGACACATGTGGTGTGATGGTACCTGCTGCTGTCACACAGTTACACAGGGTGACTCATATGGCGTATTACCTATCTGACTAACATTCAGCAGGGGTATGTGTGACATGTAACATTCAGCAGGGGTATGTGTGACATGTACTCATGGGGAGTCTTGCTTCTTAACACTGTGTGGTTTATTGCAGGGTATGTCTTATCTGTGGGTAGGAACTTTTACCTCCACATGTGCACTCTATTGCAGTGGCACAGACGCCACACAGCAGTCATTTAGGATGTGGATGGTGTGAGGTGTTACTATGGTTGTTGGACATCTGTCATGGGTGTGACTTACATATGTAAATTCGGGAGTGGTAACCTCTATGTGGGTAGTATATGTGTACTCTGTGGTGTTGTCAGTCAATGTGCATTGGTAATGTGTTTGAGTGCATTGTCACAGTGTTGTACATGTCACTGTGTCCTTCTCCATATCTGTAGCTGTCATGTGAGGTCCATACCATGGCATCCATTATGTGGTGTGGAGGGGGTACACCGACCTACATGTCCATAGCTAACACACCATGTTCGCTGACACATACCATGTGCAGGTATTCCAGGGATAGTGTGCCACTGTGAATATCATTGGGGCCACTATTGTACACATTTATGACCCTGTTCACCCCTGACACATGCAGTGGTGGGCAGCCAATCACATATCTGGTGGTTACTGGTGTAGGTGATTTGAAATGTGGTATGGTACTCCGGTTTTGACACTGGCGTTCACTCCATGCCTTTGTCACCAGGCACCTGTTGCAATACATCTGTACACATGTGCCTCACTCAGAATTTATATACATCTCTCTCTCTCTCTCTATATATATATATATATATATATATGTATATAGATATATATATATATATATATATATATATATATATATATATATATATATATATATATATATGTCTGTATACATATACACATATATATATATTGATGTACATATATTGCTATAGATGTGGAGGGGGGACACACAGAGGGGGTGAGAGTGACAGAGGGGGTGGGACAGGATGTTGAAGGTCGTCATATACAGTCATACCTGTAGATAGTCAGATCAGTCTGTCTATGTATATGTATCTACATATATCTATATCTGTATGTGTGCATTACATATATATGTTTGTACAATATTCTATCTACATCTGTCTATGTATTCCTACATCTCTCTCTCTATGTATGTATACATATAATGCATATCATATATATATATATATATATATATATATATATATATATATATATATATATATATATATATACATACATACATATGTTGACATACATACGTATCCATATGATAGACAGGTATATCAACATGTTTGTCTACCATACTGTATACACACACTAACATACTGCTAAACATACATAACTGTGAAACCTACTTTGTACATGGCACTACAACCTACAATCAACCAACACTGATATGTGCACATAGATGCTCTCACATACAAATGTATGTACAGCCTTCACTGATAGTTGCTGTATGTCCCCTGCCCTTTACACATCTTCATATACATATGGATACAGACCAATGACACATATGGAGGGTTCACAGTATGTAGACCTTTATAGTATTACTTTACTTTACCTGTGTTTGTCACAGCTGCTTGTGTTGCCGTATGGTTCTCTGTCCTGCTGCTCCACTTCCCAGTTGTCAGCTTTCAGGTGGCTGTTGCTGAACAACTTGTTTGTGTCTGCTTAATTGCAATTTTCTCTGTCTCTGTCTGTCTCTCTCTCTCTCTCTCTCTGTCTGTCTCTCACGTCCTTCTCAGGGTGCAATGAAAGTATTGCATGTGTGGACTGGGAGTACAGCATACTTTGTAGGTATCTGCATATGCCCATGTGATGGCCTCTGCACCAATTGTTAGCCAGCATTTGCTAATTGCATGCAGCCAGTTGTGTACTGATTGCAGTTCTCACTGTGATTTCAGAACAGTGCTATAAAAAGGTATGTGAGATAGGCATAGCCCTTTCAGATTTTAAGGGCAGGGACCATGCTGTTATGCTGTGGACAATGTTCTGTGAGTGTAAAGGTTGGTATCTCTCTCATATTTCCAGGTGTGTTGTAGATTAACATTCCTCCATTCATTTCTCCAGTTTCCTGTACTAACTGTGTATGTACACTGACACCTACAACTACTACTACTGTTAATGTGTGTGTGTGTGTGTGTGTGTGTGTGCTTTCCTTTCACTTTTGCTTGCACTTTGTTGCTAAGGCTTCAATATTTGCCCTTTACAGTCACTACTTGCATGCCTGCTAGGTGTCCTGACTGTAGTGGGCTGCTGTAGCTTTCCTATTTTCCATGTACATTCACACCTTGGAATGCTTGCTATATCTGCTAGGGTGTTACAGCATGCAGTGTGGTCTGGCCATGGTGTGGGCCTTGACATATATTAGGGTATTTGAGTATGCTGCTGAGCAGGCCCCAGAGACTTTCAGGTTCATCTGTTATCTGCCTCATGGAATGGTACATATCAGTGGTGTACACCCATTAAAATGTCTGGTATGCTGCAGTTGTGACTGTGGGTTAGCATGAGCATATGTATTACTACACTTTTTCTGTCATGCAAGTGGTGAATACTTTCAGGACTCCATAGTTACCATTGCATGTGTTACACCTTTCTGCCTACTGTTTGTACATTTCACATGGAGTCTGTGGGGCATCCCTGTAGGTCATATACTGTTGCTATGTCTAGGCTCTTAACTATTCCAATATGGTGGTGTCAGACCCGTCATGTGTACAGATATTTGCAGGTTGTCCACATTTCTGCCTCATATTTTGGTCAATATCTCATGCACACCTTTTTCTGGCAAATCACTCTGGGCTCAAGTCAGAATATGGTGACAAACATTCAAGTTTCAGACTTCATACCCTTCCAAACATCCCACAAGATGCAGACCCTGTTACTCTCTGAACTGTCTGCATTTGTTGTAACATTATTTGTAATGTGTCCCTGGTTTTGGGCCTTTGCTCCACATATTTTATTACTTGGTCCAGATGTGTTCCTGTAAGAGGTTGTGGGGTATGGGCAGTGATTATCCTGCTGTGAGTATGTGTGTGGCTTGCAAGATGCTATAGTGACATTATTACCTACTAGCTACCAACTAGCATGGCTGTTTCTGTTCACACACTACTATTATGGAAATCCACTAGTTTTGATAGTAATTCTAAATGGCATGCTTTGTGTACTACACATCTATATTCCCTTTACATTCATTCCTACTATTACATGATATATTTATTTTAGCACAATGTTCTTGTGTAAGAGTTATGGCTTAGTGGTAAGTCATGCAGACTACTGTTTCCAAGGTCCTGGGTTCGGGACTGCCAGTGGGATTTTATTTTGCTTCTGAACTGACTACAAGACCTGTCAATCAAAGTGACTAAGGCACTTTTAAGCAGTTGTAACCGGGTTAGCGCTGGTTTGCGCGGAGCTCACGCATGCGCACTGGCGTTTAGCTCCGCGCACACAAGCGCACACCCAATTACAACCGCTTAAATGTGCTTACTCTTGCACACACCCGTGCTATTTTCTTTGAAAGAAAAGAAAATGGGGAGACAGGAAAGTGGTGAAAAAGGGGTCACAAAGAGGGTAAGACAGTAGGGAAACAAGCTTGGGATGTGCAGGAGGGATGTAGGTAAGGCCCATAGCTGCCCATTTCTTCATCAGCAACAGCTGTGCATATGTATGTAATTTGGTGTGACATTTGAAACCTTCCACCCCTGAGAGAGGTGTCAGGACAACAATAATACTTGTTGTACAGCCAATTGTAATTGATAGGTTCCATGTCCAGCAGACATGTGTGTGGAATGGGCAGCTATGTATGGGGCGTAATTTTTTTGTGGGTACAGACTGCCCTTTTTTTTTTTTTTTTTCAGGTGAGAGTGGTATGTCAGGTGAAGGAAGTCGGTACAGCTGGGGAGGTAGGTTGGGTAGGTAAACAGACAAGACAAACAAGACGCATACAGGGGCGGTTTATGACACATGTGGGGGGGTTACACAATTGACGGGGACGGAGGTTTGGATATCCAGAGCCCATAAGTCCACAGATGGCAACAGTGGAACTGATTTCCCCACCCATAGGCAGTTGCCACTGTTCCTTCACTGCCCAGGACGGGGCTGTGCTGGGGGCTGTGTAGGCGGGGCAACAGGCATGCCTGTTAGTTGCGCCACTCGTGCCTCGAGCTGGCACAGGGGCTCGAGAACAGAGTCTCGAATCTCCCTACGCACCACAGTCCGGACGCTACGGAGGGTGAGTGGTGGTTCTCCTCCAGCCACACTTGCAGAGGGGGGGCGAGCCCCATCCCCTGCAGCGCTTCCACCCGCAGGTGGCACAGGGCCAGCGGAGGAGGGTCTGGACTCGGCACTAGTGCCAGGTGCACTCGCCAGCTGAGGTGGGAGAAGTGGGTCCGCTGGAACCCGCCTTCCCTGTCGTCCTATGTTTTGCATTATGTCATGACAGTTTGGGTTAGTGACATATAATACCATTCACAATTAGTTGTAACAGAATGCATTAGTATTCCCATTAACCAAACACCCAGATATTCACACCATTGAACAGCGTGCATAACACATGCATAATTTGAACAGAAATACACAGTCCAACAACACGCAGGGTTAATTGATGGCAACAGGCCATCAGGTGTGGATGTATGAACAGGGCAGATGCATCAACGGACATGCAAATATATATGACCCAACAGGACAAACGTCCATGGGTGTTAATTGTGATTGCACATACCATTTTCATGTGGAATGGGTTATATGTGGTTATAGGGTGGGGTGAAGAAAGTAATATTAACACCTTCGAATAACAATACATATGCTGTACATTTCTAATAGCTACAGTTATATACACACTACTGTTCTAACTACAGTTTCCTATATGATAACTATTTCAACTTGGTGATAGGACTGTTACTGCAACATCAATATACATTTTATGGTTCTTCATACACATTCATATCTAGCTTTGTTCAGCTACATCATCCTACTACATTTGCTTTATATAGCTGTAGACAAGTGTGGATGTTTGGTATATCAGACAATCATCCTATCTGCATATTGCAGACTGAGAGCTACATATCCAGATTTTGGGATACACATTCCAGATGCAGCAACACTTTGAACAGATTTTGCTGTTTGGTTTTGAATCTCACATGCATTTAATTCTGTCTTGACTGCAGTATACTTTATTCAGGGGTTATTACTACTGTATTGCTGGATTCATGACACTTTCTCACACTCTCTCACTTCCTTTCATTTTACTATTCAGGATGGTACTTACTTCTAGGCTTTATTGACATGTTTTACCTGTAGTTATTACAATCCTTTCCAGCAGTCTCACTTCTGTCATGTTTCAGTATTTCCACAGGGATATATTTCACACATGTGATTTCATCATCTTCTGCAGCTATACTTTTCAGCCTGCTGCAGGTTGTGTACTATTTTCTTACAGGTAGGGCATTTTTATTTCAGCATATATGTCAGACAGTTTCATTTTTCGGTTTAACTTACAGGCTGAAACACACTTTTGTAATCAAGCAATACTTGCATACACTTTCACACTGTTACTTGCAGATTTTATTCCTTACTGACTACACTGCACTCTTTTGCTGACTGTCATACTTTTATATTTCTTTACAGTTACTGGTAGTGGATTACTGACCTGCCTGGTGGCGCAACCGCACCAGCCTATCGCCATAGGCTCTGCAGTTCGCAGAATGGACACCTGCAGCTGTAATATAAATGAAGTAATATTGGAATACACATCTCCATAATATCAGCTAGTTTAATTTCTTACATACATAATTAAATGTTACTTACTCAGTAGTGGGGCATTGGGTGTTTGCCGGGCCTCCTGGATCCAAAGGTTCAGTTGGTCCTGCTTGCGTCTCTTCAGGTCCGCATGGTGGTGATGGACCTGCTCACCAGTCCTTGGAATCCCTGTGGCACTGGTGAGATCATGAGCCAACCGGTCCCATGCCTCGGCCCTGTATGCTCCCCAGAGGACCTGGCCCTGCATGAGTTGGGCCTCATGATTATAGACTAGGAGCCAGACCATGTATCTGGACTCCTCAACACCCGACCTCTGTGCTCAAAAGCAACTACCCTCTCCTACTCCTGTCATTCTGCCTGCAGGTCAGTTCTACAATCGTTTATGCTGTGTATTCCCGCCTATGGGGCTTATATAGTCCATTTTTCCTGCACATATCTGTGATTGGCCATTTTGGAATTGTATCAACTTCAGTAAACCTGCATTGTCATGCTCCAGTTTGTATTCATTCCTATATATTAGCTATTATTGCATTTCTAGGTACTGCTGTCATGGCTTAGTGGTTTGGTACCTTGACTATGGTGTATAGTATCCTGGGTTTGAACCTGGCCACTGCTTTTTATTTTTCATGACTGTCTAGACATGCTGAGGGGTGTGTCTGTGT
This sequence comes from Protopterus annectens, assembly GCF_019279795.1. Lineage (NCBI taxonomy): Eukaryota > Metazoa > Chordata > Ceratodontiformes > Protopteridae > Protopterus > Protopterus annectens. The sequence continues at coordinate 260,784,158 of NC_056725.1, forward strand.
AAAGGCAGTTTTGATACGGCTTGCTCAACGTTGCCCGTCGGTTAGCTTGTTTGCGCGGTGCGCAGCTCTGCGCAAATGGGATACGCTGGTTTAAGCCTCATTTGGCTATCGGCACGCATATTACGCTCAGCTCAGTTAGGGGCACATAGATTTAGCATGTTAGACCACTGCTCAGCTACGGGCACTCATTTTGCACCAGTTAGACCACTGCTCATCTACGGGCAGATGCACTCACTCTGTTAAACTGTAGCTCAGCTATGAGCACATCTGGCATTTTTTATTCTTTTGTTACCTCACATGTCTTCAATATAAATGGGCTATTTCATTACATTTTACATAAATTGTGGTTTTATGTGTACATATTTGTCAGGGACTTGTTTCCTGCTTATTTTGAAGAAAAAAAATTGGTGCTGTGGGGGCTCGAACCATGAATGGCTGCTTTTCAGCCAACATCTCTACCGCTACGCTATTGCTTCCTGGCTTATTTTGCATATTTAGTTCTTATATGCTTTCCCACTGACTGCTAACTGTAGCTGCTACGGCACGCCATGCAAACGAGCGTACTCACGGTTAAACATCTTTACAATTTAAAAAAAATATATAACATGTTCATTTATATATTTTATGTTGATAGTCTGTGGGGGCATGTGCTGTGTTGTGTTTATTCACATTTCCGTGGACTCTGTTGTGGGTGTTTACTTTGGGCACTTTTACACTTCTGGGGGCATGTCCGCTTGCAAGGCTTGGCCTACGGACACGCCCCCTACTGTCTTACACGGACCGTGTTAAACTTAGGTGTGATTCAGCATGCTCTCATGAATATGCAAAGCATGCTGACATCACTCCGTTTAACTGCAGCCTCCGTGTAAGAGTTATAACTCTTACACGGAGGCTTCGTGAATCCTTGCCCCTAAGTTTAATTAATCCGTTAACCTGATATTATTATCTATTAGTAAGAAATTAAATTAATTTTTAGATAATATGAGTGAAGACATGCAGAACACTAATTCCCCATTATATGACTGTATGAATGCTGTTATCAAAGTTAAATTAACTTACAAAGAAAGCTTGTCCATACATTAATTATAAATAATAATAATTTTGATATAAAATGCTGGAACTTTTTAGATAGTAGTGGATTGAGTGATTCACTACACGGTAAGAATAAAACTTTGTCACTTAAATCAGTTAGTCAAACCTCTTCAAGTTTCTACTGAAATGTTTTTATGTGGAAATGTATACATATAATGTGTGTTATTCCCTATGAAATCTCTCAGTTTAGCAAAATGAATTATTCAGTTTGCTGAAGATGTAGTGAAGATGTAAAAGCAGATTGGATACACATGCTTATAGATTGTGAAAAATTAGGTGCATACTGGGAAGAGATAAATATGTTTTTAAAGGGTTATGGGATAATAATAGGGATAATTATTCTTCAACTAGATCAATAATACCAATGAATGTTCAACTTCCTCTATCTGTAAAAATCAAACAACAGCAAAAAAAATATTTTGGAGTCTTTTGATAGTTGCTAGAAAAGTTATTACAAAAAAATTGGAAAGTGGACTCAATTCCTACATTCAGAGTATTTTTAAATTTAACAGCAATACTATGTAAGGCTGAAAAGGAAACAAAGTAAGATCTATGTACCCTTAATGTGTTAATTGTATAAGATTACCTTGATGGCTCAACATATTTCTAACATTGTATAACAGTATGTGATGTTGAATTCCTTCCTTTTGTTATGTTAAATTAATAAAAATTAAAATATATATATATATTTCCCTATTACTTTCTTGTCACATTTGAAAAAAAAATGAATTTCCTACTGTGTTCCAAATCTTCACACGATCTAAACTTTCACAACTGAGTACCTTACCAGCATGGCTTCTCTAAAGATTGCATCATTTAGCCTGTTTCATTTCCCATAGACATCAAAACTTTAGTAGATAATTTTCCTTTTCTGAAGTCATCATTGTAGACTTGCCTGAGCCTTTTAAGCTCATAGACCTTCCATTCAAAATATTAATGATACATTAATTAAACTTACTCCCTCTACCACCTTCTATTTCTGTATAGGTAAAATGGAGCCATATGATCCAGTTTATCTGTTCCTCTTCACACCAGGTATCCCTTATATATGGTACAAAGATAATTCACATCTGTTTTTTTCTTCAAAAACTGCTTTTACTATTTATGCTTTAGTGTATTATATAACTTACAAAACTTTCTATTAAAATGCAGCCTTAAGCAACTTTCTCATCTCAGCTCTACATATGTGAATTTTTGCACACTAGTTACCTATATATAGTATGTAACAAGATAAAGCTAACCACTGCCTTCCTCTTTGGAATCTTGTCTAATAACCTCAGGTGCATTGTCACTTTATACATTTGCCTTACTACAACTGATCAGAAAGACTACATAGGTCTGCTTTTTTGTTACTTTTATTGTGACTGTCTTGTACATGAAACTAGCTGCTAAACTAAAAAGCAAGAATTATCGATATTACAAATACAGTAAGTCTATTATCAACAGAGAAGTGTTGTATGCAAAGATTTTCAGGCTTAAGACTTGGAAATACCTTAGTAAAATATTTCTGAACCTATTGGTAATCAATATAACATTTAGTCATGTTGTGCCTGCGGGTTACGTAATAATTTTAAAATGGCTCTTTTGTAAATGAGTTTATACTCAAAATACATTCATGTTGTGGTCTGAACAAATAAGGAATAGCAGCTTTTTACTAAATAATTTTATTGCAATTAAAGAAAGAGAGAAATAAACACACATCCACCAGCAGTTGCTGTTGTCTAGCTTAATAAACATACTAAACTTACTAATCTAACTAGTGCAAAACACCTTAAATCATCATTGTACATTGCAGCAGTTTGACATGATTAACCTCCTACTCTGATAATAATATGTGGTTTACATTACATAGGACAGCAAAAATAAACTAAATAAAATGTTGGCCTGTGATTATGCATTATCCCAACTTTATCAGCTTTGTTCATCCTAACCTACTGTTGTTATATACTACAATGATTCATTATTTTATTAATTCTCACTCCCCTTTCTTTTAACACAGCCCACAATGTACTAACTTCACACTCTTCTAACAACCTACTCTCTATAAACTAAACTAAAGACTGTCTTCTCATGCAGTTATTATTCTGAATTCTTGATGTGTCTCCCAATAGCACCACATGGTCAGGTGGGGCAAGGTTTGCATAATGGTTTAAGGTCTTTACCATGCAGATACACAATACAGGGTTTGATTATGACCTCTAGTTATTGGGCAGACATGCAATAGTCTGTGGACCAGTCACCAAATATTTACCTATGAACATAAGCACTCTCCACTTAATGCCACTTTAGCCTACTCAAATAAAATTTTTCATTATCTGTTCTTCTTATCTCTCCTCCATCTTTCACACTCTCCACTTCCTTCCCCAAATCTCAATCCTTGACCAGCAAAGCCTCTACCTTTCGTTTCTGATTTCCTTATCCCATACTCCAATTATAATTTCCTTCTTTACTTTATTTACTGCCAACATTAATTCTATATTTTATTTTCTTGGCCATCTCCCCCTTTGTGAACTAATCAAAATATTTCTCTCTCTGCCTTTTCTATGGCTGATCTGTCTCCAGTTTTTCCCTATCTTTATTTCTATAATTCTTAATTCCTCACATTATCAACCACCTATGCAAATAGCCTGCTTTCTCTTTAATTCTCCAGCAAGCATTTAAATCACTCCATTATTATCTCTTAAATATTATTTGAGTGTGAGACTGTCCATATATTGTTCTGCTGTTGATCTCCTATGTACCTTATATAGCTCAAATTCTTTCATACTTCCCATGTCTGTTCAAAAACACATCATAAATACCTAGATCAACTTCTCTATAATGTGATGACCCCATCAGTGTCTTATCTAACATTTTCTTTCTTTCCAAACCCATGCTTGTTTTTTATCATCCTTACCATTTCCTGATACCCCCTTCGCCCCACCTACCTTGTTCACTTTTTAACAGCTCTTTTTATGACCCTCATAACTCACCCAATATCTCATTCTTAATTCATATTTTCCCTACGAGAATCAAAACTTATAAAATCTTCTTCCACTTCTTCTGTCTCATACACATCTTTTCTCTTCCTTTATACACCAAAGCAAGTCTGTCTTCCACATATCTTGGTCTCCTGCTTTTCTGTTCTCTCACCTTTCCCCTGCCCAGTGTTATAGAAAATGCCTCCTCGCCTTCTGATTCTCTGCACAGTAGCTACCTGTACTTGCTTCAAGTAACTCCCTCTTCAGGTAGCTAATTTTCTGTCTCATAGTTTCATAGGTGTATACTTAGGCTAATGACCACTAGGGTCCTTGTAAGCCTAGCTGTGCAACCCAAATGTGACCTACTGTCTCTAGCTCTCTCTTTTTCTTGTAGTGGTCATACCATTTGACCATTTCCCAACATCTTATCTTTTCAAGCATGTTCATAGCTATTGAGTACTTGGTTAGCCTTACCCCTTCTTTTCCAATAAAATTCTGTTGAAAACTTTTAAGTATTTTCCTAGCCAATTTATTGTTGATCCAATCCATAAATATCAAAGCAGATGCAGTACAGAGGTATAGAACAAGGAATGACATTTCATCTGATATGATACATCACCTATAGTAGTCTTGTTTTAAAGTTTTGTGCCTAATGCTCTATCCCAGGGTTTGGTCTATTTAGTTCTGGCTGTCTGGAAGCTCTGTTTCGAAAGACATACCCAAATCTGCCATCAGTCATACAGACCATGTTGGTGGCAGTTACATGTTGTCTCCAGACAAATTGTCATTTCTGTCTTTCAGGTGGTAACAAGGTAAACCCATTCCATAGTCATGTAGTTTACTAACACACTTTGATGATCTTTTCATCATTGTAATATGAATTCAGAGACTGCATGACCAGTCATGTGACCCATGCTTTAAAATTAAAATGTATGCAACATATTGTATTTATTACTGCTTGGTAGTAACTTGATTAAAGTGTAGCTATCATTCTAAGTCTTTTGGATTAAGCACTTGGGCTTCAGACCAGTTGTTTTACATTAGGAAGGTTTGTGGCATGCACTGTGGTGGCAGGACAGGTAGCTTTCATCCTTCTAAGTTGGGAACTGCTGATTGAGAGCCCAGTGTCTGTTATTCTTAAAGTGTATTAGCTCTGGTTTAAGCACTTGGGCTTCAGGCCAGTTATTTTACATTAAGAAGGTTTGTGGTTTGCACTCTTGTGGGAGAAGAGGCTGGACTCTGCTCTTCTGAGCTGGGAATTTCTGGTTAAAGGTTTATAGTGCCTGAATATTTGAACTGTATCTTACTGAAATTGGTACACCTTGTTTGCTGTAGCATAGACTAGATCCAGGCCTGCTGAATCTAGCTTTGTTTATATGCTTGTTGTTTGTTTGCTTGTTATTTCCCTGGAATGCTAATTCCACCTAATACGCGGCTTCTCAGTGCTTCTGTGGATCACTAGTGATAGCTGCATTGCTTACTGTACTTATTTCCTTGTTTCACTTGAAAGAAAGTTGCTGTTTGTCATTTTTGCATTTAAGTTACCTGTAACACATTGCACTTAAGTTACCTGGCACTTGCTCACTAAAGCAATTATATAAGTCCGCACTAAAAATTAAAAGCACTACACCCTCACTCCCCACTGGCCCTGGTTTTCAATTATTAAGGAATTCCCAATATTATTCTAGCATGTCCAAAGGTCAGTTGTCAATCTCCTCTCCGGTCCAGCTGGTGAATCTGGGAATCTTGAGGCAATGTTACAACTGCCTCATGTAGACAGACAACCCTCTCCTCCTCCCAACAAATTCCAACACATGTGAGAGATGCAACCATATAGCCAAACTGGAGGCTAAGCTCTCTCAACTCAGTACTGGCATAACCAGTCAGGAGGAGAAGGAAACCACACTCACTACAATTCCAGTCTCACATAGACCTACCACGACAGCAAACCAAACACATAATTACACAAAAACATACTTGGAGGCTCTAAATAAAGATCTGCCGAAGCAGCAGAGACCTCCAAAGCAGACACCCAAGCAGCCGCTACCCCAAAACAAAACACGTGCAACACATATCTCACAAAGCCAGTGTGCCAAACAGTCACAGCCCTTAAGACTAAACAGCACACCTGATACACTTGAAATAAGTGACTCTATCGTCAGGCACACTGACGTCCCGCTCACCAGGCTGAACAAGGAGAGGGTCACGGTGAGCAGCCTGTCGGGTGCTAGGATCCGCTACATAACACAAGCACTCAGGTCACTCCAAGGTAAGTACAAATATGACTCAGGCATTGTCCATGCTGGTGTGAATGACCTGAGACGTACCTCCCTGGACTACATGAAAAGAGACATAAAGGAGCTCTCTGAGCATGTAGCCCAGGCCGGTATGACTTTGACCTTGAGTAGCATCTTACCCTCACCAAGAATGATGCCACAATATGAAGACAAGATGATCAATTTCAACAATTGGCTTAAGTACTGGTGTCATTCAAAGGGGATCCAATGCCCGTCAGCTTGGGATGATATGCTCGACAAGCCACGATGCTTCGCTAGGGACGGCTTGCACCTGTCACCCCTGGGCTTTTGGATATTGGCAAAGGCTCTTGCTACCACCATAGTGCCTTTCTCAGGCAAGGCTCAAAAGACAAACCCACCTCCATAGGTATCACAAGGGATAAGAAACTAAGAGTAATGCTATTCAACGCCAGAAGTCTAAACCTCAAGATGCATGCACTCGAAACTCTCCTTAGCATGGAGAACATTGAAATCTGTGCAGTAACAGAAACCTGGTTCAGGGCTCCTGAGAGCACCCCAGCACTACCAGGTTATACCTCATACCATGCTTTTCGGCCCCAAAACTTGGACCAAACCACAAAAGGAGGGGGAGTATCGATATTCATCAAAGATACCCACACCTCCAGGTTGGTGGCAAAGCACGAAGCATCAGAGACTATCCATGTGCAACTAACAGTGGGTAAAACTGACTTCCAGTTTATAGCCTGCTACAGACCACCCTCCCAAACCCAGGAACCCCACTCGGCCTTCCTGAGAACACTGGAAAATATAAAGGTCTCTCCAAACACCATTATATTGGGCGACTTCAACTACCCAAACATAGACTGGGAGCATTACTCTAGCTCCAACACCCTAGACCAAAGGTTCCTAGAATTTATAAACTCAAATGCTATGGAACAACTTGTTACCACTCCCACAAGAGGGGAAAACATACTGGACCTGATCATCACCAACATGGGGACTCTATGCTCCAGACCAGAAGTGTATCCCTCACTGGTAAGATCAGACCATAAACTAATCTCACTGGATATTCACATCCCGACCCACCCCTGCCCAGAAAACCACAGTGAAAAACTTCTCTAAAGCAAATTTCACACTCCTCAAAACTGAGGTGGAATCCTTCAAAGCCCCCGGGCCTGTGGAAAATATGGCCCAGACCGTAGAATCCTTTATAAACGCATTCTATGAACACCTTCAGGAATGCATGGATCATGCGATCCCAAATAAAACCAAGTCCCAACCCTCCAAAGGCAGACGTCCTGTCTGGTGGACCCCAGCCATAAACAAACTATACAATAGAAGGAGGAAGCTACTAAATGATAGAGCAAAATCCCAAAAAGGGAAGGCATCACTGATCAGTATTAGCAAAAAACTATGGGCACACATAAAATTGTCTAAGGCCAGCTCCGAGAGAAAAATTGCACAAGACACTAAGGATAATCACAAAGCTTGCTTTAGTTATGTTAGGAACATGGGTGGTAATTCCCAGATATGCTCAGAATTAGTCCAAAATGACAAAAAATACACCGAACCCACAGACATTGCCAACATCCTAGCTGGCAGGTTCAGCGCAAACTTCTCCTCCCCCTCCCCACCAAAAGGGCAAATATCTATCCCAGCAAAGTGCAGCCCCCCTGACATCTCAGATGCTCAGGTAAGAGCCGCCCTCTCCAAAGCAAAAAACACAGCAGCAATGGGACCAGATGGTGTCCCGGGCTGTGTCCTACATGAACTCCAAGAAGAGCTAAACCCAAACATAAAACTACTGTTCAATCTCAGCCTTACTACAGGATATGTGCCCAAAGAGTGGCGTACAGCAACAGTGGTCCCTCTCCATAAAGGTGGAGCCTCAACGGATCCTGGAAACTATCGCCCCATAAGCCTGACTAGCTTGGTCTGCAAAGCTATGGAAAGGATCATCATGGACCTCATAAATAAAGATATTAGGGACCTACAAACACTGGATCCTACTCAGTTCGGTTTTGTTAAGGGCAGATCCTGCCTCTTAAACCTGGTTGATTTCTTTGAAACAGTCACCAAGGCCATTGACGAGGGGAAGGTGGTCCACACAGCCTACCTGGACCTGGCAAAAGCCTTCGATACAATACCCCACTCGGGCATTATAGATAAGCTCACCAGCTTAAATATAAACCCCTATGTCACTAGATGGATTGCAAACTGGCTCAAGGACAGAACCCACATGGTTAGAATTGCTGGAGCCATGTCAGACTCCAAACCAGTTACAAGTGGTGTCCCACAAGGCTCAGTCCTGGGACCTCTCTTGTTCGGTATATATTTCTCGGAGGTACAGGCCAACACGGAAGAGCTGTGGCTGACCAAGTTCGCAGATGACTGCAAACTGGGTGCCATAATTGACTCTCCAGCCGACACAAGCATCCTCCAAAAGGGCCTCATAGAAACAGACAACTGGTGCCAGAGCCATGGCCTCAAGCTAAATGCCAAAAAGTGTATAGTCATCCCTTTTGGAAAAAACAAAGTGCCCACAAATTACCACATAGGTGGTAATCCATTAAATACAGAAGAAGTAATTAGGGACCTGGGGACCCAGGTTGATAGCAATCTCTCATATGACAACCACGTGGCCAAAGTGGTTAGAAAAACATTTTATATAGCCCACCTAATCATGAAGGGATTCACATCTAGATCAGGGGAGGTCATCGTGCCTCTTTACTCATCCCTCATCAGGCCCATAATTGAGTACAATGCCCCTTTTGGGATGTACCTTACCAGACACCTGCAGCAACTGGAAAGACCCCAAAAGTACCTCACCAAGAGGATCAAAGGGCTCAAACAGATGCCATATGCTGCCCGGTTAAAGAAACTCCAGCTCTACTCAGTGGCATACCGCCTGTTCAGAGGCGATCTGTGCCTGACGTATAAAGCCATGTCCAACCCGGAATTAATGGACATGCTGCACCTCAGAAAATCCAAATCCCGGGGGCGTGGCCAAGGATAAACACAGGATAGCAGCAGATTTCTTCAGCTCCACCAATTTCACAGCACTGACAGGAAATAATTACTTTAAAAATTAATTTATGAAGTAATTTTCTTTCTAAATATGTTTGGAATATATATTTCTTGAATAATATCTAAAACAGAAAGAAAATTTTAATAATATTCCTGTCAGAAAACACCTTGGAAATTTTTCTGTCAGCTCCTCTGTTTGAAATGAGTTCCAGTAAGACAAATTCTCTAGATCCCAGCATCAAGAAAGAACTTCAGTCTCTGATATCTACAATCCAGCAACTTACTGCCAAAATGGATAAACTGGATAGTAAAATTGATACCTTCATAGAAAGAACTACAAAACAAATAGATTTGTTACATATAGACTTGCAACAACAGAAGACTCAGATTACAGGCATAGAAGAGACTGTAAATGACATGGAGAATAGAATCCAAGAAGAAGAAATCAACATTGAGTTTTTGCTGAAACAGAACACACATCTACAAACTAAACTTGATGACCTGGAAAATAGATCTAGGTGCAATAACATTAGGATTTTTGGACTGCCAGAAAATATAGAAGGTAAATACATGGCTCCCTAAAACTTTAGACTTGCCAGAAGCATTTTCTTTTGGTATCGAAAGAGCCCATAGATCCATATCTAATTCTAACTCTAACAAAAAGTATCCTAGATCAGTTATAGTTAGATTTCTATCATCTTTTGATAAAGAGATGGTACTTAAATCTGCTTGGGCTAAAACACCTGTTAAAATTAATGAGGCAACTGTGCGTTTTGACAATGACTATTCTTCCTTGGTAATAACTAAAAGAAAAGTTTTTCTGCCATTAATAAGAGAGCTTAAGAAAGCACAGTTTAAAACCTACCTTCTGTTTCCTGCCAAACTAAAAATCTTTCTTCCTGATGGCCCTAGAATTTCTGAAGACTTAGACTCTGCATTGCTGTTTATCAAAAAAAAATAAGATTTTGGATAAAATAGAGGAAATGGAATGGGCTAGTCCTTCATTAAAGAGGTTGGCAACAGAAGCTTCATGGAAGACTTCAGAGAAGAAAAAAAGACTAAAAAACAAATGACTTGTTCTATGTTTTTTCTTTTTTTTTCTCTCTCTCTTTTTTCTTCATTATTAATCTTTTTAAATACAGTTACTGCATTTTCAGAAAGCCACAAATATTCTGAAAAAGATTTAATCAAAGTTATTTTCTGTGTACAAAGAACTGTTTTTGTTTCATAAATAGTCAAAATATCTGAGGAACTAATAACAAGCTATCAATCAACCTGTTTCTCTTTGTGACAAAGAGACCCAAGGTTAGTAATTTGATACATTTTTTTTCTTTCTCTTTTGTTTTAAAGAATGACATTCTTTTTAGATTATGCATTCAGTAAGGGGTGGGGGAGGGCAGGGAGAGAAGTGTAATGAAAATATGATAAGTGGAATAATAACTTATTAATTCCTTTTAAAAAAAAGTATATATGCTGTTTAAATACTGTTGCTAATTATTTTGCCATGATTCTATTGCTTATACTTGTTTACAAATAATCTCTCATGCTTTAATTACTAATAATTATAACTAAATAGTAGCAAATAATATGTTTCGTATCTATCTTTATTAATATAAACAGCAAGTAATATTCCACTGTAGATACTTTTTATAGCTTCCTTTTTTATTTTCTATTTCTTCTCTTACTCTCTTTTTATTTTCTACTCTCTTTTTTTTCTTTCTCTTTTCTCTCTCTCTCTTTTTCTTTATATAAGTACATTTACATGCTTTTGATAATACTGATACAGGTATAAAATAAGATTTGTATAAAAAATTGAATAGGGGCATAAAAATTAGTTGCATTATATATTGATAACTGTGGGCTTAGTTTCACTGTCATAGAGACTGTAATAACTTGTAAAATACTTCACGAAGGTTTTGCTCTGTTTAGTTTCATTTATATTGCTAAATGAATGTCAGTCACTTGCATTTATCAAAATTCCCGCCAGAATGTTAAAGGAGACAATGTGGGATGCGGGTAACCTCGTGGATAGTGTCCTCGAGTTGTTTTAAAAGCTTCAACTCTCAGAATTCACGCAGAGAAGCTGAATGCAGTCAATTTGAACTTTGACCCCTGGATTCACACTGACACATCGCAAATTCAAGAAGAACACTCTACCAGGAAGTAGAACTGCTACAAATGCGACTCTGCGATGGAAAATGAACTCTTTAACATTTAAATGTGAGTTATTTTTTATAATTACTTACTTATTCATGTTATAATTTATAAAATATGAAAGTTATAATGATTTTAAATTATTCAGTATCCCATAGTAAGCAAATGTGATATTTTAGAAGGCATAGAAAGAAAAACATGTATATATATGTTTTTGAAAGTTTACTTGACTGCAACATATTAATGTATGTAAATACTTATGATTTGAACATATTCAATGCTACAATTCATTTGACTTATCTAACTGACAAGCATAAATATCATTATGATTTTATTTTAGAAGAAGTTGTCATGTGACATATTTTAAAGCAGCAGTTCAGATATATAAAATACAGATGGCTTTCTTCACAATAATGCAAGTATATCTGGGAATTTACATAGCTATGGAGTATGATTTGTAACCATTTTTATGAACATAAATATTTTATTTCACTGGCAATAATAAGTATGAGAAAAAAAAGCTTTGATGCAAGTAATTTAAAGTCTTTTAGAAGCTGTTAACTGCATTTCTATGACAGAAAATAGATATATCCTAATATATGTAATGTCTGAACCATAATAGCCTAAGTTATTGACTCTAAATGAACATCAGAACTTATTTTTACAAACTTTGAATAAATTAATATGTAGATATGCCCTCTTTTTTTTTTTCTCTCTCTCTCTCCCACTCACTTCTTTTATTTCTCTCTCTCTTCTTGGTTCCTAATATCAAGTTTATTTGAATGCTATTTGATTATAAATGTATTATATTAAATAGATGTACATAGCAGTATGAATTGTTTTTAAAAGTTTCTATTTGTTTATATGATGCTGCTTTATCAAATGTTTAGCTTTGTCTTACTAGATAATCTAATTGAAAGATGCTAACTTTAGTTAATAATAATTAGTATTAAATTGACAAGGTGGCAGCTGAGGTACTGCTGCTTAGGGTAGGGGTTTAACTTGAGTGGTATGTGCTACTCAAAGTTGGAGTTTTTAACTCCAGGCTGGGTGCAAGGTTTAATCCTTATATTATTTTCTTCTGTTTACTGTTGTTTGTATATAGTTCTGACATCCACAATACATTTTGTAAGCTCATTGTCACTACAAACAAAATTGAAGCTTATACAAAATCCCATAAGAGTTTCAATAAATACAGCTATATTTAAAGGTACACCTAAAGGAGGAGGTATAACATTACTTATTTTGTTAATTGTTATTCTGATTATAAGTTTTATATGTTTTAAAAATGTCAAATGACTTCTCTAAAAGGAATTTCTTTAAACATTAATGGACTGAATAATCCATGTAAAAGGGCAAGCTTAATAAGATACATTAATTTACATAAGGCCAACTTAGTATTCCTTCAAGAAACACATCTCCTGAAAAAAGATATTGATAAATTAGCCACAAATAAATATACAGTATTAGTTAGTTCAGAGCACATTCAGAAAAAAAGAGGAGTGGCTATTTTATGGAATAAAAGTATGCCCATTCCTAAAACTATTAAGTCTTATGAAGATGATAAAGGAATGTTTTGTATGGTTACAATACAAATTAATGGAAAGACATATACATTAATCAATGTATATTGGATACCAGGAATTGGTATTCATACAGTGAAATACCATCTTAATAAGATCATATCATTCTCTATAGGAGATATTATTTTAGCAGGTGACTTTAATTGTATCCTACATGAAAAAGATACTACTACTATAGGGAAAAGGAAAATTACATCTAATGCAAAACATTTAAAGGATTTTGTTAATTCTTATCATTTAAAATGATATTAATAATCAGAAAGACTCAAAATCATTACCATACACCTTTTTTTCTAACAGATATAAAACTTATTCAAAAATAGATAGAGTCTTTATTTCTAACCAGATGGTAACAGAATTAATTAACTCTAAAATAATTTTGTGTCCTATATCAGATCATAATTCAATTGTCTTTGAGTTCATGATAAAAAGTACTTGCAATGTTCAGATCAAAAGGATACCAGCATACTTAACTCAATTAAAAGACTATAAAGATTATATACTTTCAGAAGTGCAACATTTTTTAGAAATAAATAATACTCCTGAAGTCTCCATTGTTTATGTTTGGGATGCTTTAAAATCATATCTATATGGACAAAGTATCAGATGGTATAATAATAAAAGGAAATCTTGGGATAAGGAATTATTAGATATTCAAAGTAAACTAGACTCTTATAAGCATAATAATAAAGAAAATATTATGGATAAAAAAGTCATTGAAGAAATAAACAAACTAAATGAGAAATACAAATAAATTTTAACTCATAAAGTTAAAATAACTTTAGAGAAATACAAGTTTTTGTCTTACTCAATAAGTCCCAAATACTTACATAGACTTAAAAATAAAACAAAAAGGTTGAATAAGCAAAATCATATCAAAGAAATTTTCTCTCTAAGGAAAAAGAAGAATGTTTCTAGTCTACCAGAAATATTAGATGAATTTAGAAATCACTTTCACAAAATTAATCATAATAACATTAACATGGAACCTAAAGATAAAATAAAGGAATTTATAACTACAAACATGAATAAAAAACTTAATAAACAACAGACTAAACTGTTGGATAAAAGTATTTCATATACAGAGGTTGTTACACAAATAAACAAGCTTAAATCAAACAAAGCACCAGGTAATGATGGTATTATACCAGAGATATATAAAGTTCTTTCTAAAAGTACATACTCATTAATACATAAGGTTTTTATTTTGGCCAAAATGAGCTAATAACTCCCCCATCTTGGCAATACACATTTATTTCGCCAGTTTTAAAACCCAATAAAGATCCAACTAGATGCACTTCATATCGACCCATTTCATTACTTAATGTTGATTATAAAATGTTTATGAGTATTTTTGCTGATAGATTGAAGACAATCATCCCAGGCATTATAGATATAGATCAGACAGGCTTCATTGTAAATAGAAACATGTTTGATAATATAAGGATAACTCTAACATTAATTGATTTTGCAAATAGGAGAAAGAAAGATTTAACACTTATTAGTCTCGACATAAGTTCAGCATTTGATTCAGTAAGTTGGGACTACTTGTTTATCTTACTGAAGTGCACAAACTTTTCAGATGCATTTGTAAATCTGATTGAACATTTATATAAAGGCGCATTGGCTTACATTAAGATAGGAACATATGTCTCACAAAAAATACCCATTTTAAAAGGTACAAAACAAGGGTGTCCACTCTCTCCATTATTATTTACTTTAATAATGGAGCCTTGGGCTAATCTGATCAGAAACAGTACTGATATAGAGGGATTTGAAATAGATGAAAATACAACATCTAAAATTTAACTTTTTTGCAGATGATGTTTTAATTACATCAGCAGGATCTAATTTTTCTATGCAGTCCCTATTTGATAAAATGATGAATTTTAAAAATATTTCTGGTTTAATATTCAATGAAGAAAAAACTAAAATACTACCTATATATACACAAAAAATGTTCTCATTAGTGATTTTAGTAAATATATTCCCAATTCAGGTCAGATAACTTATCTAGGTATAATATTAACTAAAGATATCAAATCTATTATACATAATAATTATAATACCTGTCTTCTTAATATACAAATTCTTTTCAATACCTGGAATAATATGTTTTTTACTATGGAAGAGAGACTTACAATTATTAAAATGATAATATTCCCCAAGATATTATACTTAATACAATCAATAATACTCCCACCTACAAAAA
>NC_056725.1:260845127-260920127 GCF_019279795.1 Protopterus annectens
ATGCCGGCTTAGCCACGCCTCCGGACGCATCCTACTTGGGCTCGCTCACGTACACTACGCACGTGTCTGTGGTTGCGGTGCACTCTCATTAATATGCATATGGCGCTACTACGCCGGCTATTCACTGCACCGCCGGTGCAGCCCTTACGCCGGCCTTGCGCCGAGCTTCATGAATCCCGGGGAATCTATGTACAAGATGTAATGTAGAAATTAATGCTGATTGGGCACATATGTTTTATGACTGTATAAAATTGAAAGAATATTGGAAGTCAATCAATGATTTTTTGCAGGCTCTTTTTACAGATAATTTCATTATTTCTAAATCTCTTATATTATTCAACACTCCTGTACCTCAAAGTGTTAAAAAGGTTAAGCTTCCCTTGTTATGGTCTATTCTAGCAGTGGCTAGAAAAATAATAGCCAGAAATTGGATTTCAGATACACCTCCTTCGTTTAATGAATTTAAAAATGTTATGACTGTAGTGTGCCATATGGAATTGATGACAATAAAATCAAGAACTACTAGAAAAACATCTTACTATATTATATGGGATACTTTACAAAATTTGTTAAAAAATCTTAACTTCAATAGCATGGTATTTTAGTTTAATTAATTGATTTGATTGTAGTGGATGTCTTTGTAAATACTTTGGTTATTTTATTGAATGTTATAACCATTTCTATTTTAATTACTTGTATAAAATTGTTATGATATTTATTTTGTATGTTAAAACAATAAACTTGTTTTAAAAAGAAAATCCAAATCCCATCGAATACGCTTCGAGAGACTTGAACCTCAGCACTGAAATAAATAGGACATGCTGGAGGGACAGATTCATAACCCAGAGGCTCCCTTCACTCTGGAATAAAATCCCAGTCCAGGTTAGGCAGAGTCCCTCATTGACTCTCTTCAAGAGGAATCTTGATGAGTGGATGGGAGATCGTAGGTTTATCCCGGGTATCACTTCTGTGTCACTGTTAGACAGAGGCACAGTATACTAACCTCGAAAAAGGGCATAGCAAAATAAATTCAAAATGGGTGGAGAAAGCCAAACACATTCTGGCTAGGCTTATAAATGCCCTAGGGCAGATAGCCTAGTATGAACCTATGAACCTATGAACCTATAGTGACTCAGTGATATGATAGCTGCTTCAATGCTTCACAGTTCAGAATTCATTCCTGACTTCTGGGCAATGCACCAAATATGTTTGTTCACCCCATATTTGTCAGTGTCATGTTATTTGCATTGTCAGCTTTTATTGGGATTGATCTGGATCACTAGATCCAAATATAAATATATATATATATATATATATATATATATATATATATATATATATATAGGGATTCACTTCAGATGATCGAGTTTCTGAAATCTCGAAACTCATATGATCGAGACCATATGTTCGAGTTTTCAGAAACTCGAACATTAGAAGTGAACATAAAAAAAAAAACACATTTACAGACGTTTATGCAGGGGACATACCCCAATGCACCCCCCACACCCCACTGAGATCACGCTACAGTGGGGAAAAGAGAAATCTCCCATTCTGCGTTTCTGCAGACACTGCAGAACAGGAGATTTCCCTGTTCCTTCCTGTAGCACAATAACATTGACACATTAGCGTTGTCAACAAAACACTGACACAATTCTATTCATGGTCTTAGGATTAACATTGGACCATGTAAAGTCAACTGCATGTTTCTTGTAGGGAGACAAGCATACTTACACCTTAATGTGCTAATTGTACATTACAACTCTGAAATCAGACAATTCCTGGGGAAATTGTGAAAATCTCACGCAACTGTCAAAGCATCTATTTTGTTGACCAAAGTTTCTCAACAAAACAGAATTCAACTAAGCTTGACTCAACCAATGGCAGTGGACTTTACATATCCAAAGGAAAATATGAAACTAGGCCATCAGTTAATGTAATTTAACTATTAATGTATGTCAGCTTTCTATAAGCAATCAAACAAAAACCTCTGCTTATCAAAATCAATAATTATGCCTACATCTAAGCATCAAAGAAATGTCTCATGTTGCATCAAAGGCTGGGGTTGAAATAACATTGGAAAATGTCTCCAAAAAGAATTTCAAATCTTTATTCCTTAAAGTCAGTTAAGTGCTTTTGTTTGCTTTTATTTTAGGACTTCATCAGAACCAGCTGTACAAGCTAAAATAAGTGTTTCTCTAATAATCTTCAGCTGTACTCTAATGCCAGAAACATCAGCTCTTGATGTTGAAATTATAAAAGGCAAGGGGTTGGTACGTCTTTATTCTTCTTTCTACAGTCAGTTCACTGATGGCCTTAAAATTCTTGTCAGACTGCTAGGGAAAAAATGTCTCTAATCTGTCCACATCTAAAAATTTTACTTTTATTTTATCAGTCTCATGAGTGAAATGCAAACAATCAACACCAGTACTGAGCATATTTTAAATTTCAGTAAAACATCATCAGGAACATCCATAAAAAATGAAAGAAAGAAAGAAAGAAAAGATCATCAGTGTGCTGAACACATAATAAAGCATAAGTAAAAAAAAAAAACCTCAAGACGTATATACAATCATGTCCTTTTCTATTCATTCATAACCATGTGTGTGAAATAGGGACTGCATCAGAAGACATTGCTACCCCTTTTAATTGCTTGAAAATTCTCCCATCAAATATGAAAAGAAATATTCTTTAAAATAATTTTGAATACTGTACACCAGGTATTATTTTCTGCATCAGTAATATCAGTAATAATGCATAAAAACTTTTAACATTTTCCATCCCAATTTCTTGGAGGTTTGTAGCAGATAAGGAAGTAACATCAGCTGTAATAAACACAGGATTACTTAACATATATCAAAGCACAAGGTATTTAACTTGCATATGAATTTTCATGAATCCCTGATGTAGGAAGGTGTTTTTTGGTAACATTATTCAGTTTATAATCCAAAGAAGTTTCTATTTTAGAATCTCAAGCTGATATTACAGGCCTAAATGGAGGGTCCACACTATTCTTATGCAGCTTAGGTATTCCAAAAAAAATTGCCATTTTAGGATGCTCTGACAACATACGTTCAAATCCACTTGTGTCAATCTGATCATTATGGTATAAATCCATTAAAATTAAATGAATATGCCAGTAAGCCAACTTCTCCTCTTTTTGAGTGACATTAACATAATTACTAGTGTCAGCTAACATCTCATGCATTTTTCTACATACTTAACTTTACCCATTACCACCATGTACCCAATGTTGTCATCGTTCATGAATCTAACATTTTCCACCAGTTTCAACCTCTGCAGTGCTCTCGTTTCACATATGTACTTCATTATTAATTTCATTGTCTCCTAAGAGACGACTCTGATTTAACTTCCTAACATAGAAGTTTAAGCTCAAGACATTGTCCATTAAACCAGCTAGCTTACAGTGTAAATAAAACCTTCTTCAAGAACTAATAATTCAATGTCAGAGAGTACTGCAGTGCTTAAATGAATTATCTTATATTTAAATTGCCCATTAACACCACTTAAAGAATTCACCACTGTCTCCCTTTTCCATGATAAAATGTCTGTCTTCTACTTTGTGAATGCCCCCCCCCCCCCCGGGACTCTCCCATGTGAGGGAACTGAAGTCTCATGCTTGACTACATTACTATATAACTTTGAGTGTTTCTGTATCTTTATATATAGCTTCATTACAACAGTCTGTGATTGTCAACATACATATCTACATGGGTCTTCTTGTTATTATCAAAATTTCACTTACTTCAAAGTCACATCCATGAGATGACTGATGAAAACTTTATTTTAATGAAAACCCGGATCACTGGAGTTTTATTCTGGGAAACTAACCAGTTGGCCATCATGGTGAACTTTGCCCTTTTCCCCACTATAGTGTGATCTTAGAGTTGGTATATTTAGTTAAAGGGGATGTGGGGGGGGGGGGTGCAGCCTCCCACTTGGGTGGGTTTGATTTGCTTCTATTATTTTTTTATTTTGTCGTGGCCAAGGGGCTAGTTTTCTAGAATAAGACCCGGGTGATTCGGGTTTTTGTTAAAATAAAAATGTTGGCAAAGTCATCTTGTGAATGTGATTTTTGGGTAAATGACATTTCAGTAATACAAAGTAGACCCATCTACACACACACACACACACACACACACACACACACACACACACACACACACACACACACACACACACACACACACACTCACAAACACAAAAACACACAGATATAATTACAAATATTTACTACTTTTTTGATTTCCACAGAGATAAATCTATGGCAGAAAGGAGATCCATGTTTACAGTATGAGAATCAAGATAAATTACCTTAATTTCCATCTGGTACATGTGTAGCAGCTTGGGGGAAGGTAAAAGTGAGAATCTGTACCTCATTTCCTGAGATACAATAGTACAGAAGGTCAGAAAACTGAGATCTGACAAACTTGACTATCTAGTATCATTTATTATTTAGATGGCTTAGAAAGGAAGATGATATAACTGATAAGAGAAACAGTTAAGAAAATTCATGAAAGCAAAATGATTCTGACGTGCGTGATATTGATATCATGCAAAGTTTAAGAATTGAAAAACAAGACTCTTCCTCAATGTAGCCCATTAGTAACTGTAAACAGGAAAGATAAAGAGTGCTTTATCTAGAGATGGAGGACAATGCCCAGAGAGAAAGTAAAACATGGTAAAGGAGTGGAGAAGAAACAGGTGGAGCAGTCAGATTACCTAACTAAAAAGCTAAATAAATAGGAGGTGTGGGACTGAAAATAGTTATAGAAGTATTAGTCAGGGTTAGCAATGGTATGATGAAAACTATGCAAATCACAAAATACTGAGAAGCAACATTACATTTTGTCTGAATTGATTTGCTGTTAGCATGGGTAAAACAAATAGCATCACATGGATAAAGCGATGAGTTTGGCCCAGGCAATTTGATATGAAAGCAGCTTAGATGCTTGAAGGTGCAGGTAGAGAGAATGGGTGTGTCTATCATGGAGGGAAGGTGGAGGCGGAGAATGGGCATGTTTATCATGGAGGGAAGATGGAGGCGGAAAATGGGCATGTCTATCATGGAGGGAAGGTGGAGGCATGCATAGCCGCTGGGGAAACAACCATGCAGTATTGACTGAGGGAGGTCAGGGCATCTGCTGACATCAACCCCTTGTGGATATCAGCAGTGAAGCCCATTGCACTGCACACCCTTGGGACGTTACTGGGCATGCACAATGACAAGGACAAGAACAAAGGAAAGAAGTTATTGGGAGAAAATAACTATAGAGGGAAAGGTAATAGAATGTGAAGGCATCAAGAATTTATTTGGATTGCAGGTTAGAGATAACCTTCCCTATCAAGGATTGATATCAGAGCATAGGCAAAGGGAAAGAAATGGGGGGGGGGGGGTCCTAAACAAAAAAGTAGGACTGGTAGAGGTTTTAATAGAATCTAGAACAGAAGCTGCTGTTAAAAAAGGAATAATTAGTAGAGCATATCAAATATTGCATGATACTTATAAGAATCAGAGTAGGTTAGAAAGGATTGGGAAGAGAGACTGAATAACCAATTAACAAAGAAGCAATGAGGAGATATATGTATGTCTTCCAAACATACAAAAATCTGGAAGATTTAGGATTTTTGCTTGGAAATGTTTACATAGATATTTTTATACACCAAGTAGACTCCAGATAATTTTTCCCCAGGCAGACAGCAAATGTTGGATGTGTGATGAATAAGAACAATATAATTGGGAACACATTTTCTAAGAGTATAATGAACTGACAGGCTTTAAGGATTCCCTGCAGACTGCCCTGTCAGATATGGCGAGTGAGCATATTGGTGTGACTAGTGAAATGATTTTTCTGAGATATGATACAGAATCAGAATTTCCTAGATATAGTAAAGCCTAACTGAGTCTAATTATGGCGGCTGCCAAAAAAGCAATTACTAGGAAATGTGAATCAAAGTCTAGACTAACTGTACTAGAAGTAGTGAACACAGTAACAGAGATAAAACAACTGGAATTGAGATCTTTAGAAAAAGGGTAGGAGTAAATTACATAGGAAAAATGGGAATTGTGGGCTCAATACATACTGGGAATGAGGTTTAAAAGAAGGTGAGATTTGAATGAGTTATGTAATGTTTGGCCAACAATGATTGGGTAGATTATACTTGATGTATAATGTTTGCAGCTAGAATTGTGCAAAAATGGTTTGTGATGTAAAATGCTTTCAACTGGGATTATGTCAACATGGTTTCTTTTTCTTTATATAAATGTATGATTGCCTGTGTCATAAGTGATAATTTAATGAAGATATTTCTTGTTTAAAAAAATGACAAGGAGAAGAACAAGTTAAAGTACTCCTTTGGCAGTAGAATGAAATTGTTCCTGAATGACTTGATCAACTTGACAGGCACAGTCCACAGCTGAAGCAAATCTCCAGGAGGTTAGAGGAGTCAGTAGATCTACCAATTGAAGAGAGGCACTGGGAAAAACTGGTGGTTCATAGGTTCATAGGTACTGAGGCCTATATAAGCCTAGCCAAAAAGGTTCCCTGGCTTTCCCAAGAAAATTATTTTCCCGTGCCCCCATTGAGCAGAGCCACAGAAGTGGTCCCCGGGGTGAATTTCTTATTTCCCATCCAATCATCAAGATTTTTCTTAAAGATTGCTAATGAGGAGCTTTGTTTGACATGAATGGATATTTTGTTTCAGGGTATGGGAAGTCTCTGGGACAGGAATCTGTCCCTCCAGCATGTTCTCTTTATTGTGGTGACAAGGTTTAGGTCCGTGGAGCGTGTGGTTGGGAGAGATTGGGATTTCTTTAAATGTAGCATGTCCCACAGTTCTGGGTTTGACATAGCTCTGTATGTTAGGCAGATATCGCCTCTGAGTAGGCGATATGCAATGGTGTAGAGCTGGAGTTTTTTGAAACAGTCTGTGTATGGCATCTGTTTGATGCCAGTAATCCTCTTAGTGCAGTATTTCTGTGGTCTTTCCAATTGTTGCAGATGTCTTGTGAGGTACATGCCAAATGGGGCATTGTACTCTATAATGAGTCTGATGAATGATGAGTAGAGAGGAGCAATGACTTCCTTTTTTCTGGAGGAGAACCCCTTTGTGATGAGTTGTGTCACATAGAAGGATTTCCTGACCACTGTGGCAATGTGATTATCAAAGGAGAGACTACTGTCCACCTGTGTCCCAAGGTCTCTTATCACACTTTCAGTGTTTAGTAGGCTACCACCTATGTGGTAGTTCAGGGGTACAGAGTTTTTCCCAAAGGGGATGACAGTGCACTTCTTGGCATTGAGCTTGAAGCCATGGCTTTGACACTAAGCATCTGTCTCAGTGAGGCTCCTTTGCAGAATGTCCACATCATTTGGCAATTTTATTATGGCTCCTAGTTTGCAGTCATCTGTGAACTTTGTTAGCCAAAGACCTTCTGTGTTAGCCTGAACTTCAGAGAAGTAGATGCCAAACAGGAGAGGACCCAGGACTGAAACCTGTGGTACTCCACTTTTCACCGGTCTGACATCAGATTTGGAGTTGGCTAATTTCACTGTGTGGGTTCTGTCAGTGAGCCAGTTGGCCACCCACCTTGTGACATAGGGATTTATGCCCAGTTTAGTGAGTTTTTCTATAATTCCAGTGTGGGTGATGGTGTTGAAAGCCCTGGCGAGGTCAAGATAGGCTGTGTGCACAACCTTACCCTCATCCACAGCTCTGTGGACTGCTTCAAAGAAGTCAATCAGGTTTAGGAGGCATGATCTACCTTTTACAAACCCAAACTGAGTGGGGTCCAGAGTTTGGAGGTTACCTATCTCTTTCTTTGTTTATAAACTCCAAGATGATGCGTTCCATGTCCTTGCAGACCAGGCTTGTCAGGCTAATAGAGCGGTAGTTCTTGGGGTCCATGGTGGCACCCACTTTAAGGTGTGGGATAATCATTGCTGTGCACCATTCAGTAGGCACAAAGCCTGAAGTGAGGCTATGATTGAACATGCTACTTAGGTGGGGTGCCAGTTAATTCTGTAGTTCGTGCAGAACACAGCCTGAAATGTTGTTTGGTCCCATGAATGCTGCATTGTTGGCTTTGGATAGTGCGGTCTTTACTTGTGCATCCATGATTACAGGGACTTTGCATTCTTCCTGTATTGAGATGAGCCCTTTGGCATGAGAGGGGGGGGTAAAGTTAGCACTGAACCTATCTGCCAGGATGTTGGCAATATCAGTTGGTTCTGTATATATAGTGCCATTGTGCTGTAGCTCAGAGCAGATCTGAGTGTTGCCATTGAGATTCTTGAAATAACTATAGAATGCTTTGTGGTTGTCTTTAGAATCAGTGGCAATTTTATTTTCATAACTAGCTTTGGAGGATTTTATGAGGGATCTCAGCTTCTTACTGAGGCTGACCTGGGAGTACCTCCAATAAAGGGATTTTATTCTTTTTTGCAACAGCTTCTTCCTTCTGTTGTAGAGTTTGTTTATGGAAGGGGACCGCCAGATTGGTTTCCTTTTTTTGGAGGATAGCATCTTGGTTCTGTTGGGGATGGCACGATCCACACACTCATGTATGTGTTTATACAGTGCATTTATATAAGATTCAGCAGTCGTACTTCTATTTTCCATCTGCATGAGTATCATGAAGTTTGCCATTTCTGTCTTAAAAACCATGAAGTTGGTTTTGGAGAAGTTTTTTACGGTGGTTTTCTTGATGCGAGGTGGGGGCGGGATATGGATGTCTAGGGTGATTAGCTTGTAGTTGAATCTGACCAGCGAGGAGATGACTTCTGGTGTGGAACACCGGTTACCCATATTGGTAATAACCAGATCCAGGATATTGCTGCTCTTGGTGGGGGTATGGACAAGCTGATCCAAGGCATTGGAATTTATGAATTCCAGAAAACGTTGAGCAAATGAGTTAGTACAAGAGTAGTTTTTCCAGTTGATGGTGGGGTAGTTGAAATTGCCCATTATTAGGGTATTGAGTTGTACCTTAATATTTTCTAGTATATCAAGAAACAAGGAGTGGGAACCCTGGGGCATTGTGGGAGATCTGTAACAAGCTACAACCTGGATTGCAGTCTTGCCCAGTGTTAGTTGAACATGGATAATTTTGGATGCATTATGTTGAGCAACTAGCTTGGAGGTGTAGATATCCTTAATGAATATGGACCCGCCTCCTCCTTTAGTGTTTTGGTCCAGGTTAGGTGACCGAAAGGTGTGATATGAATTATAGCCTGGTAATGCAGGGATGCTCTGTGGAGCCTTGAACCAGGTCTCTGTTACTGCACAGATGTCGATGCTCTCCATTTTAAGGAGTGCATTGAGCAAGTGCATTTTGAGGTTTAGATTTCTAGCATTGAGTAGCATTACCCTCAGATTTTGCTTGGTTGTACCTGGTAAGGTGGTGAATTTGTCATTTGAACCTTGCCTAAAAAGGCACTATAGGGGTGGCAAGAGCCTTAGCCAGTATCCAGAATCCCAGGGGCGACAGGTGCAGGACATCTCTGGCAAAGCATCAAGGTCTGTTAATCATGTCGTCCCAGGCAGACAGATACTGGATCCCCTTTCAATGACACCAGAAGTTTAGCCAATTGTTGAAGTCAATCATTTTGTCCTTGTACTGTGGTATCATTCTGGGTGATGGCAGGATGCTACTCAAGGCTAGGGTCATACCTGCCTGGGCTACAAAATCCGAGAGCTCCTTCAGGTCTCTTTTCATGCAGTCCAGGAAGATACATCTCAGGACATTCACACCAACATGGAC
Source organism: Protopterus annectens (assembly GCF_019279795.1). Classification (NCBI taxonomy): domain Eukaryota; kingdom Metazoa; phylum Chordata; order Ceratodontiformes; family Protopteridae; genus Protopterus; species Protopterus annectens. The sequence goes on from NC_056725.1 coordinate 260,854,909, forward strand.
AATGACTGAGTCATATTTGCGCTTGTTGTAGAGTGTCCTGAGGGTGTGCATTATGTGGCGGATCCTGGCACCTGACAGACAGCTGACAGTAACTTTCTCTGTTTAGCCTGGTGAGTGGGACATCAGTGTGCCTGACTATAGAGTCACCTATGACTAGTGTGTTGGGTACATTGTTTTGCCTTATGAGCTGAGGTTGAGTGGCACACTGATTTTGTGGTCTATGTGTCATTTGGGTAGTGTTGGGGGGTGGTGGTTGCTTGTGTTTCAGCTTTGGAGAGCTCGGTTGCTTGGGAAGATTTCTATTGAGAGCCTCCGTGAATGTAGGTGTGTGTTTTATGTTTCTATGTATGGGTTTTGGTGGTGTAGGTTTTGAAGGACTATGTGTTGAGTGTGGTATGGTGCAGGTCTTTACCTTCTCCTGTTGATTGTCTAGTCCCATCTTGGCTGGAGAGAGCTTGGCTTCCAGTTTGGCTATATAAGTGCATCTCTCACAGGTTGTAGTGTTGGGTGGCAGGAGGAGAGGGTTGTCAGTGTACATGAGGCAATTGCTACATTGCTATAAGATGTCCAGATTCATCAGGTGGACAAGAGAAAACACCAGGAACTGACCATTAGACATGCCTGGATATGTGATTATTACTTTAAGTACTGAAAACTGTTTTCCTCTTGACAAGTGAGGAAAGTATAGTGATGTAGTTATTTGTAGGTTATTTAGTGCTTACAATGAGTTCTGAACAAGCGCTGAGCACAAAGAATCAGTTCTGAGTGCTGAAACTAGAAAACTGGCTAATACTAAGGGAAAATTTGAAGAGCAGACTTTCTTACACCAGGAATAGTTTAACCCTAGCTTACCAGCACTGCACAAACCTGCGCAAATATGGGTTTTTAAGCCAGAAAGTTGAAAGGGATAGAAAGCAGCTCCAAACAGCCAATGAGGTACAATTCCTGAGCTGAAAACCACTTTAGCAACAGATAGGCAGCTCAATGCTTACCACTCCCACTGATAAGCAGAAAGGCTTCCCTCTACCACAGTAAGGTCTAGACAACTCAGATACACAAACTAAAGTCCTGAAACCAGCAAATCTGGGATACAGACTATCCTAGTATCAAAAAAGGTGGGAAACAAGCAAACAAATAGTATTTTTTTGTTGTTTGTTTTTTTTTTTGTTTTTGTTTTTTTTGGTTAAATTCAGCAGAAAAATGCAATTAAACAGTAAATAAGCACAGAAAATGCTATTGCATTTGAGTATGTAGCCTACAATAGTAAATGCAGTTTAAACATTGAAATTAAGCAGAAAATAAGTGCACAACAGTAAAATGATTTAAAATACAGTAGAAACAGTAGCAAAAATGGCTTAGAGAAGTGCGGTTAGCAAAAACAGTCAAAAAAAGCCAAAAGGGTACTTGTAATCAGCAAAAAGTCTCTCTTCCTCGTTTCTAGTGCTGTAGTAGTCTGCAGGATGACCAAACAAGATCCGCTGAGCTAAAACAAGTGCAAACCCATGCAAACACAGGTTTTTCAGCCAGAAAGTTGAAAGGGATAGAAAGCAGCCCCCAATGCCCAATGAGGTACAATTCCTGAGCTGAAAACCACTCCTCTAGTGACAGATAGGCAGCTCAATGCTTACCACTCCCACTAATAAGCAGAAAGACTTACCTCTACCACAGCAAGGTCTGGACAACTCAGAAACACAAACTAAAGCCCAGAAGCCAGAAAATCTGGGATCTGGACTATTCTAGTAGAGAAAAAAGGCGAGAAACGAGCAAACAGATAGTAATTTTTTTTTTGGGGGGGGTTGTTTTTTTTTCTTGGTTAAATTCAGCAGAAAAATACAATTAAACAGTAAATAAGCACAAAAAAGGCAATCGTACTTGAGTGTGTAGCCTACAGCAGTAAATTAAGTTTAAATATTGAAACTAAGCAGAAAACAAGTGCGCAATAGTAAAACAATTTAAAATACAGTAGAAATAGTAGCAAAAATGGCTTAGAGAAATGCGGTTAGCAAACACAGTCAAAAACAGCCAAAAAGGTACTTGTAATCAACAAAAAGTCTCTCTTTCTCATTTCTGGTGCTGTAATAGTCTGTGGTCAGAGAAAAAGCCTTCTTCCACTAGAATATAGAATGAACTACAATATAATAAACTATAGATTTCAGATTGTCGGCAAGTAGCTTCACATATACATGTTATATGTCTTGATGTTATACTAGATGGAAACCTAAACCGAAAGGCACAAGCAATGCACATCTCCTGCTAGGCATGTTCATTTCCATAGAAATGTTCTTTACAATAGAAACCAGAAAAGCAGTACTTTAAAAAATGTGTCATTAAAGTTATTGTTTTGCTACCTAGTTTATACCAACCTTATCCAATAATACATAGATACATTTGCCTCTGCCTACAAGAACGTTAGCAGATTTGCCACATGTGATGGCTTTTTATGACCATCATTTCATTTTTTAACATGCAAAACAGTACTTGGTGTATACTGTTTTGCACATCAACACATGCATTAGAGACATGTATAATCAACACAGTGGAGGGAAACCTTCCAAACAGACTAAAGCATTGATGGCACCTTTAGTCAGAAAAGTAAAGAACATGCAAAAGATAAAATGAGTCAACATATAGCAACTAAATAACTGTCATCTTTTATGCTCCCTATGGCATTTACAGCTGCCAGAATTTTACCACATTCACAAGACAGCAAATAAACCAATTAAAAGCCAAGGTTACCAATCAAAGTCACATTACTCAAGTATATTCACATACATTTCAGAACCATAATCCTGACAGATTCTAGCAGCCCCACTTAAAATTATCTGTAAGACATTTATGTATCTCTCTCTCCTCTCTTTGATGTCTTATGATTTGATTATAATTCTGTCCTCTAAGTAATTAAAATACACCCAGTTTATTCAGTTAGGTACAAGATCAATTCATGCTGACTTTACATGTCTCTGGTGTGATACTAAATAATGTTAGAAGCACCTAGGCACTAATCTTAGAGGAAAACATCATTCAAAGCTATAATTCTGAGAAAATAGTTATCACAAAGGGTACTTCTCATGCATGCAAACTGCAACAAAGTCTAGCAGATTTCGTATTTTTGCATTTAAGTGTTTTTATACCCCAGCTACAAATGTTGGAATTGTGACGGGGAAGAAAGAGATAATTGGGGGCATATTTTTTGGAGCATAATGAGTTGGCAGACTTTAAAATTTCCCTGCAGACTACTCTATTAGAAATACTGGGTGAGCAAATCGGTGTAAATTATTTTTTGAGCTGTGATACAGAATCAGAAATATATAGACTTAATAAGAACTTGCTGAGTTTAGTTCTAGTGGCTGCCAAAAAAAGCAATTACTAGAAAATGGAAATCAAAGTCTAAACCAACCATACTAGAAGTAGCAGATATAGAAGTAGAGATAAAAGATTTGGAAGTGTGATCTTTAGAAAACGGTAGTAGCAAATTACATAGAAAAAAATGTGAATTGTGGGAACAATACATGTAGAATAATATTTTTGGAGGAGGAATGAGATTTAAGAAAGGCAGGAATTGAATAAGCTATGTAATGTTTGACAATGACTGTGTAGAAGATTATATGTGGTGTATAGTGCTTGCAACTGAAAATATGCAATATGGTTTGTTTTCATTTATATAAATGCATGATTGCCTTTGTCATAAATGATAAGTCAATAAAGATGCTTCTTGTTAAAAAAAAGAACATTACTGTTGCACAGCTCTCGCAATATGAAGTGCATGTTCTTGTTAAGTTAACCTTTACAAATTGTATTGAGAGCTACTTTTATAACACGTAATTCTGTTTAAAGTACTAGTGTTTGTTATTTTCACAGGAGGATCATACATTACTCATCACAGCCACATGGTTTTAATCTTTCTAGACTGCATTAAGAAACAATTTGGTACTACGTAAGGTTTTAAACAATCCAATATAATGCATGGTAATCTGTATACAATAACTATTCACATGTGTAGTAATATAGCATGGCATGTAAAAACTAAACATTGATTTCCTAAGTTACATTTCCTAATCACATCTGATATTTACTGCCTTTCCTGCAGGTCATTGCAAAGTCTCTTTTTTAACTATTTAAATGCTTTTTTTCTCTGAGCTACCTCTGTAACTGGGCTTTGCCAAGTAAGGCTACCTGGGCTAATGTGTCTTTCGGCTTTTCCCGGTTAGCAGGGTGCCACAGCGGAACTCCCGTCCACTAATGATTGGCAGTTGATTTTTACGTACCGGCTTGCCAGGCCTGACACACAACCTTCAACGAAGGTACGCCCATTCACGCTTGTCTCCATGCAGAAGACCCTCTAGTTGAGAATCGAACCGGACAGCGTCTTACTGTGAGGCGACAACAATAAAATGTAAATAAACAATTTATGCATAGACTGTTATTCATATGAATGACCTGTGATAATTATTTGGAATTATTAGCTCTGTATTACTATAAAGCTATTCACTCGATACAATTATTGTATGTCCTGCAGCTATGACAATGTTCAGAAGTCTCATTTATAGAACATCTAGCAAATATTTCTAAATATCCTTCTGTAAGCAACTTAGAGTACTACTTAAACAAGCATTACGTTTCATAAATATACACTATGCTTTTCTTCCTGGACAATCATGAAAAGTTTTTATCTAGTATGCCACAGTTAGCTTACCAGCAGTAGTAAAGACTGACATTTAACATTCAATTATATAAACATTTTAAATTATAATTCCTCCCTTTGGTAACGGACTATATAAAAATCTGACTATATACACACCAAAGAAGTCTGACCTTCAAATCACCATAGATCTATGCACTGCTAATTTGAAAATCAAGCAATATTCTACTATGTAAAGGAAAAAAGACACAACCTAAAATTAATGGGGAAATGGAATCCAGTACTGGATGTTCAATTTATTACAAAACATTTGTCATTGTTAATTATGTGGTGTAAAATAAAGCAAGTAATCAAAGAATAAATTGTTTTATCATATCTACTGTCATTGATTGTGGTGACTATGTGTGGGGATGTTAATTGCTTCATCTTAGTTATCATACAGTTTTCTTAAACTTTCTGCATCTGTTGTACCTCTAGAAATTTGTAGTGAGAATTTGTTATTATTATTATTACTATTACTATTTTTAGAATGTAAATTCGACAACCATATGTATTTGTTTTATATGGTTTAAGGAAGACAAAGTTTTAAAAAAATGAATCCAGAGCAATAAGTAACAGGCTTTGATGATTTGTGTAAACAACTTTGTTCTAATTACTTCTGCCATTTCATGAGGCAGGAGTGAAACAGAGGTGAAAGAATTTTATTAATGTTATGAGGGAATGGTTTGTCTAAACTATTAATGCAGTGGGGAAAAGAAATGCCTCAGACCTACTGTCTATACAAATTAAAACAGAAAATTTAGCAGTCTAAACTGATGTAGCTTAAATAAAACTTGTTTAAATATGATAATCGTAAACAATCTGCAATCAGTGAATTACTAAACAGGCACACTAAAATACCGTTGTATTAATCAGACAAGCCAGAATATGTAATAACACATATAACATCTTGCTAGTGTTGTCATTTTATAAACTCTTTTTCCCTCTGTAGACACCATGACACTTGGATCTTCTTGGCTCAATCACACTTGTGTAAAGTCCTCTGACAGCTTTATAACAGTACTCTCTGTCATGACCCATCACTAGGTAGGCTGCTTGACTACTCAGGAAGAGGAATCTTGCAATTACGTTACTTAAAGAACAAAGATTGAGAACTTTGATGGGTTGAAGTGGAGGGGGGACAGAAGCCATTTTGCTGTAGTTGCTGGTCATGGTCCCTATCATGGAGAAAGCAACATGCACTGATATGAACTGTGCTGGAGTGTGTACAAGTACACATTCCATGCACTGGATATTATTTTCACTCTTACTCATACAAATGTGCAACCATCCTACTCCTAAAGAAACTCTGAGCCTCCTTTAAAGGTCACTCACGATACAGATAACCTCATAGTTGATCACTAGGGTAGGAGAGCTAGCAACCAGCTGCTTCATCCTAAACCACAACTGACCCATTTATTATCTTATGCTCTTCATCTAACATGGATCACAGGTGACAAACATGGGTACCTTGTTACTATGCCAGTTAGTTAACTATCTTGATAGTGTTATAGTATAACATTTTGCTACAACAAGGTCAATGGGCAGCTTTTGTAGTAACCAAAACATTAAAGTATAAAGTTCGGCAGCATATAGTGAAATGTCTTTTTCCTAAATCAATCATTTTCTTTCTCAGTGCAACATTCTGAGAATTTTACTTGATTTGCAGTTAACATTTCCTGTATGCCTCTTGGCTGCAGTGAAGTATGCCTTGGGCTCAAGTGTCACTTTCTTAGTCAATTGTTTCTACTAGCAACATGTCTGCAAGGCTTACTGCCAACAAAGAATCTTCCAGAATCTTCCACAGTTTCAGTAAAATTATTTCCAACCATTGCAGTTAAATCTTCCAGCCCTCTTGTCATGCTGGCTTCTTCTGCAGAACATTCTCTGAAAGAAGCCTTTAATGTGAACCCTCTTCATTATTCTAAATGGCTTAAATGTATCTGACGTTTTCTCCTTTTTTCATACAAGCAAATATGTATTATATTCCTGAGTGATTTGTTTAGGATATATTGATACTACTTATTTCATCGGAACATTAGATTTATCTGAATTACCTCCAAATTTTAATATTGGATACGTTTGTATTATTGCAACCAGATTCTGAACAGGAGAAACGTCTGTTTTCCAAGCCGTACTTCTGCCGGAAAATGTAGTGAAAGCTTCCAATGAGGAGAATATAACACTCCTTACTACATCTGTGTACCTTTCTACCTTTCACAGCAATAAATATATATAGTTTGCTTGTTTATTCTGGAGGGTAGTCGGGCGGACAGTGATGGGACCGTGACTGTCGTAAGAGCCTAACGACTTTTACTCGTTCATCCCTGGTAGCTGTTTGAAGCAACAACTTTTTAAGTCCATGATATCACTTAAAAACACTTTCACATTTCTGGACACAGGACTGCATTGTCTTTTTATTAAATCACTGATGAAATCTGTCACTTTAAGCATGCCTGTCAAGCGTGCACAACTGTGCATTAAGTCTGGCTTTCCTATTGTATTGTCACTGTCTCACATGTAAAAGATGCATTTGTTTCAGGGTCCAGTTTCAGATCCTTCCTAACATTTATGTTATGGCAGACATTTGATTGCACCAAGTTTATAATGGCAGTGTTTAAAAATATGTCTCTATTTTGAGACAATTTTCCCCTGACAATTGTTGGGCTTCTATGTAATTCTTTAAGAAAGCAGGTGAAACATGTCTTCTAACAGTATTACACCATGCCAAAACTATGTGACGGAGTAATCATCCAGAGATGAAATCAGTTTGTCTAAATCCATTTACCAAGGACATTTTGAAATGGGTTACATTTAAGACACATGCCAAGTCTGATATCATATGCTACCATTGGAAATTACAATCTCAGGTAGTGATTTTGGAATCTGATTGTGATAATATGCAAGTACCTAATATTGTTAAATAGTTGCAATCTCCAGAACTGGAAAAAGTGCTCTTGATGAGACTACACCATTAATCTATACTGTGGTGCTCAAACCAACCTGTGGATTACAATTATGAGACTACAGTCATGGAATAACTTAAAACTTCCCCAGTGGACAGAATTAGTACCCGGCAGCACTGGGTTTGATACCTTTCCCATATTGTGTGAGACAATACTAGATTTGAGCTTTGTGTCCCATCTCTCACAGCAGCAACATGATGGTCGTTTCCTAGATTTAGGCATATTCTGGTGTGCAATCAGGCTGGAATAGAAAACTATAAGACATGATCATAGGAATGTAGCAAGATGAAAAGCTGTGTTTTTTCATGGAATCATAGGTGTCTTGCTGTTTCACTGAAAAAGCTGAACTTTTTTCTAGCCCAAGAGGCTCCAGATTGTTGTAATTTGCTACCATGGAGTAGACTTGACCTTCCCAATGTTTGATTTGTGATGCTAATGTATACATCTGGCTCTACTGCACACTGTGGCACACTGTCAGCCAGAATCCTTAACGCTCACGGAAAATATTTGCAGACAGTGCAGCGCGCCAATAAAAGACTTCAGCACACCTGCTGCAGACATGATTTTAGAAGACATCCTGAAGGCATTCTGAGTACTTACATATTTAGTGAAGCACAGCTAGAGATTTCATGCAGGGTGGTCTGATTCCAAAAAAAAAAAAAATTTGTGCACACAGAATGCAACTTAAATGCGATAAACTGCCACACTGATTCCATTTCTGAAATCCTCAATGTATGCTTTACAGACCCCAAAGAATTAAGGTGAATACTGCAGATTTTGGTGAAATCCATAGCAAAAGAACAAACAAATATATAAAAGTGCAACCTGCTACTAATGAACCACAAAAGCCTGCAGTGTTACAAGCCATAAATGAGGCTATGGCTATGCACCCTAGAAGGCAACCAGCTAGAATCAGAGCAAGGTTGTGACTAAACTAATTGTCAGACCAGCAAAACACTGGCAGATACCAAATAGATAGACAGCTGGTACAAGTTGTCTGCATCATGTGAAAAACCCCATTCCCCCTTGAATCCAAAGTGTGTCTTAGCCTGGGTATACTTCTATCTAATAAACTCCAGAATACGCTGAAACACACCCGTTTAATAGCAAAGCTTTCAGGTACAAACCCTTTATCAATACTCATACAGGTTACAAATAAAATCAAACATTTAAATAGAAGCCAACAAAGCACATGACCAGCAGCCAAAGATCATGTGATGAAAATTTGTGTTTAAAAATTATATATACATAAACTTTAAAATACAATTATTTCAGTACTGAATGTTGTAATTTCACTAATATAGGCTTTAGTGTGACAGCAACATTCAAACCAGGCATCTTGTCAGCTGAAAGTCTTAAAGTCCATTCAAATTCTTTTAAATCTAATAAATTGTTAATGTCACCCCCCTCATGGATACACACACTCTATCAATAACGTGAAATCTAAACTTGTGTTGATTGCCACATAAGGATATATGCCTATATAAGGCATTCCTATCATTCCATCTCCGTATCTCAGACTTATGCTCAATGATACGGTCTTTTATTCTTCTCGTAGTCTTACCTACGCAAAAACATTGGCAAGACGTACATGTAGCTAAATATATCACATTAGGTGAATTGCATGTTGCCATGAGATTAAACTTGTATATAATCCCACTTACCGGATGCTTAAAGTCTAAGCTATTTTCTTTATCTATTATATCAGGGCAGCAACTACAGTTGAGACATTTTAAAGTTCCATATGAATTAGTATTATCCACTTCGGTTAAATTGTTAAAGTCCTTGTAACCAAGCTTACATTTAAAATTTGCCATGTTTTTATAAGAAAATGTGGTCTGTCACCAATAATGGATTTAATTTCACTGGATGCCAATAAAACAACCCAATTTTTCTTTATAATGTTCCTTACAAACCTAGTCATACAACTAAAAGTAGTAATATGTCTTAGGGTATCATGATTTCCATGTGCTACAATATTTTCATTCTGGTGTTCATCCATGAGAAATAATGGTTTTAAACCTAAATGCCTATTATTTATAGTATCCATTTTAGCTGTTTCTAATACGCTGTCTGGATAACCACTATTTCTAAATTCATTAATGGTTTCATCCAGCTGCGACATGAAGAGACTATCATTCGTGTTAAGTCTACATATTCTATTAAATTGTGATTTAACTATACCATTAAAAACGTGTGATGCATGCATGCTGGTATAGTGAACATACCTGCATGCATTTACCACTTTTTTATGTACTGTAGTATACATTACATTGTCCTGTATCCCTATTTTGAGATCTAAGAAATTAATGAACACATCAGAAAATTCTATTTTAAACTTTAAGAAAGTGGTGGATTCATTCAAAAAGTGTACAAACTGTAACAAATCATCAACATCACCTTTCCATATCAGGAAACAATCGTCCACAAACCGTTGATAAAATAATATATTATTGACATATGGACTAGTGTCATTTATGACAAACTTCTTTTCCCATATAAAAAGTACCAAGTTTGCATACGATTTAGCTACGGGTGTACCCATAGCAACACCAGTATTTTGCATATAAAATTGACTATCAAATAAAAAAACATTATTATTCAAAACTAGGTTTAATAATAAACATAATGTTTCAATATCCCTTGTTACAAACGTAGAAGAGTTGTTTAAAAACTCACGAATTGATTCTATCCCAAACTCATTAGGTATAACTGTAAACAAGGATGTTATATCTAAAGTTACCAGTAAAAACCTACTGTTCTGCACTACATCCTTGCCCATATTATTACACCATACTCTTAGTTTTCTAATAAAATCTGGTCTATCTTTCAAGATGGTATCACATTTTTCTAATAAAGGCTGCAACCTTCTATGTAAATAGACTGAAATAGGTTCAGTCAACCACCCCTTCCCAGAAACAATTGGTCTCATTGGTGGTTGAGATAGTGACTTGTGAATCTTAGGTAAACTATATAATTGTGGGACGACTGGACAAGGAACAGTAAAAAAATGAAATAAGTCAAGTGTTATGTCATTAGAAAGTTGTAAGTCATAAATTGTCATATTGACCATACTTATACATTTTTTCACATCAGCCTGTATGAGTATTGATAAAGGGTTTGTACCTGAAAGCTTTGCTATTAAACGGGTGTGTTTTAGCGTTTTCTGGAGTTTGTTTATTGCTTATTTCTATTGTTGGCAGCTGGTTGGACTATACTTCTATCTAAGACATTCCAGAGACACATGGGGGATGCTATGGAAGTGACACAGACAGCTGTCAGCCATATCCTGGCAAAATTCCTGGAAGCAATGTGCATGAAGGTGAATAACTACATACATTTTCCATTCACCCCAATGGAGTGGAGAACAGTAAAGCACAAGTTTTACAGGATCACAAACTCCCCCATGTACTTAGTGCAATAGATTGCACAAACATACCTATCAAGACACCAGTACATCCTGAAGCAGATCTATACATGAACAGAAAAGGCTGGCCGTCCATCAAATGGCAATTTGTGTGTGCAGCAGATGGCAGCATAACAAACATCATGGCAACACATCCTGTATGTGTCCATCATGCTGCCATATGGAGGAAAAATTTACTGAGGGTTGCATTTCAGCAAGGTAAAATACCTGCTGGACTACTACTGGGTCAGTGCAGGAACACAGCTAGGATGAAAGCTAAGGATACCCTTCGCAAAAATCTCCATTCTGACCAAATGTGTTTTCATTCCCCACAATACGTGACTCTGGTTATCCACTTGAGCTATGGCTAATGAAACAATACGTGAACTATCCAACCCTGCACAAGAGGCCTACAACAAAGCACACACAACAACCAGAAGCATCGCAGAGCATGTGTTTGGTGCACTGTAAGCTAGGATCTGGGCACATCTGAGGATGCACTGCAATACACACCTGAGAAGGTAGCACACATAATAATGGTGTGTTCCATGGTATACAACATGCTGACTAGATCATATGGCAGTCTTCCAGCTGCTGGTGTGGGTGAACTACCCCAAGAAACCTGGGACTGAAAAGGACATCCCACAGCTATTTGAGGAGGAGCAGGAGGATGTATATGGCAGAAGACACAGGCTTAGGCAATGTAGGGTGTGATCACAAGTGCAGGCCCAGGCAACATGGCAGCATCTGACCCATGTTTGAGTCACTACAAGCCACATGCACATGAGTACACAGATTAAACATTGACGGCCAGGTTTTGCCCCACCACAGCAGCACAGCTTATATCTAATGGCAATTACCCACTAGATGTTCACACTGGGCATCAGGCATAACACAACATCATAATATATTACAATCTGAGCATATGCAAATGTGTCACAACAGGGATCATCAACTCAGGGCACAACTGACAGTAGTATGCATACACACTCAGATTGTTGTAGCACTCTATGGAAAACAGTAAGGGACACACATCAATGCTACACATTTCTATTGCTACAATATAAATAACATGAAAAAAGACAAACCACACAGGACATAATGCAGAACATTTAATAGCTGTGGACAAATATATCACAGTAAAGTGGTAATTCAATAATATGAGCCAGCTATATTTATGACATTGCTGCACACACCCTAATGCAGTCTAGGGCAACCTTGCTGATGTCTCACACCACAGTCCACTCTGCTCTGATCACATACAGAAACCTCTTGCCGTGGTTGCCCCACAGAGATGATTGATGGGGTAACAGCACTATGCTGATGTGAAAGAGCATGACTGCAAGTTGAAGACCTTGTTGTGGCTGGTCTGACCAAAAGTAGATCAGCCAACAATTCTGGTTCTGCCAGTATGTTTTAAGCTGCAACTTCTTTAAACATAGTTACGTTTGTGGTATTTAATTTATACGATTATGATAGTTGTAATACCAGTAATGTAGTTTACCTTGCCTTATGTCAAAAATGCACTGCATTATATGTGGGCAAGACAAACCAGAAATTTAAAGATTGGATAATCTATCTGACATAAAAAGAGAAGTTATTACTAGTGCTCTTAATAGACACCAAAAAGACAAAGGTCTTTCTCATGTTTTTAAGTTTTTAATTTTGTGTGCTACTTATAGTTCAGCTTGTGGTGGAAATATTGTACATCAGATTGAATTAGATGCATTTTATTGGATTTTTATGCCTAGCTGCCCATATAATAACAAGCTTGAATAGTATAATTTCTTTAAAACCTTTGCTTGTTGAATGTCAAAAGCATGTGTAATTAGTTATGACATCACTATCATCACTATATAAAAAAGTTTGTTGATACAGCATTTCTGTACCAAGCCTGAAGAAGCCTGAAAGTGAAAGTGTTTTTACTTGTGTTTCATTAAAGTGTTCTTGGTCTATACTAGCAGTTTGTGTGTTCCACTGGTTCTTTATTCTCCTATTTGTTGTCCATGATTTCCACTGGATTAACTTTTGTACTGGTGACTTGTTCCTGTGTTTGTATTTTTCAGACTTTTTTCTATTTGTAGATCATGATGGCTACTTCAAGAAAGCTGAGATGTGTCTGTACACTCAACTGGACAGAAGAGGAGATGACCAAGATGTTGACTGTGTACCCCAGATTGGAGAAGCAAATGAAAACCAGACTCAGGAAATTCACAATGATAGACATATGGAACCGGACTGGGATGGAGCAGCAAAGATGGACAAAGATTTATTGCACTGGAGTGCAGGTTTACCACTGCTATGATGAGCTTCATTGGAGGGATACAGAGGAGTTTTGAAGGAGTGTCGCTGAGGTGTAGATGGAGCCTGTAGATCCCTAAAGTAAGTGTCACTGTTCTCTGCAAACCTGAAAATTCCTACAGATTTAGAGATATATCTATCCCATGGAGTTTTATATAACCATTGAGTAACTGCTGTGACAATTAGCTCATGGGGATAATTAAGTGGATGTGTCAGTTGTTGTCCCTATTACTGTGGACTCAATTCCCATGCTTTTAGTTTATTTAATAATGTTTATAAAATCCATAATTATGATCTTTGTAGATGTACATATGTTTTACAACATCTAAGAACATCATTTCTCATAGCCACTGTCCTCGTGCATCACTAACGCCTATAGCACCTAGGCCGTGGATGAATGCGCACTTCATTGTTTTCCATTATAGTACCATGGTTTTGGCTACTGCACCATTATACGATGCAATGAAAACTCATATTTAACTTCTTGCATTCATTACTCCTAATAAAGTATACAGTCACATTTATTTAAGACAAAGAGGAATGCCTGTCTCAGTGCTTACATATAAGTTATCATTTATGTGTTGATAGCTGTTATTTTTTACAATAAAATGTCCAATAGTTGTTTGCAGTATCTTTATTTGACTGTTCTCCACAGGAATTTGAATAAACACTTGCAGTACCTGTTTATTCAAATGAAACTGCTGGTGCTTGTTAGTTCAGCCTGTAAAAAAACTATGTAACGTATCTGCATTTTGGTGTCCTGTGGGTTTCAATCCACAGAGGGGAAAGATATCTGAAACTGTTATCTTGGTTTAATTCACCCCATAGCATTTCTTTAGAAAAGCATATTCCAATAACTGATATTAATTATATTTTGAGCATGGTTGTGAATATCTTGGTTATTCACCAAATTCCTACGAATAAGACCATAATCCATAATGGCTTATTCTCACCAAAAAAAAAATAAAATGCCCATGCCCCTTTGACTTTCCATCAGATTTTCCTATTCCAAGACTCATCTTGAGTGTCCCACTTCTTCACCCGTGCCCCATCTTCTTTTCTATCCACCACTATCTTTGGGTGTGTGTATTAATTTGTTCCCCACGGTAATCCTGAACCCACTGTTAGCGAATGTTACCTGTGGTGATGTGACCATGATTGCCCTTCCCCTTTCATTTTTTTTTTGTTAGAAAATGTACGGATTCCATCAAAAGTTATGTATGCAAGTAGGCATATTTTATTAGTACATGCCTTAAAGAGATATCTGTAGTTGTGTCTAAGCTTACTGTAAGGATTGCTGATAATATATTTATTAAAAATGGTATTAGAGCTTTGAAACAAGTATTTTTTGTTAGTGAAAGAATTATGGAAATATCTGTAGCTGTCTGTAATGTTTCTGGGCAAATTTGTGACAAATTTATTATGAATGGCATGCAGCTTACATTGGGATAGTTGGTAGTCTTTTTGTTTTTATTATATCATAACAGAGTCAGTAATATTCTATTATTGTCCATAACCTTACTGGACAGATTCAGCTTTATATATGTCTGTATAACTATAAGGATGCTTGAATTGTGATCATCTTTCTGTAATTTTGTTACTGCACAATGCGCTTTAATACACATTTCTCATTACTTATGGATTACTCACAAATTTGTCTAATGTGCCATTGCTACTGCTATACTCTGTTGTGTACTGAGCTATTTTGAGTTTCTTTGCATATTACAATGTTAGGTTTCACACTGATATTGATAAAATGCACCAGATTTGGCAAGCTTTACAGAATCTGGTCCACATGTGGACAGTACTTCAGTCACAAGAATTACTACAACAAAGTCTGTTACTGTTGTTTAAACAAGTCAGCTTACAACATTTTTTTGCAAAAATATCTAGAGTACTTATCATTACAAAAGGATCTATCATTGGCTATTGGCTGAACCTGCTTTCCTGCAAAGACGGATTTTCACCCAGCTTTTCTCTTCTCAAATTTTCATTTTCAGATTGGTTGGTAAATTATCTTTTTCTGATTAGTTGTTGAGTCTCCATAGCCACTCAATCAGAAAATGGAAATTTAAGAAGACAACATTGGGAAAAAAATCAATAGCGGTATAACTGAAGTAATCAAAATGTGGCAGGGATGTGGAATAAAGTGAGAAAACATTACTTAGTGCTGCCCCCTACTTCAAAATATGAATAAGAAAAGCCTGTTGTGCCATTTAGAGATTGTAAGGTGCATTTTGTTTTAAGCTGAGAATGTATTTCAGGTTGATGTCCTTTAACTTTTTTGACTTACATGCCCTCCATGCAGCTCTGTAAGATTAAATGGGGACAGACATTGCTAGATATTATAAACTCATTCTTGTTTCTCTTCTGTATACTTTTGTGTTTAAAATGGTTTCAGAATTAGCATGCACAGTGAATGTGCGTTGTGTAATTTAAAAAGTACTAACATCTTCTTGGAAAGTTTCCGTAATTATGCTGCTGATGTGATTGAGAGTGACACTTCTATGCAGAACTGATTTCACTGAGGTGGTGATAATAAACAGCTTGGTCTTCATCAGTATAACAGTCATGTCTTTAAGTGTTGCTTTATAAGAGTCATGCCTTTGAGTGTTATCACCTTAACAATTCATTGAATAATCATAACCAGATGTCTTCTGATTAGAGTTCCTGTGCTCATTTATGTTGTTGGCTGAGCATAGTCTACACCCTAAGAACTTCAGCAAAATTATAAATCTGGTTGGGAAAACTATAGCATGTCTGTTCCTCTTTGAATGACTTACTCAGAGTTAAAAATGAGATAATAGAACAATCTAGTATGGTGTTAAATGCATCGCTTTTCATAGACTAATTATTTATCATTAAGAATTTAAAGTGATGTGATTCATACAGCCAAAGGTTTCCCTGGTACTCATCTATATTGAGTTTTAGACTTGCTTTTCATACTTTGACATCTCTACTTGCATTCTGTATGAAACTAAGTAATCACCCAAGCAGAACAAAGCTTCATCTCTCCCTGGAAAACAAACATTTATTATACGGAGTAATCACCTTTTTAAATTGCAAATAAAAGCAGCTCTGCTCTTGTTGTAAAATTTAAATTTCCTCCTAGCTTTGCTTTATTTCTTCTTGTACTGCAGGTGGCAATTTCATAGTCTCTTAGCTTTCCCACATTATACACAACAGCAGCATATCCTGAGCTGTCATTATAACCATTCTATGGCCTTTCTGGGCAAGTAGTGGTGTAAAGGTCAGTGGCCAGTGGGTCAGTACTTTGTCTAATGCATGGTTTTCTATTTATTTTAGTTTAAAGGAAACTACGGTAAGGGCTGTGACCGGTATGGATCTTAAGGATGTTCTGAGAGGTCGTGTCAGTGACTACATCCGTTAGGGGGATTTTTCATTTAATGACCTATCTTTGTTTTGTTTCTAGCTGTTGTCATACTAGTTTATTGGGTATGTTTGCTAGAATGTAGTCTATGCTGGGATTTTACCTGATTGTGCATTTGTTGCTGTGTCCTCTAATAACATTTGACAGAACAGTGGAGGAGACCTGTACGTACCATGCTAATCTATACTGAGGTTACCTGTAATAATGATCTTGGTAGGAACAAACAAGTACAACATGGAAAGAGATAATCAGTATAACATTTAAAACATTTTATTCAAGGTATTTGTTTCATTGACTACAGTGCATTGATTTTTAAACTGTTTGGGTAAGTATCAGTTTAATGTAAAACCTGACTGCATGTGTCACTCCATGCAGCTCACCTTACCCTGCACATAAATCACTGATGTGCGATAATCAAACCATTCTACTGAAATTGTTAGCAAGAGAACATTCAAACAGCAGATTTTGTAATGTTTCTGCTTTATGAGATATTGTATACATACATATTTAAAAGTCAAACTTTCCTTTCTATTTTCATGAAGTAATTTTGTTTACTATAGAAAGTGTGAGGTGATGTGCCAATAATCATTATGGTAACTCCACAGCACATCCTGCACT
Source organism: Protopterus annectens (assembly GCF_019279795.1). Classification (NCBI taxonomy): domain Eukaryota; kingdom Metazoa; phylum Chordata; order Ceratodontiformes; family Protopteridae; genus Protopterus; species Protopterus annectens. The sequence goes on from NC_056725.1 coordinate 260,872,269, forward strand.
GACCTATTTAACACTTCATATCATAGGGTTTTAGACTATAACACCGAGACTCCTTCAAACTGCAAGAAAATACTTGAACCTCCCCAAGGTATCTAAAAGTTCCTCTTGGTCTCCCCACACAAAAAAAGCAACTGTTGCATTGTACTGAAGCAGACTGCCTACAGCAACCAAAACATGGCCTTGCAAAAAAAGACTTCAGCAATCCATGGACCTTTACATTTTTTTTGTTGTATTTTGGTTACTAGGTTTGCTTGACCCCTGCATACTTTTTACACTGATTTGGATTAGACTGTCAATTTCCCTAGCAAACAAGCACAAGTGTGCATACACATGGGTGCACACACACACACACACACACACACACACACACACACACACGCACACACACACACACACACACACACACTGCATTTAGCCTGATGCCTCATAAAACAAAACTAAATACAAGTAAAATGTATTAAATATTTAATATTTGCAAAGATTACTGGGCCTACTATACAATAGTTCCATGGATCCCGTGGTACGCCTGGTTCACCATTTGAGAAACACTGATCTGTATAACATGCACAAGCCAAAATATGCATGATGAATAAATAATAGACTCATAGTATATTCATTATTTGCAGTCCAGTCTCGGTAATCCATTTAACCCTTCTATTTTTTTATTTATTTATACTAAAAGCAGAGAGCTGAGTGGGATGACAGCTTCCTTTATAGAAGCTTGAAATATGTTCTCTCTGTAATATATCAATGCTACATGTAAGGAATACTATTATCCCTCTTAATCTGCATATTTATTTTATACAAAACAGTTTAAGTAGTTCAGCATAAAAAAAAATCTTTCTAGTGTAGCTTTTTCTAATTTCTGGTTTCTGAATGATAAACTGGGGTTTCTTTATTTGTAATTAAAGTTGTGGCTTGGGTTGGTGGTAGCCACTTCCATAAACACAAACACAGTTTTTAGTGACGTGATTAAAAAGAATGTGAGAATTACCCACCTTAACCCCCCAATTTTATTTAATCTATGCTTCTTGATTAGTGCAGTTACTGTATCTACCCATTATATTGTGCAATACAATTATTTATTTGATAGCAAGTATTTACTTTTCAATTATTTACATATTCATTCAAAAGTATTTGCTTTATAATTAACTTAAGATTTTGTTGTATGCTACTCAACATACATTTCTCACAATTAAAACTTTCATGTTTAATGGTTGGTAGAAATATTAATCACCCTGTTTATAGACAGTAAATGAAAGGTTAGACAAACACTTCCATATCCTGATTGCTATTAAGAAAAAAAAAATGGTTCCATTTGTAAAGCATATTGAAACATTTCGTAAGTATGTTTTGCAGTAAGTATTTCTGATTATCACAGTATATAGTGTATTTGATAGCTTGAACCAAATAACATTCATTATATAAGATACACCTTTTGCAGCACTATATTTTTTCTATAACTGAAATAAGGGATGCCACTAGCATTTTTCAAACTGTAGATCAGTGTCCATGTTGTTGTCACCACACTCCCACCCTTTGTCTTCATACTGCACTCCTTGGAAAGCAGTCAGATATGTTTGATTTGTGCCCTTAGCTCTTATGATATTATATCCCTTTTTTGTAAAGTATATCTACCAAGTAAAGAACTAAAAACATTGCTCCCAAGCCAGCCCCATGGCACAGAGGGATAAAACACCTAATGTGGCTTAGATGAACTGGGTTCAGCTAGAGGCTTGGTCATCTGAGGCACTGGCAAGGGGAGCTGGGCTTACCTATCCCAGGTGGAGGGCATTCACATAGGAATTCTCTAAAGGGCAGTGGGATCCATAGGGGAAGTACACTTGGGACAGACTAGATGAATGCAGGGAAGTTGGAGACATGAGGTAGGTCATTAAATAAAACATATCCTCCTAGAAGAATCAGTCATGTGCATGACCCATCCCCCTGGACACCCTTAAGATCCATGTTGGCCCGTTGGCATGAGCCCTGTGGTAGAAAATGTTTAGGGGTAAAAGGAAGAGCAAGAAGACTTGACAATATATAGGTGTATAATGGCTACTGGAAAATATGAAGCAAAAGGAAGGGGTACTTGCACATACACTTTATTAACTATATTAACTGCCACAGTGGTGCAGCGCTTAGCATTGTTACCTCACAGCAAGAGGTTCTCTGGTTTGATTCTCAGTTGAAGCACCTTCTGTGCAGAGTCTGCATGTCCTCCCTGTGGTCGAGTGCGTTTCAAAGACATGCAGTAGGTGTGTGTGTGAAGGTTGGGATCTGGGCCAGCAGCTCAGCACCATAAAAACTACAGTGTCAATCAATCTGCAGACCAATGATCTGTTGTGCTGACCCTTAATGGGAGAATCAGAAAGATATTGATAGAAGTTTTACTCCATACACAGCAATACAATGAAGCACACATCATTGAATATGCACTTTTCTTATTTGTTAGCTAAATTTTACCCATTTGGTGACCTTCTAAGGGCAAAATGTTATCTAATTTAAAATAAATGAATAAATGGGTACACTACCTATTTTTTTGGGTGGGGGGTTGAGGTGTGTTGTGAAGTATTAGTTTACCTCACAAGCAAAAAGTACACTGTGAGTAACAGTAAGGGAAAACTGACTAGGCTTAAAATGGTCTACAAGGGCAGCTAGCCAGCACTTATCTATGAACTTATGAACTACAGTCATTGCTTTAATGGTGCATGCCTGGCTACACCTACTCCTACCACTGACACTACTGCTACTACTGCACCTAGCAATCCACAGATTGATTGCCCCAGTATCCATTTGTCCTCTGTGTGACTCTGGGCAAGTCACATAGCCATATGCTGAAAACAGATGTATGCCTAGTGGTTTACCAAATGAATAATAAACTAACTGGTGGCTAAATTACATAGAGTTACTTTGCTCACCAATGTAATCTGAATGGACCAATCTCCCCAAAAATAAGCAGATTCCAACCATGAAACAAAAAATAAAATGAAGAGAAATAAGACACACACACGCACACACATGCATATCTATATAAAGATGTGCATATATATATATATATATATATATATATATATATATATATATATATATATATCTCACAAAAGGGATTTTTTACAGCATGACCATATTTTAAGGAAATTAAAGACCACAGACTCCCAGTTAAGTGTGTTCTCAACAGTTGTGGACTTGAAAGGAAATAACAAATTAGACAGATTCAATAAAAAAAAAAAAAACATGGCCAAGAAGATGACTGGCCACTAACAAAGCAAAAATCAGCACGATATAGCAACAGCAGGAGGATATTATTAATTTGTTTAATTTGTTTGGGAAGTTAGGAAGGAGTATGGACAAGTAATTAGCTACCAGCAGTTAATTAGCTTAAGACTGTAGATTACAACCAATTGCATGCAGTCTAAAAAGCAAGCTTTGAGCTCTTTTACAGACCAGGTGATCCACTTTTGTTAAATATGATTTAATATACATACTTGTAGGCAGACTGAGTGCCATCAATTCATCATGAGTCAAATTATGTTTAATATTCGTGAGTCTGCCCCCCCCCCCCCCCACCCATCAGATGTAGGTGCTTAACACTGGCTGTGAAAGCAATAAACTGTGAGCAGGATAATCACTGGGCCTGATAAAAATATTATTTAGATTTAATTTATAATATCTTAAGGAGAATTTGTCTATTCAGTTAATTAAGTGGTGAAAGTATGTGCTTGCTGTGAAGAAAAAAAGTGACCAGTAATTTAACAAAAGTTCAGTCATTTTCAACTAATTTTGAGACAAAAATAAGCATAAGACATTGAAAAAGTAGGGATAGTTAAAAGATTACTTATCACAGACCATAAATAATAAAGACAAAAAAACAGCACAAATGAAAGCAAATAGTTTTGAAGATGTCAAAGGATATCCTTATCCTACCTATGTTTAGTAAAGACTACAACACACACAAAATAGGGAAATAGAAGAGAGATGGTTAGATAGCTTTAATAATTATATCATACTTATTAACATAATAACAGACTCAAAGCACCTTTTCTGCACATGGTAGGTAAAAATTACATCAAATGTGTCCAACTAAAGCAGGCTCATAAGACAGATTCATTGATATGTTTGAAAAAATACACTGACTCTTTGAACATTAAAGGACTACATATTAAAAAACATACAAATTCAAAACTGCAGTCCAAAATAAATAAGCCTACTCATATATACTACCGTATGATAGAAAACCTAGGAAAAGTCATATGACGTCAAGAGGTTCAATCAGAAAAAAAATAACAGATACAATGGCAAAGTGAGTTATATTGTTAAGCACGTGAAGGTAGCTTGTGGTAAAAAAACACACAAAAGATAATGGAATGGCAAGAGAGTGTGTAACTATATCAGATGATAATATATGTTGCAATACTGCATGCAGATAAAGAGTTAAATAGCTTCTATGCAAAGCTGCATGTCAAGCAAAGGCAGAACTCATGTTCAATACAATAAATAAAACCTTGCAAGTTGTAGCACTAAGAAAAATGCAGAGACACAATCAGACAAAATAAAAAGGTTAAATGGGAAAAATGTATTATAGAAAGAAAAGAGAGATAATTGCAGAGATTAATTAAACCAAGAAAGACAGTGAAAGAAGGCAAAAAACAATGCTGAGTATACTAAAGGGGTTATGGATAGAATGCTAACAGACTTGGGAATATCAGTAAACATTTTGATTTCAGTTCTGGTTATATACTAAATGTTCATGGTCAAGCATTATTTATTATTTGATCATTCTCTGATAAGTATAAATCTATTGTCGCTACTCATAGGCTGAGTATAAGGAAGCGCACAGTCAATGAAGTTTTTTTTTTTCAATTTGTGGTGATATTATTGGGCAGCATGCATAAGAATATAGGAGACACAACAGAGTACATTTCATCTCTGATGAAAACAACACAAACACCAAATTGCAAAATATATCCAGAAAGGAAAGAAAACAACTGCCAGTAAATCCACACGATTTATTCCAAATAGCTTCTCTCTCTCTAGTGCCTCGGCTTCAAAAAGCCTTCAAGGAGTATCCTTGAAGGCTTTTTGAAGCCGAGGCGCTAGAGAGAGAGAAGCTATTTGGAATAAATCGCTTGGATTTACTGGCAGTTGTTTTCTTCCTTTACATTTCATCTCTCTTGGTGAGTAACATTTAAACTTGTTATGTACTCCTTAAGCCTAAGCTTATCTATTCATTATAGTCACATGTTGCACAAATCTCACTATTAAAGAAGATAAACATTTTAGATTACTAGTATATTTAATTTAGTCAATTACTCAGCTCCATGAAAAGAAAAGTCCAAACAGATATGTATTACTACATTCAATGCAAAAAAAAAAAAACAATGTCCCTCTTATACAGAAATGTATTTATTTCAATGTTGAGCACCAGGGGAAATTTTTCTTCACATTGTTTGTTCAAGAGGAAAAAAAATAGAATTTCATAAACTAATCTAGAGAACTATCCAATTTAGGATATAAAACATATTGCTGATTATTTGGTGGACTATTATTTGAAAATTGTTTATACATCTAATCATTTTCCACTTCATGTTGTAATTATTTTCTAATGACAGCATTCTAAAATCTTCAATATATGTACAATTGTCTATTACCATAGACCAAGTTAAAATATATATATTATCTTCAAAAAGACAAATCATCTAATCATGATATATTGCAAAACAAATTCCAGATAGCATTCTGAGTTACTTTGGAGAAATATTTCATGCTAGCTAAGACTATACTTTTTTTTACAAATCAAATAGTCACCAAAGGGAGGAATATTTATTTTCTTATGTCCTTGTTTTACATCAGTATATTCAACTGCTATTAATAAATAATTTTATCTTTCATGTTCTTCATATGCAATAGATCTCTTTCAATTTAGATGTATACCTGGAATGAATATGTCCTCTCCCACCGAAAATAATATAGGCTGTTATGATATATGTGCCCTTCTATCCCTCTTTAAAATTAAAATTGCAAAAGGCCTTGATCTTAGTTGATGTACACAAGAATAAAGACCTAGAGAAAATGAAAAATAGCCATCAGTTTGTTGAATTCAATAAAAGCTCTGTTTTCATGTATGACTTTCTTTCAGTAAATTGGTTGGACAGGAGTTTTCTATATCACTACTTTTGTTTATTTTTACTTTAAATGTAGTGATACATATTAACAATAAGACCAACAAGGTTATTCCAATCACAACAAAGAAGTAAACATGTAAGGCATGTGTCTTCACTGATAGTATTCAGTTAACAGCTTCTGAGGTACTGTAGTCAATTTGTTTTCTCAGAAAATGATTTGCTATCTCATATACAGGGTACTCTGCAAACACAGTCAAAAAATGTTTCACTTTTTCACTTAATATGTAATACAACCCATGTGCTATAAAGAATCAATTTTCTATAGACAAACAGACACACACACACACACACACACACACACACACACACACACACACATATATATATATATATATATATATATATATATATATATATATATATATTTATGATTATAGCAACTAGATCCTAGGTCTCGCTATTTTATAATAAAAATAATCAACATGAACATGCATGTGACCTTTGCTCTGAGAAATTAGATCTCTTGGATGTTAAAGATGCCTTTAACATCAGAGTAGGATTTTGCATTAGTAACGAAACCACAAAGTAATGTATGGCAAGAAAAATTTAGAACATATCTAGAAGAAAAATTTTCTAGAGGACAAGTTCCCCTCATATTCGGGTTTATATTATAGCATCGAAGTCTTAAAACTTTGAATGTTATAATATTGACCCCTATTCAACGAATGCTTGAAATAGCGAAGCTGCAGAACACCGAATATTTTCCTAGAGGAAGTATTCGGTGGGCCGTTTCTGCGGCTTTGCTATTTCCTCGAATGTGGTGCGATGGTGATGGACCGGGTTAAGGTAAGTGTGCGAACAGACCAAGGTAAGGTGAGCATGTGACAGTTATGGACCTTAGGTATAGGGACCGGGTAAGGTGAGTGTGCGATAGTTAGGGACCTTAGGGTTAGGGAGCGGGTAAGGTGAGTGTGCGTTAGTTAGGGAACTTAGGGTTAGGGAGTGGGTAAGGTGAGTGTGCGTTAGTTAGGGACCTTAGGGTTAGGGAGCGGGTAAGGTCAGTGTGCATTAGTTAGGAACCTTAGGATTAGGGTTGGGTTAAGGTAAGTGCATAGCTAGAAGTGTATGTATGGTTTAGTGTAGGGTTCTGTGAAGTGTGTATGTGTGGATTATGTATTTTGGTGTGCTTGTGCTGTGTGTGTGTATTCTCGGAACAGAAAATGTTTTCCCTTGGAAAAAATTTGCTGCTCCGAGCATTCGAGTATATCACCTTTCGAGATTCCAAGGTCGAGCTTATGGTGTTCAATCTTTTGGAATTTCGATAATGTGATATAGACCCCTCATATTCCCTGGAAGACTTTAAATGTTATAAAAAGGACAATCAGGTTTTCAAGTACCTGACTCAAAACTATGTGTTAGATTAATGAATGTGCAGCACACTGTGCAGCAGACATTTTGTGTAGCACCAATATATAGGGTGAGGGTGATGCAATGACACAGATAATGTGGCCACACAAGCTGCATGAGGGGAAGATAGCACTAGACTAGTAACACAGTCAGTGCTGGTAGCACTGGCCATTACAGTAACAGTATGTAGCAGGGAGCTGTGGCACAAAGTACCCCAGGCAATAAAACTAGCTTTCTATGTATGTTTTATTGAAAGACGGTTGCATGTTGCTCTGTCTTTCACATGTAATCATCACATCTTAAATTGTTTGGCCAATTAATCATCATATTTTAAGTTATGTAAACCAGACAAAAAAGATTGACAGTGCAGTGTGTTTACAACCCTTTCTTCTTTGTCTCTTTGTCTCTCAGTGAGGTCTTAAACATATTGGATTATTGGGAATTCTCAGACATTTTATTGTGCACCTCTTATAAATGCTAAAGGGGTAAAGAGTCTACAAACAATTAACTACAGCTCCATATTCATTAAAATCTTTTACACTATCACAGCACAAATTAGCTCTTGAAGAATGATATACTTTTATGCAGCAAGTATTGCACCAACAATCAAATGACTCAGAGACAAAAGCCTGAGTCCAGCTATTATTTTATATTGCTTTACTGTTCACTGCAGATCTATAGCTGAAACTGATGGCAGTGTGATAGGCTTAGAGGCATTCAGAAGATAAAAAAAATGCAACCAAAGTGTAATAGGTTCATAGGTTCATAGGATCATACTAGGCTATCTGCCCTGGGCAATTATAAGCCTAGCCCGATTCTGTATGGCTTACGCCACCCCTTGATTTGAGTATACTGTGCCCTTTTCAAGGTTTAGTTTACTGTGCCTCTGTCTTATAGTGACACAGGAGTAATTCCTGGGACAAACCTACGATCCCCCATCCACCTATTGAGATTCTTCTTGAAGAGATTCAGTGAGGTGCTCTGCCTCACATGAACTGGAATTCTATTCCAGAGTGAAGGGAGCCTTTGGGTTATGAACCTGTCCCTCCAGCAAGTTCTATTTATTTCTGTGCTGAGGTTCAAGTCCCTCAAGCATGTGACTCTAAGGAATTTAGATTTACTGAGGTGGAGCATGTCCATTAATTCTGGATTTGACATAGCTTTGTATGTCAGGCATAGATCGCCTCGAAGTAGGCGGTATGCAACTGAGTAGAGCTGGAGTTTTTTTAACTGAGAAGCATATGGCATCTGTTTGAGACCCTTGATCCTCTTTGGGGTCTTTCTAATTGCTACAGGTGTCGGGTAAGGTACATCCCAAAAGGGACAATGTATTCTATGATGGGCCTGATGAGGGATGAATAAAGGGGCACGATAACCTCTCTTGATCTAGATGTGAAACCCTTCGTGATGAGGTGGGCTATGTAGAAGGTCTTTCTAACCACTTTGGCAATGTGGTTTTCAAAGGAGAGATTGCTATCAACTTGGGTCCCCAGGTCCCTAATAACTTTCTCTGTACTTAATGGGTTTCTGCCTATGTGGTAATTTGTGGGCACATTGTTTTTGCCAAAGGGTATGACTATACATTTTTTGGCATTTAGCTTTAAACCATGGTGCTGGCACCAGTTATCTGTCTCTGTGAGACCTTTTTGAAGGATGTTTGTGTCAGCTGGAGAGTTGATTATGGTGCCCAGTTTGCAGTCGTCTGTGAACTTGTTGAGCCATAGTCCTCCCACGTTTGCCTGTACCTCGGAAAAGTATATACCGAACAAGAGTGGTTCCAGGACAGAACCCTGTGGGATGCCACTTGTGACCGGTTTAGAGTCTGACATGGCTCCAGCAACTCTGACTCTGTGGGTTCTGTCTTTGAGCCAGTTTGTGACCCATCTTGTGACATAGGGGTTTATATTTAAGATGGATAGCTTATCTATGATGCCCGAGTGGGGTATTGTGTCAAATGCCTTTGCAAGGTCCAGATAGGCTGTGTGGACTACCTTCCCTTCATCTATGGCTTTGGTGACTGTTTTGAAGAAGTCAACCAGGTTCAAAAGGCAGGATCTGCCCTTGACAAAGCCAAACTGGTTAGGATCTAGTGTCTGTAGGTCCCCAATGTCTTTGTTTATGAGCTCCATGATGATCCTCTCCATAGCCTTGCAGACTAAGCTAGTCAGGCTTATGGGGCAATAGTTTCCAGGGTCCGTAGAACCTCCACCTTTGTGGAGTGGGACAACTGTTGCTGTACGCCATTCTGTGGGCACATATCCTGTAGTGAGGCTGAGATTGTATAGCTGTTTTATTTGAGGGATTAGTTCCTCTTGGAGTTCATGTAGGATGCAACCTGGGATGCCATCTGGTCCCATGGAAGCAGTGTTTTTTGCTTTGGAGAGGGCAGCCTTCACCTGAGCATCTGGGATGTTTGGGAGGCAGCCCTCTGCCGGGATAGATACTTGCTCTTTTGGGGGGGAGGGGGTGTAGAAGTTTGTACTGAACCTGTCTGCCAGGATATTGGCGATGTCTGTGGGTTCAGTGTATTTTTTGTCATTTAGAATCAACTCAGAACAAGTCTGGGAGGTGCATCCCGGGTTTCTAACATAACTGAAAAAAGCCTTATGATTGTCTTTGGTGTCCTGTGCAATTTTTCTCTCGAAGTTGGCCTTGGAGAATTTTATGAGGGATCGTAACTTTTTGCTAGTACTGATCAGAGATGCCTTCCCTATTAGGGATTTTGCTCTATCATGTAGTAGCTTCCTCCTTCTGTTGTACAGTTTATTTATGGCAGGGGTCCACCAGACTGGACGCCTGCCTTTGGATGATTGGGTCTTGGTTTTGTTTGGGATAGCATGATCCATGCATTCCTGGAGATGTCCGTAGAATGCATTTATATAGGATTCTGCAGTTTGGGCCATAGTTTCCACTGGCCCTGGGGCCTTGAAGGATTCCACTTCGGTTTTGAGAAGTGAGAAGTTCGCTTTTGAGAAGTTTTTCACTGTGGTTTTCTGGGCTGGGGGTGGGGTCGGTATGTGGACATCCAGTGAAATTAATTTATGGTCTGATCTTACCAATGAGGGATATACTTCTGGTTTGGAGCATAGAGTCCCCATGTTGGTAATGATCAGGTCTAATATGTTGTCCCCTCTTGTGGGAGTGGTGACTAGTTGTTCCATAGCATTTGAGTTCATAATTTCCAGGAACCTTTGGGCTAAGGTGCTGGGGCTTGAGTAGTGCTCCCAGTCAATGTTTGGGTAGTTGAAGTCGCCCAATATAATGATGTTCGGAGAGATCTTCATGTTCTCCAATGTTTTCAGGAAAGCCGAGTGGGATTCCTGACTTTGAGAGGGTGGTCTGTAGGATGCTATAAACTGAAAAGCAGTCTTGCCCACTGTTATTTGCACATGGATGGTCTCTGATACTTAGTGCAATGCCACTAACCTGGAGGTGTGGATCTCCTTGATAAATATGGAAACTCCCCCTCCTTTTGTGGTTCAGTCCGGGTTTTGGGGCCGAAAAGCATGATATGAGGTATAGCCTGGTAGTGCTGGGGTGCTCTCTGGAGCCTTGAACCAGGTTTCTGTCACTGCACAGATATCGATGTTCTCCATACTGAGGAGAGCTTCGAGTGTGTGCATCTTGAGGTTAAGACTTCTGGCGTTTAGCAGCATTACCCTTAGTTTCTTGTTCCTTGTGCTGTCTATGGGGGTGGGTTTGACTTTTGAGCCTTGCCTAAAAAAGGCACTATGGGGGTGGCAAAAGCCTTTGCCAATATCCGAAAGCCCAGTGGTGACAGGTGCAAGCCGTCCCTAGCAAAGCAACGTGGCTTGTCGAGCATGTCATCCCAGGCTGACAGACACTGGATCCCCTTTGAATGACACCAAAATTTAAGCCAATTGTTAAAATCAATCATTTTCTCTTTGTACTGTGGCATCATTCTAGATGAGGGTAAGATGCTGCTCAAGGTCAGGGTCATACCAACCTGGGCTACATGATCAGAGAGCTCCTTTGATAGATGAAAAAGATGCAGACTTAGTGACAAGAACATGTTAACCATTTTATTGGCCTACAACCAGTTACACAAATAACTGTTTATGAAGGGATTCACTCTATTCACAGAGCATAATCCCTAAATGTAATATTACATAATTCAAAGTCTAAGCTACATTTGGCCTCAAAGACTGCAGCCATATTTGTAGTACAGCGCACAAAAGAAGAAAGTATTTTAGATGGTTTAGTTTATTTAATTGTATATTTTAAATTGATTAACCAGTTAAGTTTGCTGGTCAAGGGAAGTTTATAGTTTAATTATAAGCTAACTGCCCTTGCAAGCTGTTTTAAGCCTATTCAATTATCCCTTGTGAGACTGAAACCCTGCACTTTGCGTTTGCAAGGCAAACACCTTAGCCATTAAGCCATCCTCCCATCATTTTGAACCATAACCCATGCTAAAGCAGAAGAAAGTTAACAGTAAAGTGTAAGCATATATTATTGTATGGGAAAGTTTACATAATTTAGAAATTTCAAGATCAATATATTACCAAAGATATTTAATGATAAACAGATTCATGAGTCACTTATATGGTAAGAGCAAAACATGCATGATATGATTCAACAAAATTAAGACTTAGATTTTTTAATTTTTTATCCTAGTGAGAGAAAGTAATTTGCAAACAGAAAGAAATGTAGCCTAAGTTAAAGAAACAAAAATTACAGTGTGACATGGACTGAAGCAAGTAGAGAAGTTATCGTCATGTGTGTATACTTAATGCAAATGGAAAAAAAAAGATCTGGTAGAAAATAACGTACAAGTTGAGATGACAAAGTTACAGCGAATTAGACAGTGAGTTAGGAAGGTTATAGTCAGAGGCAGAAATAGTATAGAATGATTGCATGAGTGCAACAATTAGTCCTCAATGAGTTCACTTTACTTGTCAGGTTGACAAAGGATGGGCATTTCAAACTCACAGGAAATAATGAGAAAAAGGAACATGTGAACAAGGTCTCTGTTAGAACTGCTGAATATGCAGTTGGAAGACCCTTGACACAGAGATATTGAAGAAGAAACAGAAAAAAGATAATAAATTCAAGTAAAGGCATTTTCCACGTGATATATGAAGAGTTAAGAATACACTGATGCTGAAATAATACTACATATATGAAAAATGCGGTGCAGAAATAGCTTCTTATAGTCAAAGGCAACTTATAATCAGGACATGATCACATTTAGGTGTTGTAAAAACTGTGGTGAAAGAAAACCCTGTGGCTTCATTTTGTGGTAAGCTAATTGAGGCAACTTTAAAAGAGTGCTGTGCAAAAGGAACGCATAGTGCAGCAAAAGTATACTTTTTCAGATGTCAGAATTTCCTAAAGAAGCATAACTGATATCATTATATACTTTTTTAGCTCAGGTTTAATCAAGACTATTTCCTTATGCTCAAAGATATGCATTCAAGGTACTCTGTTATAGATCCTATCTCATTTAGATCAGCTGATGCTGTGATTTTAGTTCTCAGAAGAGATTTTTTTTCTGGATTTGGGATACCCACAACAATAAGGAATGATTGCCTCCCTTCTTCAATAGTTTCATTAGACAAAGGTTTGTGAGGCACAGGGTCCTCTGAAGCATAGAAAGATGACTTCTCTTTGGCTACAAGCTAATGACATGCTCATGAGGTTTATGGCCAATATAGTACATGCCGTAAGAGTAATCAGGACCAAACGTATTTTATGAAAACCACAGATTAATAGTATGTTTGAGAGTAAATAATTGCCATACAAATCTATGAAAAGTCCACACTGCCCAGTTTACTGCTGAGATATACACACAAGAGTGAGACACTTTCAACAAATATGATCAGAAATGTGAAAGCTGAGAATGCAAAAAAGAGACTGTGAGGAAAAAGTATTCTGATTGTCAATGAAAGTCCAGAGAACACTTTATAAAATTGTCAATTTTCCTAACAGATGTAAGATAAAGTAGGTGCATTATTGTTTAAGATCCCTAGTCTAAAAAACACAAAACTCTTCAAGATAATAATAAACATTGGGAGATACTGCTTAAGCAAGAAATGTTTCCTGTTTGAACCATTCATAGGTGATATTACAGACATCAACAGTGATGTGAGAAAAACTAGTAAGAGTGTCCATTACTGATGCCTCTGCAACTACCCGTTTTGATGGATGCAGTCAATTCCTTAGAAGGTCTCAGAGGATGGAGAAAACATATGCATATCTCAGAGATCAACCCTGGGATTCAACAAAATCCATGCAAGAATAAAAGTATTCTTGCACAGAATGGTCAGTGTCCATTTAGCACAGCAGTGCATCTTAAATATTCATGAAGGTGCGCTGCTGTACTTGCTATACAGACATGAACCATGAACGAGTGCAGTGGGCATGACCAAGTAGTCCACAGACACCAAACACACCCCCTGCACAAAGTGCCATACAGCACTTTCTAAGCTGAACTGGCATAATATTAGAGATTTACTCTAATATTATGCCAGTATTTTAGTGTCCGCGGATACCAAAATCAAATAATAATCATTTCAGTGTCCGTGGACACTGAAATAAATATCGGCAACAAGAAAGCTATGGAGGGGGTATGTCACAGGTTCTGTGTCGCATCCCCTGCATTGCTAAAGTGCTGTATGACACTTTGGCAACCTGCTAAAGCAGGAAATGTGTGTAAATCCACACATAATGGGGGATAAATCCCCCAAAACTGACAAAACACACATATAGCCCCACAAACATAGAAAGTTGACAGAGAACAGTCATGCATTAGCATGAATTACGTAAGGGTAGAAGTCTGAAAGCAAATTTATGCCAATATCCCCTTACAGCAGTGCATGTTAACAAAGGCACAAATGATGGAGGGAATAAATAATACATTAAGGACACGCCTGAAAATGAACCTCACACACTTCGAAAGTTGATAGATAACAGGATATGTATTAGCAGGAGTCCCTGAAGGATAGAAGCCTGAAAGCCAAATGAATGCCATTATTTCATGATTGTAGTCCCAATTAGTTGTCAGAATACCACAAGACACACCCATATGACATAATAATATAATAATAATATATACTTTTTTTCTAGCTTAAGGAATGTTTAAGCGTAGCTAAGTGGGTGTGCACATTATGGCCCTCCATTTAGCATAGCTTTGCCATCATATAGGAGCTAAATCCAAATATACAGGTGAACTTTCCACATCAAGATAGTGTAGGGATTTATGTCGTGACTTTACATGCAGGCGTTCATGGTTTGAATACTAAAATAGACAACTTATTTTCCTATGTGAATGCAGTGTTAAAATTATTCTTGTAAACGTAAAGTATGTAGCAACTGTTTTTTTTTTTTGTCAACCAGGGTAGTGTAGCAGTTCAAAAAGTGAGATGTCAGTGTAGAAAGGATGTAAAACCTCCATATAAACACAAGTGCCCTATACAGTATAGTCACACAAAAATATAATTTAACAAAAGCACATAGGGGGATGTTATGGAAGGTAAACGTAAAATTATAGTATGTATATAAATATAATTTTATGATATAAAATTATAATTACAATATGCTTAAACATGCCTTACTCACTCTGTATCCATCAGACCTTGTTCTGCCCAGCAACAAAATAGTCAGCCCTGCCAAGCCTCGAACCTGAGATGCTGTCCTCTACAATAACAGCAAAATGCCACTATATCATCCAAGCTAGGTGACACTGCAATGCTTTAACAAACATATCATGCATTCTGGTCATTAAAAATTAATGAAAATAAAGCCAAGAGGCCCAAGTATCAAACCCATGACCCTGAACACTATAATCAGAGAAATGTACCACTTACCCATCGGAGGTGCATGACTTGATGTTACTTTTCAAACATACCATGCAATAGAGGCATACAACATTAGGGAGAAAGCTTTGCAGAATCTTCATACATTGTATATAGACATACACACACACACACACACACACACACACACACACATATATATATATATATATATATATATATATATATATATATATATGTTGAAACATATATATGAAAAAGTAGTCATAATATAGATATACATATATAAAAATATAAAGGAAGGAAGAAAAAAAAAAAATATATATATATATATATATATATATATATATATATATATATATATATATATATATCATGCAGTGCAGTTATACCTCAGAACCATCCCTCTCAACCTGTTAGTGCAAGAAACCTGCACAAAGGTTGTAAAGGGAGGGGATGGGCCACATATAGGGACATATTTCAAATATTGCTGTTACAATTGAAGTCATTTGCTGCACCAACCGGGTGCATTTCAGCAGACAATTACTGAAGGATATTATGATGGAAACTAAAATATTATGTCTCTATTTACTGACATAAATCCTTGGATCATCACTGCAATTTACCAGACAAATACAAATAAATTGTGGAACTGAACAAATGTATGGGGCAAACATCTGGACATTCTGTTAAAATCCTGGCAGTAGAGAGGTAGGCTCAGAACCCCTTAGTGCAATGAATTCGGACCAAGCCTGACCAAGTGGGGGGACAAAAGCCTGAAAATAGGGACATGTCCAAAATACGTGAGTAGATAAGCTGAGAAAGTTGATGTAGTAACAGTGTATGTCCTAACATATATTGACTGAAATATCACAATTCCAGGACTCAATTGCTTCTTATTAGTTAGAGACCTCAATCCCCACATCATCCCACTGATGTGTCAGGAATACACAACAGTTATGGGGACCAGAACAAAGATATCAGCCAGACAACTGGACATCCTACGAATATGTGGACATAACACAACATTAGGGGAAATTACACTGAGCTACCAAGCAATGTCCAAACTATAATCAGACTGACATAACACTACCCAAGCCCAGCTCTGGGGCTGTACACATGCATTAGCAAATATAACAGGCACTACAGGGATGTAACACTAGTGGAAAACAGACAATGGTGTGAAAGTGCATACCCACAACCAATTGCACCACAGTCACAGTGACATACCAGTAAGGAAACTGAGCACTGCAGTATAATGACTGTGTGAGCAACAATATCCTGGTTGTCACTCACACATTACCCCTACATATTTTGCCCCAAGTCACAGTGTAGTGGGAATCTTGAGGTGTTACAGGACATGTCACAGTCTGCATGTGCAAACATATACAGGGGATAGGGAACCAGAAACCAGAGCAGCATGCACAGTCAGATAGAAGGGGCTCATGACCCTCACATGTACCCCCTCCCCACACAGCACAAATAACATGTGCACATTACATTGCTACAAAATCCTGACAGTATTTTAACAATGGGTAGACATACACAGACCTTTCAAATGTTCAGTTTCCCACAGAATGTATAGGGGCAGGACTCATATCTATGGCCGCTTCCTTGTTACATGTCTGGGACATCACTGGGATGGTAGCAGGAATAAATGTAATAAATAATGATACTACATACCTCTGAACCTCTTAGTGTATGACATCTGGACAAAGCCTGACATAATTGGGGGACAGAGGCCCAAACACAGTGGTATATTGGACATATTGCTGTTATAAATGTAGACAGTTGCTGGTGTTACCTGCTTTGTTGTAACATATCTTTTCTGAGGGATATGAAGTCAGTAACACCAATGGATGTTAGCATTTACTGACTGCATTACCTGAAGTATCCTACTGATTAGCTAAGGACAACAATTGTCTGGGGAACCAAACATATGAGCCATGCATCTGAATAGTGTCTAGGCCTCTGGGCAGTGTAGAGGTATGACCACAGTAATGTAACATAATGGAAATCCCATGACAGGTGCCAAATATGTCACCCAGCACATTATGAATCACAGTAGGACCAACATGACACTCCTCCACATTACCTCTGGGCAATTACCCATGTATATTCAAATATAGCATGCACTGCAGGGATGGAACTGTAGTCAAAAGCAGAGAGTGGTGCAAAAATGCCTACCCAAAAACATTTGCACCACAGTCACAGCAACCCACCAGTACCCAAAATGAACTCTAGAGTAGAATAACTGTCTGAAGAAACATATCCTGATTTGCAGTCACACACTACATCAACATTTACTGGCCAAATTCAAAGTGTACAGGGAATCCTAAGGTGTTACAGGACATTTCACAGTCAGCCCCTACAAGCATACAGACCTGAGAGACCACCAGCAGCTGTAGCAGCATGCAGACTCAGATAGGTAAAGGATGTATGGCACTCACATATGCCACTCTCCCTACCCAGCCCAACAAACATCTACACACAATGCTTCTATACAATCTTGGCAGTCTGTTCACAATGGCCAGACATATATAACTGTCATATCTACAGATTTCCACAGAATTACCAGGGTGTGGAACCATAATCCTGGCCACTGCTGCATACCATGGCCAGGTGTCTGCCAGGTCATTGGGATGATAACTGGAGTGCAGTTGGTAATTAATGATATACCATACCTCTGCACCTCGTAGTGCAGGACATCTGGAAAATGCATGACATACTTGTGGGACAGGGGTCTGGAGAGAGGGACATATCACACATAATGTTGTTACAAACTGAAACAGTAGCTGGTGTTACACGTGTTTTTGTAACATAACATCCCTGAAGGATATGATGCCTGGAAAACCAATGGATGTCAATAGTTAATGACTACAATCCTCACGTTATCCTACCAACCCCACAAAACAGATGTTGTTCGTTGGTATATAGACCAAACATAACAGGCAAACAACTGGCCAGTCTGTGGACAACATACCAGTTGAGAGATATGTCAGAGGCATATCACTGTCAGATGTCAAGTCACACAGTAAATGCATGTCCAGAAGAACCCTGTCAGTCAAGCAACCCTCCATGTGTATAACAGCACTAATGACATACAATCTGTACCCAATTCTAGAGCTTTGTCCCCCATGTTGTTGGGCTGTCTCCACATGCCCTGTCCTGTCCTGTGAAGTATTTTCACCTACTGTCTGTGAAGCTGTAGCCCACACACCTCCATAATGTTCCCCACACAGGCAAGAAAAATGGGCAAGGCACACATGAAAGGCATCCCATATGTTGGAACTAGCAGCAGTGTCCAGGGCCACACTACAATATTATGTGGGCACCTACATAGCTTTATAGCCTCAGCAATACTTGACAGGACATCAACCCCCTCAAGGTAGACTGAATGCCTGTGGTGGACAGCAGCAATACACAACTACCATCATAGATGGAAATAATGGCATGACGGGCCAAGAAGGAACAGGTGCCTCATTGGAAGCCATGTTACCTTGTTCTGCACAAGCAAATAAGGTCACAGGTGATGTACTCTAAGGTTGTCTTTGAGTGCAAACTGTAGACATCCAACAAGGCCAATCACTAGGCCTTCCAGACATGTGTCTGCAATTCCAGAGGCAACACACATATCTGTTCTGTAGTGGTAGTCAATAACACCACAGACACATATGCCATAGATATAGGCAACCGGCTGCAGAAAGGTGAAGTTTATACATCAATCCCCGAACCCTATAGGTACACATGTGCATGTACAGTACCTGCCCCTCTCCCCTCATGATTAGGAAGCAGGTCTGTAATGCCCTCTCAAAGGCAACACATAGAGGGCTCCATAGGCCTGATACCATTCCAGGCTACATCCAACATGAACATAGGCATGGGCTCTCAGACCCATTCTGCAGTGTAGTCAACCAGAGCCTGAGCACTGGTGTCATCCCATCTGCACAGAGAACAGACAGAAAGTTGATAGAAAACAGGTTATGTATTAGCATTAATGTTCAGAAGGATACAGGTCTGAAACTGAAATGTATTCCATTATGTCACGACAGCAGTCCTCAATTACATGGCCAAAACCCTCAAAACTCTGCATTTAATATAGTAATATAATATTAATATCCAAAAGGCGATAAATTAAAATATACAGCTCAAATCCCCAAACCAAGATTGTGTAGTGGTCAGAGTCCCAGCTTTGCATGCAGGTGTACGCAGTTGGAGTACTACAACAGGCAAGACAATTTTACATTGGAAAGCGGTGTTAAAAGTACAATATTCATATTAAAATATGTAGTAAGTTATTTTTGTCACCCAGGGTAATGTAGCTGGTGTAAAATGGAAGTGTGAGTTCATATAACATGTGAAATCACCCATGTATACACGTGTCCCATACAGTATAGTTACATCCCTTACTACTGTAATGAAAGTGCATACAGCTATGTCATGTAATGGAAATCATATGCACTTACTAAATTAAGTCATTAGTGTGGTATATTATAAAAACGAACTGTGAGCAATGGTTAGTAATGCTCAGCTATGCTTATCAGGTTTAACGACACATTTCTGTTATCTTCACTCCTCTCTCTGGAGTTTGAGTTTCCAAATTCACCTCCAAATTCTGTACGAATGCACAGCTGTTGTTGTATTAGAAATGGACAGCTATAGCCCTTCCGCACACTCGTCCTGCATATCTGTAGCTATCTTTCATATTGTTCTTCCCTCTGCGTGCCCCTTTTTCATAATTTTCCTATCACCCCTTTTTCTTTTCTTTGAAAGAATTAGTATAGGTGTAAACATGAGTAAGCGGTTGTAAGAACAACAAAATTATCAGCCCTGCCTGGTCTTGAACAAAGGGCTCTGCATGTTTTTCAACATATGCTCATTCAACAGTAAGGAAAAGATTCTGTAGAATCAGTCAGCTTTCATATTTATGCATATACACATGTATATATGCATTGAGATGCATATATTTGAAAAAATATATATATACATAATATAAATAGGGATATAAGTAAAAATATACACACACATATGTATATATATATGCATATATATATATATATATATATATATATATATATATATATATATATATATATATATATATATATATATAAATTATGCATACATAAAAAAAAAAAAAATATATATATATATATATATATATATATATATATATATATATATATATATATATACTCATAATATGTAGTGGAGTCACACCTCAGAACCATACCTACCAACCTCTTACTGCAAGAAATCAGTCCCAAGGCTGTCCAAATGGGGGGACAATGGGACAAAAGTAGGGACATATTTTAAATATCGTTCTTATAAATGAGGAATATTGCCAGAGTGACAGGGTTTGTTTCAGCATACATGTTCTGAAGGATCCGAGTTCTGAAGCTGAAATGTATGTCATCATTTAATGTCAGAAATCCTCAGATCATCACAGTGATTTACCAGGGATATAAAAATAATGCATCTGTGGAACAGACCAGAAATATGAGCAATAAACCTGGACATACTGCAACAATCCAGACAGTCCAGAGGTAGGCTCAGAACCCCTTAGTGCAATGAACCTGTGCCAGCCCTGACAAAGTGGGGAAGAAAGCCGTGGAAATAGGACCAGATCTGAAATACCGGAGTAGATAAGCTGACACAGTTGCTGCAGTAACATCCTTGTATCTGTCCTAACATATATTGACTGAAATAGCACAAGTCCAACACTCAATTACTTCCCAGTAGTTAGTGACTAAAATCCTCACATCAGGCCACTGATGTGTCAGAAATACACAACACTTATGGGGGCCAGGCAACAGTACATTCTACAAATATCTGGACATAACATCACATTAGTGAAACTACACTCAGCTGCTAAGCATGTCACCAAGCACTGTCCAAACTACAGTTAGACTGACAAAACACTAACCCAAATCTACTAGAGGGAATTACACATGTATTAGCAAATATATCAGGCAGTAGAGGGATGCCACAGCACTGAAAAACAGGCAACAGTATGAAAGTGCATATCCACAACCAATTCAACCACAGTCACAGTGACATACTGGTAAGCCAAAGGAACAATACAGTATAATGGCGGTGTGAACAAAAACATTTCAACATGTTTGGCTCACACACACTACCCCCACATATACTGGCCCAATTCACAGTGTACTATGACACCTGACCATGGTATGGAACATGTCTCAGTTTGCTCATACAAACATATACAGCCGATAGACCACCAGAAATAGGAGCAGCATGCACAGGCAGATAGAAAAGGAGCCAAAACACTTGCATCCACCCCCACCCTACACAGGCCAAATAACATCGACATAATACACTGCTACACAATCCTGACAGTCTGTCAACCATTGCCAGAAATACACGGATCTCTCAATTGTACAGAGTCCCACAAAATGTCCAGGCTTTCATCTCATGTATAAGGCCTCTTCCACATAACATGTCTGCCAATCTGATACATCACTGGAATGATGTCAGGAATGTAGGCACTAAATAATCATACACCATCCCTATCAACCTCTTACTGCATGACATTTGGACAAAGCCTGACATGATTGTGGGACAGAGGCCCAAAAGCAGAGGCATATTTGAAATATTGCTGTTATAAATTGAGAATGTTGCTGTTGTAACAGGGTTAGTTTTAACATATCTTTTCTGAGGGATATGAAGTCAGAAACACAAATGGATGTTAACAATTACTGACTGCAATCCCCAGAGTATGCTACTGATTTTCCAAAGACAAAAAAGTCTGAGGAACACACCAAACATAGGAGTCCAAATTCTGGCCATCCTGTGGATAGCCCTACAGGTGAGAGTTATGTCAAATACATAACACTGTCATAGTTAAAATCACACAGAAACTCCATGTACAAACAAACCCTATTAGACTAGCATTAATCCAAATGTATAACAGCAATACTTACATTCTGTTCCTATGTCTGGTACATTCTCCCCCATTTTGTTGGTCCGTCTCCACAGTTTTGGTTGGAAGAGGTATTTCCAAATACCCTCTGTGATATTGTTTTTCACAAACCTACATGAAGGCTTCCTCACTGGAAGGCAAAAGGGCCAATGCTCACATGACGTACTCAATGATAGGAGTGTGTTGCTATACCATTGACTATATGAATAACAACACAGCTGTCCGGTGTGCAATTAGCAAGTAGGGGACACCAACTGGTGCATAGGCTATCAGCTGCTCATGAGCATTACCTACAAAAGGCAAGCTGCTGCCTATGCAAAACAGATGTACACCCTACATCCTTGAGAGAGAGAATGAGAGAGAAAGAGCAAAAAGAAAAAAGAAAAAACAAGCAGGACATAACCACCTACACTTGAATAAAACAAGCAGGTATGTCAAACAAGTAAGCATGTAATGGACTGCAGTAGGGGGCATGTAAGAATGGGAAATAGGAACTTTAACATGTATGTCTCAAAAAGACTTGCTGTACTGATATATTGTTGATCAGAACATATGGCCATAGCATCTGGATCTATCTGCAGTGACATAGATCATAGGTCAGGTCCCCGAGTTGCCCCAGGAAAGGATGGCTCAAATATGACTACTACTGCAGTGTGTGTTGGACAATACTGACTGTGACAATACTAGGTCACTACTGGGATGTTGTACATATCCATATCTTACTTGTGAATACAATTGTGATATACTTGGTTGTCTCAGAAATGTGAGATACCTATACATGGTATTTGCAGAACTGTTGCACATGTGTGTGTTGAACTGCATGTGATATACTGAGCTCACACCATTAAACTGTCCAGTGTTATGCACACTGACCATATGTGTGCCTCATATTTGTAGTCATTTACTCATACAGTTGTGTTATGTCTGGCAAATCATTGTCAAATCTGTGAGGACTGACATTACATCTCCTTCTTTTTCTTCTGGCAGGTCCCATTGGGGTCACCACAGTGGATCAACTGTTGCCATTTCTGCCTGTCCTCTGCATCCTGCTCTGTAACACCAACCACCTGCATGTACTCTCTCACCACATCCAGAAACCTTATGTCCAAACCAATGTAATCTTGCTCTCTGGCTTTGTCGTTAAACCGTTCAACATGGGCTGACCCTGTCATATACACATTGCTAATCCTGTCCACCCTCATCACAACCAGTGCAAATACTAACATCTGCAACTCTGCCATGTCCAGCTCTGACTCCTGCCTTTTTGTCAGTGACACTATCTCCAACCTAGATAACATAGCTAGTCTCATTACCCTCTTGTAAACCTTCCCTTTCTCTTTTACAGGTACTCGTCTGTCACAAATCAGTACTGATACTCTTCTCCACCCTCTCCATTTTGCCTATACTCTCTTCTTCACCTGTCCACCACAGTCGTTATTACTCTGAAATGTTGATCCCAATCATTTAAACTCAACCACCTTTGCCAACTCTACTCCCTGCATCCTCAACATTCTGCTGCCCTCCCTCTCATTCACACACAGATATTCTGTCTTAGTCCTGCTGACCTTCATTCCTCTCCTCTCTAGAGCATATCTCCACCTCTACAGGGTCTCCTAAATCTGTACCCTACTGTCAGTACAGATCACAATGTCATCTGCAAACATCATAGTCATAGGGGATTCCTGTATGATCTTGTCCGTCAACCTGTCCAACACCATTGCAAATAAAAAAGGGCTCACAGCTGATCCGTGATGTCATCCCACCTCCACCTTAAATGCATCCGTCTCTCTCACAGTAGACCTCACCACTGTCACACCAACCTTGTACATATCCTGAACCAGTCTTACATATATCTCTGCCACTCATGACCTCCTCATACAATACTACAACTCATCTGTAGGCACCCTGTCATATGTTTTCTCTGTGTCCAGAAAAACAAAAAGCAACTCCTGACCTTCTCTGTACTTCTCCAGCAACACTCTCAGAGCAAACATTGCACCTGTAGTGCTCTTTCCTGGCATGAAAATATATTGCTGACCACTAGTCATCACCTCCCTGCTTAACCTAGCTTCCACTACTCTTTCCCATGACTTCATGCTGTGACTGATTAATGTTATCCCTCTGTAGTTACTACAGCTCTGCTTAGGTTCATAGGTTCATAGGTTGGTACTTGGCTATCGGCCCTAGGGCCTATACAAGCCTAGCCATAACAATTCCCTTGATATTTCTTCCCACATTATTTACTTCCCTGGGCCCCTGTCTAGCAGGGCGACTAACATGATCCCAGGGATGAATTTACTATCTCCCATCCAATCATCAAGGTTCCTTTTGAAGAGGGCCAAGGAGACACTCTGCTTGACATGTATGAGCAGTCTATTCCAGAGTATGGGGAGTCTCTGGGTCAGGAACCTATCCCTCTGGCATGTTTTGTTCATTGTGATGACAAAGTTTAGATCCCTGGTGCGTGTGGCTCTGAGGGATTGGAATTTCTTTAAGTGGAGCATGTCCAACAGCTCAGGGTTTGACATGGCCTTGTCTGTTAAGCAGAGATCGCTTCTGAGTAGACAATATGCCGCAGAGTATAGCTGGAGTTTTTTTAGATAGGCAACATAGGGCATCTGCTTTAGAATTGTAAATCTTTTAGAGAGATATTTCTGTGGCCTTTCCAGCTGTTGCAGATGTCTTGTGAGGTACACACCAAATGGGGCATTGTACTCTATAATGGGTCTAATGAGGGATGAGTACAGTGGGACAATGACCTCCTTTTTTTCTGGATGAAAAGCCCTTAGTGATGAGGTGTGCCACATAGAAGGATTTCCTGACTGTTGTGGTGATGTGGTTATCAAAGGTGAGACCACTGTCCACCTGTGTCCCTAAGTCTCTCATCACACTTTCAGTTTTTAGTGTACTGCAACCTATGTGGTAATTCATGGGTGCATATTTCTTCCCAAAGGGGATACCGACACATTTCTTGGCATTAAGCTTGAGCCCATGGCTCTGGTACCAAACATCTATTTCTGTAATGCCCTTTTGTAGAATATCCACATCATTTGGGGATTCAATAATGGCTCCCATTTTGCAGTCATCTGCGAACTTTGTTAGCCAGTCTTTTAGTGTTGGCCTGTACTTCAGAGAAATAGATGCCAAACAAAAGCGTTCCCAGGACTGAACCCTGAGGTACTCTACTTGTCACTTGTCTGAAGCTGGATTTAGAGTCGGCTACTTTTACAGTCTGGGTTCTGTCAGTAAGCCAGTTGGCAACCCATTGAGTGATGTAGGGATTTATGCCCAGCTTATAGGTTCATAGGTTCATAGGTTCATAGATTAGTACTAAGCTAACTGCCCTTGCGAGCCATTTTAAGCCTAGCCAATTATCCCTTGTGAGACAACCCCCTGCCCTTTGTGTTTGCAGGCAAACACCTTACACCTTAACCATTAGGCCACCCTCCCAACCTTAGAAAGATTATCTATGATTCCAGAGTGGGGGATGGTGTTGAAGGCCTTGGTGAGGACCAGCTAGGCTGTGTGGACCACCTTACCCCCGTCCACAGCTCTGGAGACTGATTCGTAGAAGTCAATCAGGTTCAGAAGACAAGATCGGGCCTTCACAAACCCAAACTGGGTGGGGTCCAGTGTTTGAAACTTGCCAATGTCTTAGCTTATAAGTTCCATGGATAATGTGTTCCATGCCCTTGCAGATCTGCCTTGTCAGACTGATGGGATGGTAGTTCCCTGGATCCAAGGTGGATCCCCCCTTGTGGAGTGGGATAACTGTAGCTGTACACCACTCAGTGGGCACAAAGCCTGAGGTGAGGCTATGATTAAACATGACACTTAGATGAGGTGCCAATTAATTTTGTAGCTCATGTAGTACACAGCCTAGGATGTCATCTGGTCTCATGGATGCTGTATTCTTAGCTTTGGAAAGTGTGGTTTCTACCTATGTGGCCATGATTACCTGAATTTGGCAATCTTTTGGTATTGAGATGAGCCCTTTAGGGGTGAGAGGGGGATGAAGTTGGCAATAAATTGATCTGCCAGGATATTGGGAATATCATTGGGATCAGTATATTTAATGCCATTCTGTTGTAGCTCAGAGCAGATCTGAGCATTGCCATTTAGATTATTGACATAACTATAGAGTGCTTTGTGGTTATCTTTGGAATCTTTGGCAATTTTATTTTCATAACTAGCTTTGGAGGATTTTATGAGGGATCTGAGCTTCTTACTGAGGCTGGTATGGGAGTGTTTTGCATCCTGGCATTTTCCTCTTTTCTGCAACAGTTTCTTCCTTCTGTTGTATAGTTTGTTTATGGCAGGGGACCGCCAGATTGGCTTCCTTTTTTTGAAGGAGAGCATCTGGGTTCTATTTTGGATGGCATGATTCATGCATGAGTGGATGTGCTGGTACATTGCCTTAGTGTAGGATTCAGCAATCGAACTTTCAGCTCCTGTCTGCATGGGTGTCATGAAGTTTGTCACTTCTGACTTGAGTAGCATGAAGTTGGCTTTGGAGAAGTTTTTTTACAGAGGTTTCCTTACTGGGGGGTCGGGCTGGGATGTCAAGGGTGATTTTCTTATGGTCAGACCTAACCAATGAGGGGGTGAACACTGGTGTGGAGAATCTATCTCCGATGTTGGTAATGACCAGGTCTAGGATATTGGGGCCCCTGGTGGGACAATAGATTAGTTGTTCCAGGGCGTTGGAATTTATGAATTCCAAGAACCGTTGGGAAAAGGTGTTGGTACCTGAATAGTTTTCACACGAAATGTTGAGTAAAACACTTTATGAAACGCAAAGCTTTCGGGAAGAACCCTTTTTCAATACTGAATACATACATACAAAGAAGCATCTGCTTATATACAAGCCCAGAGTCACATGACCACAGCCAAAGTCAGATGACAAATTCATAAAACCTAAAAACATCATAATCTAATAAAAATACAAAAGCATAAAACATAATACATAATACATTACTTATTTCATACTACGTTGTAATCTAACAAGAATAGGTTTAATACTAACAGTGTTATTAATGCCAGGAGGGCTGTCAGCCCCCAAACGTACAATCCACTGATATTCCTTGGTTTCAAGGTAGTTGTTGATGTCACCACACTGATCCAAAGGAACCACTAGGTCTATAACCCTGAATTTGAATGTATGCATATTCCCACTGGACTCTATGTGCTTAAATATAGCATTATTAACACACTGTCTCCTTATTTCTGATTTATGTTCAATGATCCTGTCTTTGAGTCTACGTGTGGTTTTACCAATGTAGTATGAAGGACATGCAACGCACGTTGCCATATATACTACATTGGTAGAAATACAGGTGGCTCTAAGATTGAATTTATATATATATATTTCGTTTTCGGGTGAGTGTATGTATCAGATCTCAAGTTGTCAATTAAATCAGAACAACAAGAACAATTATGAGACTTAAAAGTACCAAAATTAAAGTTAGAGCATATAGGTCTATCAAAAGAGGAAACAGAAGGAGGACGAAAGTCCTTATAGCATAACATGCTTTTAAGATTCCTCATATTTCTATAACTAAAAAATGGTTTATCACCTAATATTTTTAAAATGTCAGGAGATGCCATCAAAACAGGCCAATATTTATATATTGTTCGTTTAACAAGAGCAATCTTGTTACCAAAACCAGTAACATACCTAAATCTATTACATATCGTAGTATTTTGTGTTGTAATCACCTGAATGTCACTAGCTGTATGTTGTAGATTCCTAAAATAAGGCGGATATAAAGAACGTCTATTACAAAGAACGTGATCTTTAAGTTCCATCAGAGTAGTATCAGCATAACCACATTCAATAAAATCCTGATACATTTCAGATAACTGTACATGAAATATAGCATCATCAGTGTTTAGTCTACTAGCTCTAATGAATTGGGATTTAACTACGCCCTGAAAAACATGTGGGGCATGCATACTATTAGCATGTATATACCTTCCAATGTGTGTCTGTTTTTTGTAGATTGTAGTGTTAAGGGATCCATTACTTAAAAAGATCTTAACATCCAGAAATGAAGCCTCATTACTAGTTATAGTTGATTTAAACTTTAAAAAAGTAGTAGTGGTGTTTAAATTTAATATATACTGCTCTAAACTAGTAATGGAACCTTTCCAAATTAAAAAAACAGTCATCAACAAAACGTTGATAAAATACAACATGTGCATCCAAGAAATTATTCCCATCATGTAGGTTTTGTAGTTCCCAATGATACAACACTAAATTTGCGTACGTATTGGCCACGGGGGTGCCCATTGCAACCCCATTGACCTGTAAATATGGTTGTTGGTTGAAAATAAACACATTATTGCTAAGTACTAGATCCAAAAGAAGACATATGTTTTGTATAGAATCAGTGGTTAGAGATCTGTCAGCTGTTAGAAATTCCCTGATGGACTCTACACCATATAGATTAGGAATAACGGTAAATAACGAGACAATGTCTAGTGTAACAAACAAATACTCATCCATATTACGAAAATCAGTATAGTACCAGGTAGTCAATTTAGATAGAAAATCTCCAGTATCCTTAAGAACAAAGTTACATTTCTCCAGGAATGGGAAAAGTTGTTTTTGAAGGTACACCGAAATAGGTTCAGTGGCCCATCCATTGCCGGAAACAATAGGCCTCATTGGGGGGTCCAATAGACACTTGTGTATTTTTGGAAGCCCATATAATTGTGGTATGGTTGGGCATGGTACAGAAAAGAAATGAAATAAATCCAAATCAATACTATTATTAAATTGCAGATCATAAATACACAGGTTAACACCAGTGATATGTTTTTTACATCAAGTAAATTAATCTTTTTAAAGGCCAGAGGATCTGTTAACAGCTTTTCTACTGATAAATTATAACAAGCCCTATCCATAATAACGATGCTACCACCCTTATCAGCCTGTTTGATAATAATGTCATCATTGTGTTTAAGACTTTCCAAGGCTAAATGTTATTCATAATTCAGGTTATAGCTAAATACCATACCATGAGCGTTATATTGTGCCGTAAGATCAGCTTCACAGACATCATGGAAAGCAACTGTGATAGGTGCATTCAGAGGCATAAAAGTACTTCGCTTTCTATACAAATTGTTAGAGTCAACGTGATTGTTAAATAATAGTTTCAGATTCAAAGTTCTCACAAACATTTTCAAGTCAGTTATAATATTGACTAGGTCCAAACTCCCAATTGGTATGAAGTTCAAACCCTTAGACAGGAGAGATAAGTGAAAGTCAGTTAAAACAAAAGAAGAAAGGTTTAAGACTCCTCTTACTATTTGCGGGCATACTTGCCTTGTCTCATGGGGCTGTTGTTTTTCCGTTTCGTCGGTCCTGCTTGTTGCCTCGTAAGAGAAGATTCCCTTTTCTTTGAGTGTTCCTGTATGCGTTCTGGCTTCTCTAGCTGGAAACGCTTCTCTGCAAAGTTTAAAGTAGATTGATGTACTTTCTTAGTTGCTAGTTGCACATCCATTGTTGAAACCGAAAATTAGCTGGAATCTCTTTTGCTGGTGCCGTTACAGCGTCGTTGTTGGTGGGAGTGGCTACAACCTCAACAGAAGTTAAAGCAGTACTGTCCTTTAAAGAAGAGCCAACTCCAGAGTTCAAATTCAGGTCAGATAGTTGAAAAGCGTCTAGTGCCCCAATAGAAGCACCAGTATAGGCTTTTTGAATAGGTAAATTTAGTGTCCCATCTCTTGAGTCGTTTCTCGGCCAAGAGAAAATATGACCCAAACGGAAATCGTTGACATCTCGGGAAAGTTTCCATTTCTTAACCACCTCAAGTTTATCATCTAAACGGAACTTGTTGAACAGAGACTGATATATGGGGAGCATATCAGGAAAACAAACCATAGATTTTAAGTCATCATCCAACTTAGTAATTTCATTTTTTAGTTCTTGTTCAACAGAGTAAAAATACTCATTCATTAACGCCATATAATCTAGACTGAGTTTTAAATTCAGTTGCTGCCAGCGTTTAAGCAGTGCAGGGTAAATGTTCCCATAAGATGGCATTTTTAGGATCCTAAGACCCCTAGGTACTATCCCCATTTTAAGGTAAGCACAAAAGCTAAATCTCTGCCACTGAAAACGCTTAAAGGAGCCAACTTTACGTTCTAAAAGAATAATTTTGTGATTAAAAATGTCAGTGTCACCTTTAGATAATGATATATTATCCTGGTTAACCTGTGTTCCATTTTCAGGAACAATGACAGGAACAAAGTCCAATAAAGGATTTACCTCTTGCATGAGTAGAGATTGTAATGACTCCATGTTACATGTTGAATAACAGGCTGCAAGATAAAGGCTATCAGATGATATTACTCAACACTTATGTATTATGTTTTATGCTTTTGTATTTTTATTAGATTATGATGTTTTTAGGTTTTATGAATTTGTCATCTGACTTTGGCTGCGGTCATGTGACTCTGGGCTTGTATATAAGCAGATGCTTCTTTTTATGTATGTATTCAGTATTGAAAAAGGGTTCTTCCCGAAAGCTTTGCGTTTCATAAAGTGTTTTACTCAACATTTCGTGTGAATTCTTGGATTATTCTCAGCATATTACATTTCTTTTGTTACTCTGCTGGTTGTTGAGTAATATCATCTGATAGCCTTTATCTTGCAGCCTGTTATTCAATATTTAACATGGAGTCATTACAATCTCTACTCATGCAAGAGGTAAATCCTTTATTGGACTTTGTTCCTGTCATTGTTCCTGAAAATGGAACACAGATTAACCAGGATAATATATCCTTATCTAAAGGTGACATTGACATTTTTAGGTTCATAGGTTCATAGGTTCATACTAGGCTATCTGCCCGAGGGCATTTACAAGCCTAGCCCATAGTTTTGTGGCTTACGCCACCCCTTTAGTATGGGGAACTATACCCATTATTTTGCTGTGCCTCTGTTGAGCAGTGACGCTGAGGTAATCCCTGGGGTATATCTGCGATCTCCCATCCATTGGTCAAGATTTCTCTTGAACAAGGCCAGCGAGGTGCTCTGCCTCACATATACCGGGATTTTATTCCACAGCATAGGGAGTCTTTGGGTGATGAATCTATCCCTCCAGCGCGTCCTATTAATAGCCGTGTCGAGGTTTAAGTCTCCCGCCCTTGTGGCTCTGACGGATCTAGATTTTTGAGGTGAAGCATATTCATCAAATCTGGGTTTGACATGGCCTTGTATGTTAGGCAAAGGTCACCTCTGAGCAAGCGGTAAGCGACTGAATAGAGCTGGAGTTCTTTCAGTCGGGCAGCATAGGACAGATGTTTGAGACCCTTTATCCTTTTGGTGAGGAACTTTTGTGGCCTCTCCAGCTGCTGCAAGTGTCGGGTCAGATACATTCCGAATGGGGCATTGTACTCAATCATTGGTCTGATGAGTGATGAGTATAGGGAGACTATGACCTCCCTTGATCTAGATGAGAATCCCTTCATGATAAGGTGGGCAATGTAGAAGGTCTTCCTAACTACTTTAGCTACATGGGTGTCGAATGACAGACTACTATCAACCTGGGTCCCCAGGTCCCTGATAACTTCTTCTATGCTCAGTGGATTGCCACCTATTTGGTAGCTAGGGGTAACCTTGTTTTTCCCGAAGGGTATGACTATGCATTTTTGGCATTTAACTTTAGGCCATGGCTCTGGCACCAGTTATCCGTTTCTGTGAGACCCTTCTGAAGGATATCTGTGTCAGATGTGTTTTCTACTATGCGCCAGTTTGCAGTCATCTGCAAACTTTGTCAGCCATAACCCTCCTGTGTTTGCTTGTACTTTGGAAAAGTAGATGCCAAACAAGAGTGGGCCCAGGACTGAGCCCTGTGGTACACCACTTGTGACAGGCTTTGAGTCTGACATGGCGCCAGCAACTCTGACCCTGTGGGTTCTGTCACTCAGCCAGTTTGCAACCCATCTTGTGATGTATGGGTTAACATTTAAGCTGATGAGTTTTCAATGATACCCGAGTGGGGTATTGTATCGAAGGCCTTCGCCAGATCGAGGTAGGCTGTATGGACTGCCTTTCCTCATCAATGGCTTTGGTGACTGTTTGAAAAAGTCAACCAAGTTTAGAAGGCATGATCTGCCTTTGACAAAGCCAAACTGGGATGGATCCAAAGTCTGCAAATTCCCTATGTCTTTATTTATGAGGTCCATTATGATCCTCTCCATGGCTTTGCAGATAAGGCTTGCCAAGCTAATGGGGGGGTAATTTCCAGGGCCCCTGCAGCCACCGCCTTTGTGAAGTGGGACCACAGTTGCAGTGCGCCACTCCTGGGTACGTATCCAGAGGTAAGACTATGATTAAACAGCTGTCCTAGCTGTGGGTTTAATTCCTCATTGAGTTCGTGGAGCACACAGCCGGGGACACCATCAGGTCCCATGGATGCTGTGTTTTTGCTTGGAGAGAGCAGTTCTCACTTGGGCGTTGGAGATGTTTGGGGGCTGCAATCGCTTGGTATAGATATCTCTCCTTTTGGGGAGGGGAGAAGTTTGCACTGAACCTGTCAGCCAGTATGTTGGCAATGTCTGTAGGATCAGTAATCTTCACATCATTTTGAACTAGTTCTGAGCATATCTGGGAGGTTCCTCCCAGGTTTCTAACATAGCTAAAGAAGGCCTTATGATTGTCTTTTGAGTCTTTAGCTATTTTTCTCTCAAAATTTGCTTTGGATGATTTTATGAGAGCTCTTAGTTTTTTACTTATAGTGATCAAGGGTGTCTTACCTTTTAAGGATTTTGCTCTATCTTGTAGTAGCTTCCTCCTTTTGTTGTAGAGTTTGTTTATGGCTGGGGTCCACCAGACTGGACGCTTGCCTTTGGTACAAAGAGTCTTTGTTTTGCTTGGGATTGCCTTATCCATGCAGTCCTGCAGGTGCTGGTAGAAGGCATTTGTAAGTAATCACAAAATTATTCTTTTAGAACGTAAAGTTGGCCCCTTTAAGCGTTTTCAGTGGCAGAGATTTAGTTTTTGTGCTTACCTTAAAATGGGGATAGTACCTAGGGGTCTTAGGATCCTAAAAATGCCATCTTATGGGAACGCTTACCCTGAACTGCTTAAATGCTGGCAGCAACTGAATTTAAAACTCAGTCTAGATTATATGGCGTTAATGAATGAGTATTTTTACTCTGTTGAACAAGAACTAAAAAATGAAATTACTAAGTTGGATGATAACTTAAAAGCTATGGTTTGTTTTCCTGATATGCCCCCCATATATCAGTCTCTGTTCAACAAGTTCCGTGAGTTAGATGATAAACTTGAGGTGGTTAAGAAACAGAAACTTTCCCGAGATGTCAACGATTTCCGTTTGGGTCATATTTTCTCTTGGCCGAGAAACGACTCAAGAGATGGGACACTAAATTTACCTATTCAAAAAGCCTATACTGGTGCTTCTATTAGGGCACTAGACGCTTTTCAACTATCTGACCTGAATTTGAACTCTGGCGTTGGCTCTTCTTTAAAAGACAGTACTGCTTTAACTTCTGTTGAGGTTGTAGCCACTCCCACCAACGACGACGCTGTAACGGCGCCAGCAAAAGAGATTCCAGCTAATCTTTCGGTTTCAACAATGGATGTGCAACTAGCAATTAAGAAAGTACATCAATCTACTTTAAACTTTGCAGAGAAGCGTTTCCAGCTAGAGAAGCTGGAACACATACAGGAACACTCAAAGAAAAGGGAATATTCTCTTACGAGGCAACAAGCAGGACCGACGAAACGGAAGAACGACAGCCCCATGAGACAGGGCAAGTATGCCCGCAAATAGTAAGAGGAGTCTTAAACCTTTCTTCTTTTGTTTTAACTGACTCTCACTTATCTCTCCTGTCTAAGGGTTTGAACTTCATATCAGTTGGGAGTTTGGACCTAGTCAATATTACAACTGACTTGAAAATGTTTGTGAGAACTTTGAATCTGAAACTATTATTTAACAATCACGTTGACTCTAACAATTTGTATAGAAAGCGAAGTACTTTTATGCCTCTGAATGCACCTATCACAGTTGCTTTCCATGATATCTGTGAAGCTGATCTTACGGCACAATATAACGCTCATGGTATGGTATTTAGCTATAACCTGAATTATGAACAACATTTAGCCTTGGAAAGTCTTAAACACAATGATGACATTATTATCAAACAGGCTGATAAGGGTGGTAGCATCGTTATTATGGATAGGGCTTGTTATAATTTATCAGTAGAAAAGCTGTTAACAGATCCTCTGGCCTTTAAAAAGATTAATTTACTTGATGTAAAAAACATATCACTGGTGTTAACCTGTGTATTTATGATCTGCAATTTAATAATAGTATTGATTTGGATTTATTTCATTTCTTTTCTGTACCATGCCCAACCATACCACAATTATATGGGCTTCCAAAAATACACAAGTGTCTATTGGACCCCCCAATGAGGCCTATTGTTTCCGGCAATGGATGGGTCACTGAACCTATTTCGGTGTACCTTCAAAAACAACTTTTCCCATTCCTGGAGAAATGTAACTTTGTTCTTAAGGATACTGGAGATTTTCTATCTAAATTGTCTACCTGGTACTATACTGATTTTCGTAATATGGATGAGTATTTGTTTGTTACACTAGACATTGTCTCGTTATTTACCGTTATTCCTAATCTATATGGTGTAGAGTCCATCAGGGAATTTCTAACAGCTGACAGATCTCTAACCACTGATTCTATACAAAACATATGTCTTCTTTTGGATCTAGTACTTAGCAATAATGTGTTTATTTTCAACCAACAACCATATTTACAGGTCAATGGGGTTGCAATGGGCACCCCCGTGGCCAATACGTACGCAAATTTAGTGTTGTATCATTGGGAACTACAAAACCTACATGATGGGAATAATTTCTTGGATGCACATGTTGTATTTTATCAACGTTTTGTTGATGACTGTTTTTTTTAATTTGGAAAGGTTCCATTACTAGTTTAGAGCAGTATATATTAAATTTAAACACCACTACTACTTTTTTAAAGTTTAAATCAACTATAACTAGTAATGAGGCTTCATTTCTGGATGTTAAGATCTTTTTAAGTAATGGATCCCTTAACACTACAATCTACAAAAAACAGACACACATTGGAAGGTATATACATGCTAATAGTATGCATGCCCCACATGTTTTTCAGGGCGTAGTTAAATCCCAATTCATTAGAGCTAGTAGACTAAACACTGATGATGCTATATTTCATGTACAGTTATCTGAAATGTATCAGGATTTTATTGAATGTGGTTATGCTGATACTACTCTGATGGAACTTAAAGATCACATTCTTTGTAATAGACGTTCTTTATATCCGCCTTATTTTAGGAATCTACAACATACAGCTAGTGACATTCAGGTGATTACAACACAAAATACTACGATATGTAATAGATTTAGGTATGTTACTGGTTTTGGTAACAAGATTGCTCTTGTTAAACGAACAATATATAAATATTGGCCTGTTTTGATGGCATCTCCTGACATTTTAAAAATATTAGGTGATAAACCATTTTTTAGTTATAGAAATATGAGGAATCTTAAAAGCATGTTATGCTATA
Source organism: Protopterus annectens (assembly GCF_019279795.1). Taxonomy (NCBI): domain Eukaryota; kingdom Metazoa; phylum Chordata; order Ceratodontiformes; family Protopteridae; genus Protopterus; species Protopterus annectens. Next base: position 260,908,121 of record NC_056725.1, read on the forward strand.
AGGACTTTCGCCCTCCTTCTGTTTCCTCTTTTGATAGACCTATATGCTCTAACTTTAATTTTGGTACCTTTAAGTGTCATAACTGTTCTTGTTGTTCTGATTTGATTGACAACTTGGGATCTGATACATACACTCACCCGAAAACGAAATATATATATAAATTCAATCTTAGAGCCACCTGTATTTCTACCAATGTAGTATATATGGCAACGTGCATTGCATGTCCTTCATACTACATTGGTAAAACCACGCGTAGACTCAAAGACAGGATCATTGAACATAAATCAGAAATAAGGAGACAGTGTGCTAATAATGCTATATTTAAGCACATAGAGTCCAGTGGGAATATGCATACATTCAAATTCAGGGTTATAGACCTAGTGGTTCCTTTGGATCGGTGTGGTGACATCAACAACTACCTTGAAACCAAGGAATATCAGTGGATTGTACGTTTGGGGGCTGACAGCCCTCCTGGCATTAATAACACTGTTAGTATTAAACCTATTCTTGTTAGATTACAACGTAGTATGAAATAAGTAATGTATTATGTATTATGTTTTATGCTTTTGTATTTTTATTAGATTATGATGTTTTAGGTTTTATGAATTTGTCATCTGACTTTGGCTGCGGTCATGTGACTCTGGGCTTGTATATAAGCAGATGCTTCTTTGTATGTATGTATTCAGTATTGAAAAAGGGTTCTTCCCGAAAGCTTTGCATTTCATAAAGTGTTTTACTCAACATTTTGTGTGAATTCTTGGATTATTCTCAGCATATTACGTTTCACCTGAATAGTTTTCCCAGTTAATGGCAGAGTAGGTGAAATCACCCAGTATTAGGGTGTTTGGTTGTATCTTAATATTTTCCAGTATGTTTAGAAAGGTGTGGTGAGAATCATGGGGCATGGTGGGGGATCTGTAGCAAGCTACAATTTGGATTGCAGTCTTACCTAGTGTTAGTTGCACCTGGAGAATTTCAGATGCATTGTGTTGGTCATCTAGCCTGGAGGTGTGAATATCCTTGGTGAGTATGAACACTCCTCCACCTTTAGTGTTTCGGTCTTGGTTTGGTGGCTGAAAAGTGTGGTAATAGTTATAACCTGGTATTGCAGGAGTGCTTTCTGGAGCCTTGAACCAGGTCTCAGTTGCTTCACAGATATCGATGTTCTCCATTTTTAGGAGTGCCTCGAGAGATTGCATTTTGAGGTTTAGACTTCTAGCATTGAGTAGCATTACCTTCAGATTTTGCATGCTTGAATCTTTTATGGTGGTGGTTTTGTCCTTTGAACCTTGCCTAAAAAGGCACTATAGGGGTAGCAAGAGCTTTAGCCAGTAACCTGAATCTCAGGGGTGACAGGTGCAGACCATCTCTGGCAAAACATCATGGTTTGTTGATCATGTCATCCCAGGCAGACAGATACTGGATCCCCTTTGAATGACACCAGAAGCTTAGCCAATTGTTGAAGTCAATCATTTTGTCCTTATACTGTGGTATCATTCTGGGTGAAGGCAGGATGCTACTCAGGGCTAGGGTCATCCCTGCCTGGGCCACATGATCTGAGAGCTCTTCCATGTCTCTTTTCATATAGTCCAGGGAGGTGTGTCTCAAGTCATTCACTCCAACATGGACAATGACAGAGTCATATTTGAACTTGTGGAGTGACTTGAGAGCATGCATTATGTGGTGGATCCTGGCAATCGACAGGCAGCTAACTATAATTTTCCCCTTGTTCAGCCTGCTGAATGGGACATCAGTGTGCCTGACTATAGAGTCATCTATGACTAAAGTGTTGGGTACGTTGTCTTGCCTTAGGGCCTGTTGTTGGGTAGCACACTGGTGTTGTGAGCTATGTGTCACTTTGGTTGTGACTGGTATTTGTTTGCATTTCAGCTTCGGAGGTCCTTGTTGTTTGGGCAGGTTAATGTTAAGGGCCTCCGAATATGTGGGTTTAGTGTTGCTATGTGTAGGTGTTAATAGTGTGAGTTCTGAAGGGCTATTTGTTGCTTGAGGTGTAGTGCAGGTGTTAACCTTCTCCTGTTGACTGTCTAGCACAATTGTGGCTGGAGAGAGCTTTGCTTCCAGTTTGGCTATGTAAGTGCATCTCTCACAGGTTGTAGTGTTGGATGGTAGGAGGAGAGGGTCATCTGTGTATATGAGGTAGTTGCTGCATTGCCCCAGTATGCCCAGATTCACCAGGTGGCAGGAGAAATCACCGGAAGCTGACCCTTGGACATGCCTGTTTAGGTGCTTTTTTTGTAAAGTACAAGATCTGTTTCCCTTACCTTTGCAAGGCACTTAGCAATTATAGGCTGTTTAGTGCCTACGATTAATTTCTCCTTTTTAACAAGGAGAGCTGAGTGCTTGTGTCAGTTTAAGGCTTCCTAGTGCTTTCCAGAAGGATCTAGAGCAAGTGCTAGTCACAGGGGTTAAAATTTTAATGCTAGACACCAACTAGTTCTAAGGGAAAATGTGAAGAGCAGACTTTCTGGCACCTGGAATAGTTTAACCATAGCCCTGTGGTGCTGCATGATGTGAACAATGCACAAACACATGCATTTTTAAGCCACAAAGTTGAAAGGGGTAGAAATCAGCCCAAAATGGCTAATAAAATTACAATTTCAGAGCTGGAAACCACTCCTCTAGTGTTAGATAGGCAGTACAATGCTCACCATTCCCACTGGTAAGCAGTAGGACTTCCCTCTACCACAGCAAGGTCTGGATAGCTCTGAGCACAGAAAATAAAGTCCTGAGACAAGCAAAGCATGGGATAAGGACTGGCTAGAAAGGTGGGAAATGAGAAAACAAGACATTATTTTATATTTTGGTTAAAGCAGGCTAAACAATGCAATAATACAGTAAATAAACACATAAAAGGGTAACACACTTGAGAGTGTAGCCCTAAACAGTAAATGCAATTAAAACTCTACAAAATTAGCAATTTAAAACTTTTTAAATGAAGCAAGGCAAGTGCACAACTGAAAAACGATTTAAGAGGCAGTAATACAGTAGAATAAGTAGCTAGTCTACATATACAGAAAAGTCTATATATACATAAAAGCAGCTAAAACACACTAAAACAATTGAGATGCAGTGCAAGCTAGAGCACAGGAGGGTGGCCTAATGGTTAAGTTGCTTGCCTTGCAAGCACAAGGTATAGGCTTTGAATCTCACAGGGGATAACTGGCTAGGCTTGAAATAGCTTCCAAGGGCAGTTAGCCTAGTACTAACCTAAGAACTATGAGCAATATTAAGGCAAGTACAATTTTAATACATGTACTAAAATATACTCTATATTTCCAAAATGTTTGAAAAGCACAGTCAGAACACAAGGAGATTCAGGCATTTTTTTTTAAGAAAGGGAGAAAGGAGGAACAGAAGGAAAGAAACTAAGTGGGTTGCCTTCTCAGATGTTCTCCCTGTATTAGGTAGAATGAGCTAATGACACTAGACTGGGAGGAGTGTCCAAGATCAAATTTAAAGTAGGGGCGGGCAACTGCAAGGCCAGCAGGTATAATGCCAATAGGGAGGGAGGGTGGGATGCTAATTTAGGCAGAAAACACTACAGAAATGTTTATCACAGCAGAAAACCAGCAGTGAGATAATAGCTATGAAATACAGTACAAGTATGCAGTATACAATAAAATTGCTATAAATATCTAGAATAAGCAATAACTGGTGCAAATAAGCAAAAAAAAAAAAAAAAAAAAAAAAAACAGGCTACTTATTGCTATATATTCCAGATCAGCTGCTCCTCCTCAGATAGCTATGTGTGTAATGGCTGAAACACTCAAGTTAACTTCTTAAGTACAGAAAGCTGAAACCTGAAACAACTTTAAAAAATGCTCAAAGGAACCAATGAGGTGCTTTCTCCAAGCTGTAGACCTGGCAACCCAAATAGACAATGACCATAAACACTAAACTCTCACTGAAGTGGGGGATGGTCTTTGCCAAGATGGCCTGGACAATGAGCTCAGAAAACAGCCTCTAACAAACAACTAGGCCCAGAACACAATCAGGAATATGGAGAATATTACAGCTACAACCTAAACTATTTTAGGCAGAACACACTACAGAAATCTTTATCCCAGCAGAAAACCAGCAGTGAGCCAATAGCTATGAAATACAGTATACAATAAAATTGTTATAAATATCTAGAATAAGCAATAATTACTACAAATAAGCAAAACCTTATTCTTAAAACGGTACACAAACACTTCATAGGTTCATAGGTTTATAGGTAGGTACTAGGCTACTGGCCCTAGGGCCTATATAAGCCTATCCAAAAAGGTTTCCTGGCTTTTGCCACTCAAAAAAATTATTTTCCTGTGCCCTTGTCAAGCAGTGCCACAGAAGTAATCCCCAGGCTGAATTTTCTATTTCCCATCCAGTCGTCAAGATTTTTCTTAAAGAGAGCCAATGAGAAGCTTTGCTTGACACGAATGGGTAGTTTCTTCCAGAGTATGGGAAGTCTCTGGGACAGGAATCTATCCCTCCAGCATGTTCTGTTTATTGTGTCTGGGTTTGACATAGCTTTGTATGTTAGGCAGAGATGGCCTCTGAGTAGGTGATAGGCGATGGAGTACAGCTGGAGTTTTTTGAGACGGTCTGCATATGACATCTGTTTGAGGCCAGTAATCCTCTTAGTGAAGTATTTCTGTGGCCTTTCCAATTGTTGTAGGTATCTTGTAAGATACATGCCAAATGGGGTATTGTACTCTATAATGGGACTGATAAGAGATGAGTAGAGAGGAACAATTACCTCCTTTTTTCTAGAGGAGAACCCTTTTGTGATGAGGTGTGACACGTAGAAGGATTTCCTGACTACTGTGGCAATGTGGTTATCAAAGGAGAGACTACTGTCCACCTGTGTTCCGAGGTCTCTTGTCGCACTTTCAGTATTTAGTGAGCTACCACCTATGTGGTAGTTCATGGGTAACAAGTTTTTCCCAAAGGGGATGACAATGCACTTCTTGGCATTGAGCTTGAGGCCATGACTTTGACACCAAGCATCTGTCTCTGTAAGGCCCTTTTGTAAAATGTTTACATCATTCGGTGATTCTATTATGGCTCCCAGTTTGCAGTCAGCTGCGAACTTTGTTAGCCAAAGACCTTCTGTGTTGGCCTGAACTTCAGAGATGTAGATGCCAAACAGGAGAGGACCCATGACCAAACACTGTGGAACACCACACGTCACTGGTCTGAAGTCAGACTTGGAGTCGGCTACATTTACTGTGTGAGTTCTGTCAGTGAGCCAGTTGGCCAACCATCTTGTGAGATAGGGATTTATGCCCAGTTTAGTGAGTTTATCTATAATTCCAGAATGGGGGATGGTATTGAAAGCCTTGGCGAGGCCAAGATATGCTGTGTGCACTAGCTTGCCCTCATCTATGGCTCTAGTGACTGCTTCAAAGAAGTCAATCAAGTTTAGTAGACATGATCTACCTTTTACAAACCCAAACTGAGTGGGGTCTAGGGTTTGGAGGTTACCTATATCTTTGTTTATAAGCTCCAAGATTACATGTACCATGTCCTTGCAGACCAGGCTCATCAGGCTAATGAGGTGGTAGTTTCCGGGGTCCATGGTGGCACCTCCTTTGTGGAGTGGGTAACGCAGCCTGAGATGTTGTCTGGTCCCATGGATGCTGTGCTCTTGGCTCTGGAGAGTGCGGTCTTTACTTGTTCATCCGTGATTAAAGGAGCTTTGCATTTTTCCAGTATTAAGATGGGCCCTTTGGAGGGTGAGAGGCGGGTAAAGCTAGCACTGAACATATCTGCCAGGATGTTGTAAATATCGGTTGGTTCTGTGTATTTAGTGCCATTGCGCTGTAGCTCAGAGCAAATCTGAGTGTTGCCATTGAGATTCTTGACATAGCTGCAGAATGCTTTGTGATTGTCTTTGGAATCAGTGGTGATTTTATTTTTATAACTGGCTTTGGAGGATTTTATAAGGGGTTTCAGCTTCTTGCTGAGGCTGACCAGGGAGTTCCTCCTCTCTTGGGATTTTACTCTTTTTTGCAACAGCTTCTTCCTTCTGTTGTAGAGTTTGTTTATGGCATGGGACCACCAGATCTGCTTCCCTTTTTTGGAGGATAGAGTCTTGGTTCTGTTGGGGATGGCACAAAACATGCACTCGTGTATGTGCTTGTACAGTGCATTTGTGTAAGATTCAGCAGTCATATCTCTATTTCCCATATGCAAGAGTGTCATGAAGTTTGCCACTTCTGTCTTAAGAAGCATAAAGTTGGCTTTGGAGTAGTTTTTGACAGTGATTTCCTTAATAGGGGTGGGGGAGGGATATGGATGTCTAGGGTGATTAGCTTGTGGTCGTATCTGACCAGCGAGGAGTTGACCTCTGGCATGGAACACCAGTTACCCATACTGGTAATAACCAGGTCCAGGATATTGCTGCCCCAGGTGGGGCTGTGAACAAGCTGATCCAAGACACTGGAATTTATGAATTCCACAAAACATTGAGTAAATGAGTTGGTACATGAGTAGTTTTCCCAGTTGATGATGGGGTAGTTGAAATCACTCATAATTAAGGTATTGGGTTGTACCTTAATATTTTCCAGGATCTTAAGAAATGAAGAGTGTGAATCCTAGGACATGGTGGTGGATCTGTAACAAGCTACAACCTGGATTGCAGTCCTGCCCAGTGTTAGTTGCACTTGGATAATTTCGGACGCATTATGTTGATCAGCTAGCCTTGAGGTGTAGATATCCTTAATGAATATGGACACACCACCGCTTTTAGTGTTTTAGTCCAGGTTAGGTGGCCGAAAGTTGTGGTATGAATTATAGCCTGGAAATGCAGGCATGCTCTCTGGAGCCTTGAACCAGGTCTTTGTCACTGCACAGATGTCGATGTTCTTCATTTTAAGGAGTGCCTTGAGTGAGTGCATTTTGAGGTTTAGTCTTCTAGCATTGAGTAGCATTACTCTCAGAGTTTGCTTGCTTGTACCTGTTACGGTGGTGAATTTAGCATTTGAACCTTGCCTAAAAAAGGCACTATAGTGGTGGCAAGAGCCTTAACCAGTATTTTGAATCCCAGGTGTGACAGGTGCAGGCCATCTCTGGCAAAGCATCATGGTATGCTGACCATGTCATCCCAGGCAGACAGATACTGGATCCCCTTAGAATGACACCAGAAGTTTAGCCAATTGTTGAAGTCAATCATTTTATCCTTGTACTGTAGTATCATTCTGGGCGATGGCAGGATGCTACTCAAGGCTAGAGTCATACTTGCATGGGTTACAAGATCTGAGAGCTCCTCCATGTTTCTTTTCATGTAGTCCAGGGAGGTATGTCTCAGGTCATTCACACCGACATGGACAATGACAGAGTCATATTTGACTTGTTGTGGAGTGACCTGAGTGTGTGCATTATGTGGCAGATCCTGATACCCAACAGGCAGCTAACAGTAACTTTCTCCTTGTTTAGCCCGGTGAGTGGGACATCAGTCACTTATGACTAGTGTGTTGGGTACGTTGTTTTGCCTTATGGGCTGAGGTTGAGTGGCACACTGATTTTTTGGGCTATGTGTCATTTGAGTAGTGTTGTGGGGTGGTGGCTGCCTGCGTTTCAGCTTGGGAGGTCTCTGTTGCTTGGGCAGATTTTTATTGAGAGCCACCATGAATGTGGGTGTGTGCTTTGCGTTTCTATGTGTGGGTTTTGGTAGTGTGGGTTTTGAAGGACTATGTGTTAAGTGTGATGTGGTGCAGGTGTTAACCTTCTCCTCTTGACTATCTAGTCCAGTCTTAGCTGGAGAGAGCTTGGCTTCCAATTTAGCTATATAAGTGTATCTCTCACAGGTTGTAGTGTTGGGTGGTAGGAGGAGAGGGTTGTCAGTGTACATGAGTCAATTGCTACATTGCCCTAAGATGCCCAGATTCATCAGGTGGACAGGAGAAAACACCAGGAGCTGACCCATGGACATGCCTCAATAGGTGCTTATTAATTTAAGAACTAAGAACTGTTTTCCTCTTGACAACTGAGGAAAGTCGAGTGCTGTAGTAATGTGTAGTTTATTTGGTGCTTAAAATGAGTTCTGAGCAAGTGCTAAGCACAAGGAAACAGTTTTGAGTGCGGAAACTAAACAATCTGGCTGGTTCTAACTAAAACTAACTAGTTTTAGCACCAGTCTCAAGAAAAGAAGTAGGCCATGGCTTGACTGGTGATCCGCAGTCTTGTCCCAGATGATGCAAGGGTCTGCAGGCTTGTAGCCTTTTTCTGGTAGATTCCTCGAATAGCAACCCGCTCAATCAGATATGTTAAGCACAGACACTCACTCTCTAACCAGAAAAAGTCAGGAATCAATACACTCTGCTCCTACTCTCACCATGATCAGAATATAAGCACATATTCTAAGCTGTCACCTATAAAGCAGTTATTAAGCTTTCTGGTGATCAGCAGTCTCCAGGAAATAATGTAACTGCACTCCTCTCTCCAGGAGAAAACAGAAGCACTAATTCCAAGATGACTACTGAGAGGCAGAATGTGGGATCTACAATAACTGGTGGTCTTGTAATAGATGCTTAAAGGTAAGATGAAAAAAATGGTTTATCCTAAACACTGCAGTGTGCACTAGAGAAGTTAGATGTGAAAGTAGGTAACTTAAGTTTTACCTGTCTCAAAGTTACGTTTTAGTGGAGAGTCACTATTTTTAAAACAGCAAGATAGATTGAAAGGGGGTGGTCATTTTTGTATTTTGGTACTATGGAATACAGTAGGATGGCCTACAAATTTAAATAGTTGAAGGTGAGTGATTTCACAAAATGATAATTTTGTGCTTACTCACACCAGCCAGTAAAAGCAGAGAGGAAATGAGATATATGGTCAAATTAACATAAGGGACAGGCAACTAGAAAGACAGTGGTATTTAAGAACACAACAGTAACCAAGTGGGAGGGCTTGAAAATTTTCAGTCTGACTCACAAGAGACAGAGCTGTGGTCTCTTTTCAAGTTTTAGTATGCAGTTAAAAGCAGAATACAAGTAAAACACAGTGTAAAGAAAACAAATTACAGTCCACTCCACATGCAACCTCTCACTTTCCAATATATCATTAAACAATCTGGTTAAAAACACAACTGCCATTTCCCCTAAACAACTACATGCTAGCACAGGTATGTCTTGTCAGCCAACAGGCTTTCCAGTATTCATCCACTTCATAGCTATCCTTACTTCCTCCTTGGTAAGCCATTGCACTTCCTGATTCACCATACCCACATCATCCAACCATCTCTGTCTTATTCTCTTCATCAGTCTCTTAAAGTATTTTGTCCATCTGCGCAACACACTCTCCTCACTTGTGGGTATGTTTCTTTCATTATCCTTTATCACCCTTATCTGCTGCACATCTTTCCTAGCTCAGTCTGTCTGTCTAGCCAATCGGTACAAGTCCTTCCATCCCGTCTTAGAGTCCAACCTGTCATACAAGTCTTCATATGCCTCATCCTTAGCCTTTGCCACCTCTCTCTTTGCCATGCACCTCATCTCCTTATACGACTGTCTTTCCTCATCTTTCTGACAATGTCACTCCTTCGTCCACAACCTCTTTCTCTGTATACTGTCCTGTACTTCCTCAATCAACCACCATGCGTCCTTGTACTCCTTCCTCCATCCACGTCACACCAAGCACCTTTCTAGCCATCTCCCTTACTAGCTCTGCTGTACTTACCCAGATATTTGGTAAATCATCACTGCCACTCAGTGCCTGTCTTAACTCTTCCCTGAACACCTCACAATCACCCTTTTCCAGTTCCCACCATTTGATCCTTGGTGCTGCCCTCACACTCCTCATCTTCTTGATCATCAACATCATCTTACAGACCAACAGTCTCTGCTGTCTAGCTACACTTTCCCTTGTCACCACTTTACAGTCTCCAATCTCCGTCAAACTGGCCCTCCTACATTGGATATATTCCACCTGTGTGAATTACCCTCCACTCTTGTATGTCACCCGATGCTCCTCACACTTGTTATAGTATGTATTCACCACAGCCATGTCCATCCTGATTGCAAAATCCACTACCATCTCACTGTCTGCATTCCTTTGCTTAACACCATACATACCCATCCCTTCCTCATCCCCTCCCTTCCCTTCACAACATGGTCATTGAAATCTGCTGCAATCACCACTCGCTCACCCTTGCAGACAGTCATCACCATGTCATCCAACTGACTTCACATTTCTCTTTCTCATCCATTGCAAAGCCTACTTGCCTAGCATATGCAACATTCATCATTACACCATCAGTTTCCAGATTCATAAACATCACTCTGTCAGACACTCATGTCATCCTCCAAAAACACTCTTGGCATACTGTTCCTTCAGGATAACTCCCACCCCATTTTCCCTCCCATCCATATCCTAATAGCACAATTGTGACCTGCATCTGATACACCTAGCTGTACTCCCCTTCCATCTGGGCTCTTGCACACACAATACATCACCCTTCCTCTGGCCATCATATCAGCTAACTCTGTCCCTATACCAGTCATACTGCCAACATTAAACATTCTTACCCTCACTACCACCACTCCTAGCCTTTCTCTCCTCTTTTCCTGCCATATGAGTGTTGGACATCCTCCAGGGTATGTCTGTCAATGCAAAGGCTACAGTGCTATCGAATGACTCAAGTGTGTTTCAGCAATATTAAGACAGTGTCACTAATTTTGTCCCATTGCCTCCCATATATGTGTGGCATCTTACAGATGTCCTGCTCTAACGGGTTGAGATGGATGATTGGGCGGCAAGAGAGTGAATACAGTGTGCCATACTGACATAGAACAGAAATGTATATCAGGTATTACCTGTGCACATGTCAGTATGAGTAGGTGTATCTGGTTGCCTCATAACAACAGACATGGGATGCAAGCTGTCAGTTAAATAAGCTGCACATGCTGTACATGTGTGTAATCTTAGTTACTGTGCATCCAACAGAGTGACATTTCTACAGCTACTGGTTTTTGCATGGCCCTGACACAGCCATGGGTACTACAATAAGCATGATTATCAGTTTGAAATTGGAGAGGTGTCCCGCTGTGTTATGACTGTGTGTCCATGCCTACTACAAACAGCTATATAAACACCAACATAGCTGTATGAACTCAGCAATACCTTACTTGTAAATCTTGACTCCACCAAATTGAGTAATCCTCTTTACAGGACAGCAGCAATACACAAACCACAGACTTGGCCCCTATATTGGCTGTACAGGTCAAATTAGGAGCAGGCACCAACTTGGTATCAAGTCAGCCTTTGTCTGATCAAGCATATAAGGTCACAGGTGGAGTACCTTAAGGTTAAATATGAGTACACATTGGACACATCCACCAAGGCCAATCATAAGGCCATCTTCACATATGTCTGCAATCTCAGAGGCAACAAACCAACCCACCTTGTAATGATGGTCAATCAGACCACATACATACAAAACATAGATATAGCCAACCTGCTGCAGATAGGTGTAGGGCAAACATCACCCCCTGGCTCAGCATCTCTATAGGTGGATATGCACAGCACCCACACCACTCCCCTCATCACCAGTGAGCAGGTACATATTCTCTTCTGAAAGGCAACAGACATAAGTATCCATGGGACCTGATAACATCCCTGTCCACATCCTACATAAACTTAGGCATGTGCTCCCAGCTCCATTACACACTGTAGTCACACCAAGCCTTGGCACCATCTACACTCCATCCACGTGGAAGATGGCCAATGTCATCCCTCTACACAGACATGAATGAGGAATACAGGATTATGCAACTAACTAGCCCTCATTGAGGGGAATATGACACATCAGGACCAGGAGTGCAATGCAAGCTGATACATTGCTGATAGATTACAGGGGTATGGTGTGGCTGTGAGTGGTGGCTATTGGTATTCAATGTAGATGTGCAGATTCTGTGCATACTTTTGCCATATGTATGAGGTCTTGTAATGTGCTTCCCTTTTTATGTCTCCCAGGTGCAATGTCACACCAGCAAAGGTCAACTTTCTC
>NC_056725.1:260925127-261040127 GCF_019279795.1 Protopterus annectens
TATGCATGCAAACAGTGTGTGAAGGACACTGTTGTCAGACAGTGTGACCTTGCATACATACCCCTTGTCACAGACAGGTAGCCTTCAGACATGTCAGCTCAGTGTTCTGTAGTACCACAGGCTCATACATATAAAACAGGTTACTGCAGTCCTGTCAGCAGGTCCGTCACAAGTGTAGCCATTACATTAACTGCAACAGACTCACCTGTCAACACCTGTTGGCCCTGCCATTTCTTTCCCATACACTCAACACTGATGCAGTTGATAAAGGCATGCATGATACTGTGTATGACAGGTTTGTGATATGTTATCCTGAGTTTACCGGGTGGAACAGGGAGAAAAAATGGTATATCCTTTGCATACACACAGTAAGAACTGACACAGGGGATGTGCACACAGTAACACAAACACAGTTGGCAATAGACAGATAAGTAAACCTACATTTCCACTTTGATGTACTGTACTACTACATACACATGACATGCCTCACATAGATTATATACATGGGACATAACACACTACCTCTTACAACATGTAATGTTCTGAATGTCTTTATGGATGGTGAGAGAACTCACCAGAAATAGGATGTGGAGTCATGTATTGCTCCTATAAGCCTGGACAAGTGATAGTGTAGCAGATGTGTCAGCATGATATTTCAGTCAGGTATGATAACTGATGCTAACATGTGTGTCACTACACTCACTGTGGCTGAATTGGCAACAATATCACATACATGGGCATTATTAAACGGCACATACCACATATAGGTTGAAAGCATCTGGATATTCCATAAACATCTGTACACAGGACTGGCATGGCCTGCACAATGGTTTAATATGTTGCATGTGAGGCAGATACTGTTACCATGCTATATAAAGTAATGTCATCGGGAGGTGGTAAACAGGTGTGAATGTTACACACATCAAAATGGTATCAGGCAAACAGGATATGATCTTCACCCAAAGACACACACACACACACACACACACACACACACACACACACACACACACACACACACACACACACACACACAGTTGCCAGTATTGAGATTAGAACCTCTACCTATCTAGTTATTACTACTATAGTGTTACACAGTTATTAGAGGTGTCACAGAGCTTACATGATTTTATCTCATCCCAATGTACTTCTAAGGTGAATGACATCAGCAGGCCTAGTAAAGTAGGGTGATGGGAAGGTTACAGGGTAGTACACAATTCTAAATGGTATAACCCACACAGTATATGATTCTCACACAAACACACAGAAATAGTTACCAGTATTGAGATTGGAACCCCTACCTATCCTAGTTATTTTTACTATAGTGTCACACAGTTATTAGACACACCACAAAGCTTACATGATTTTATCTAGTCCCAAAGTACTTCTAAGGTGAATGACATCAGCAGGCCTAGTAAAGTAGGGTGATGGGAAGTTTACAGGGTGGCACACAACTCAAAATGGTATATCCCACACAGCATATGATTCACACACACACACACACACACACACACACACACACACACACACACACACACACACACACACACACACAGACACAGACACACACACACACACACACACACACACACACACACACGCACACACACACACACACACACACACACACACACACACACACACACACACACACACACACACACACACACACACACACACACACACACACACACACACACACACACACACACTTGCCAGTATTGAAATTAGAACCCCCGTCTATCTAGTTATTTCTACTATAGTGTTAAGCAGTAATCACATGCACTGCAGAGCTTAGTGGGTTGACAAATGGCCAAAGGTGCTGATAACTGCACAGCTGAGGTAAACTATTACAGGTGCCAGAAAGTCTGCCTTCAGTTTTTCTCTTAGATCTTGCTAGTTATTTCTCTCCTGCACTTTAAATAGCCTAATAGCTTTGTACTTCAACAGGTTTTTGTATTATTCTAGCACACCTAAGAGTCATCAGCAATAGTCGTTCCTCACAGAATTATCTCCAGTACTTAGTAGTTATGACTGCCGATCCTGGCATGATTAAAGTGCAGTTCTCTGTGCTTTTGCCCATTAACCTGGTGCATGTGGACATTTTGAGACACTGTTGCAACTGCCTCATGTACACAGACAACCATCTCCTCTAAACTCCCAACACTCAGACTTGTGAGAGATACCCTTATATCACCAAATTGGAAGATATGCACTCTCCAGCAAAGACTTGACTAGCTGGTCAAGAGGAGAAGGGTCAACACCTGCACCACACCACATGGAACAGATACCCTTCCAGAACACCCACTATTACAGCTCTGACATACAAACAAAATCCACACACCTACCTTCACAGAGGCATTCAATAGACATTTACGCAAACAGCAGAGACCACCAAGACAGATGACCACTCAACCACCACAACACAGCACAAACCACAGAACACATATATCAACTACACAGTGTGCCCCTCAACCTAAGCCCTTAAGGCTAACCACCTTGACTGATACAGTAATCATAGGTGACTCAGTAGTGAAGCACACAGATGCCTCAATCACTAGGTTGAACATGGAGAAGGTAACAGTCAGCTGTCTATCAGGTGCCAGAATCCAACACATAACACACTCAGTCAGGTCACTCCACAACAACTACAAATATCACTCTGTCATTGTCCATGTGTGTGTGAATGACCTGAGATGCACCTCCCTGGGCTACATGAAAAGAGACATGGTGGAGATTTCAGATTTTGTGGACCAGGCAGGTATGACAGTAGTCCTGATCAATATACGACTACCACCCAGAATGATACCACGGTACAAACAACAAATGATTGCCTTCAACGATTGGCTTAAGTGTCTGGTGTCATTCTCATGGGATCCAGTATCTTTCTGCTTGGGATGACATGACTGTCAAACTGCTATGGCTTGCCAATGATGGCCTGCATCTGTCACACCTGGGTTTCCAGGTACTTGCTAATTGTCTTGCCACCTTTATCGTGCCATTTTTAGGTGGTGTTCCAAATCAAATTACCACTGTAACAGCTATACATATATGTATTCTGAGGGTCATGCTGCTCAAAACTAGACATCTACACCTCGAGATGCAGCCACTCAAAGCAATCCTCAAAATGGAGAACATTGACATTTGTGCTGTAAAAGAGACCTGGTTTACAGCAGCAGACAGCACCCCTGCATTATCAGTCTATAACTCATTCCACATCTGTCAGCCCTAAAATATGGACCACAGCTCCAAAGACAGCAGTGTCTCCGTATTAATAAAGGATATGCACACTTCCAGAGTAGTATCCCAGCATAATGCATCTGAGATACTTCGGGTACAAATGACATTGGGTAATATTGCAATCCAGGTTATAGCCTGCTGTAGATCCCCATCCATGTCCCTAGACTCTCACTCCACATTCCTCAAAACCCTGGAATCTATCAAGGTCCAACCCAACACTGTCATACTATGAGGATTCAACTACCCCTCCATCAACTGGGAAAGATGCTCAAGCACCAATACACTGGCCCAACGCTTCCTGGAATTCATCAGTTCCAATGCCCTGGACCAGCTCATTCTGACACCCAGTAGAGGAAGCAACATCCTTGACCTGTGTTGATTACTAACATATGGGATCATTGCTTGACAACAGCAGTCAATCCCTACCTGGTCAGATCCAACCATGATGTAATTGCCATGGATATCCACATCTCACCCACACTCCCCACAAAGGTAACCACCTTGAAAAACTCTTCCAAAGCTGACTTTAGACTCCTAAAAACTGAGGTGGCTAACTTCACAGCACCCATGCCAATGGAAAATACCTGCATTGCTGCCAACTCATAAACAAATGTGCTGTACAAACATGCACATCAATGCATGGAACCAGCCATACCAAACAGAACCATGACACTCTCCTCCAAACACTGAAGGCCAGTCTGGTGGTCCTCTGCCATTAATAACCTGTACAAGAGAAGGAAGACATTTTTGCAGAAAAAGGTGCAGTCACAATATTGGTAAAACTTCCTTATTAGCCTCAACAACAACTTGAGATCCCTCATGAAATCATCTAAAGCCAGATATGGCAGCAGAGTTGCAGCAGACACTGACAACAATCACAAATCCTTTGATAGTTATATCAAGAACCTCTACGGCAATACCCGGAAGTGCTCTGAGTTAATGCACAATGCTACCTCCTATACTGAGCCAACAGATATTGCCAACATTTTTGCCAACACATTTAGGGCCAGCTTTACCCCTCTCTCTCCTAAGGGAACAATCAGAATGCCAGAAGAATGCCAGGAACACAGGATTACTGCCACCCAGGTTACACCTCCATTGTCTACGGGCAAGAATACAGCTTCCATGGGACCCAAAATTATCCATATCTTATACAAAGATACCTGGCACCACATCTGTGTGCCCTGTTCAGTCACAGCCTCACCTTAGGCTTTGCCCCCCCCCAAATGGCATACTGCTACAGTCATCCCTCTCCATAAAGGTGTGGCAACTACAGACCCTGGGAATTATTAGCTCATTAGCCTGACAAGTCTGATATGTACAGCTATGGACCACATCATCAGGAACCTGATCAATAAACATATAGGTAATCTCCTAACTCTGGAACCCACACAGTTTGGCTTTGTGAAAGGGAGATCAGGCCTGCTCAACCTGGTTGATTTTTCTGAGTCAGTCACCAGGGCTGTGTATGACAGTAAGGCACTGCATACAGCCTACCTCAATCTGGCCAAGGCTCTTGATACCATTCCTCAGTCAGGAATTATTGATGAACCCACCAAACTAGGTATCAACCCCTATATCATTAGGGGGTTGCAAATTAGCTCACAGATAGAACACAGTGCGAAAGTAGTGAGCTCCAAGTCAGACTGCCAGCCAGTCATAAGCGGAGTCCCACAGGGATCACTCCTGGGTACTATCCTGCTATCCTGTTCAGCATCTACTTCCCAGGAGTCCAGGCCAACAAAAAGGAACTCTGGCTGGCAATCACATACATCTGCAATCTGAGAGCCATCATTAACTCCACAAGTGATGCAGACATCCTACAGAAAGGTCTCACTCTGACCACTGACTGGTGTAGAAACCATGGCCTGAAGCTTAACACCACAAAATGCATCATCAGCCCCTTTGGTAAAATCTCTGTTCCCATGAAGTACCACATTGATGGGAGACCACTGAACATTGTAGGCATTATAAGAGATCTGGGGACACAAGTTGACAGCAACTTCTCCTTTAACCACCACATTGGCACTGTGGTCAGGAAATCCTTCTATGTGGCACATCCCATTACCAAGGGCTTTGCATCCAGGAAGAAAAAGGACATCTATCTCTGTGTACTCTTCCCTCATTAGACCAATCATCAAGTATAATGGTCCATTTAGTATGTACTCATTAGACACCTGCAACAGCTGGAGAGGCCAAAGAAGTACCTCACAATGAGGATCCTAGACATTAAACACATGTCCTACACAGACATACTCAAAATACTCCAGCTATTCTCTGTCTCATATCACCTACTTAGAGGCAATCTCTGCTTGACTTGCAAAGTCATGTCTGACCCAGATGTTTTACAAATGCTACATCTGAAGACATCCCAATCTCTCTGTACCACACACTGCATGGACCATGACCTCATTAGCACAATCAACACAGCATGCTGGAGGGACAGGTTCCTCACCTAGAGACTGCACATGTCCTGGAATACACTTCCCATACATGTCAAACAAAGCACCTAGATGACCCTGTTCCAGAGAGATCTTGATGAGTGGATAGGTAATAGAAAGTTCACCCTAGGGATCACTCCAGTGGTTCTACTTGATGAGTGCACTGGGAACTAACGTCAAGTGGTACGATGGCAGGGCACATCTATGGGCTAGGCTTGTAACAGCTCCAGTGCCATTAGCCTAGTATACACCTATGAAATTATAAGGGGAATGGCATCGGCATGGATGATAAAGTAGGCTAGTGGGTGGGAAACTTATCAAAATACTTCTTCCTACAAAAAACACACCCACACATTTGCCAGATCTGAGAGTAAAACCCGTGCCTATCTAGTTATTTGTACTAAAGTATTACACAGCTATCGATTGCACTAAAGAGCTTACTGGGCTGACAACTGGCCAAAGGTGCTGATAAGGGGAAATACATCAGCATGACTGATAAAATAGGCCAGTGGGTTTGAAACCTATCAAACTACTTCTTCCTACAAACATACACACCCACACATTTGCCAGATCTGAGAGCAGAACCCCTGCCTATCAAGTTATTTGTACTATAGTGTTACACAGTTATTGCACACGCTAGAGAGCTTACCGGGGTGACAACTGGCCAAAAGTGCTAATAAGGGGAATGACATCAGCAGGAGTGATAAAGTAGGGCAGCGGGCGGGAGACTTATCAAAATGCTTCATCTTACAAACATACACACATACTCATTTGCCAGATCTGAGATTAGAACCCCTGCTAGCTAATGATTTGTATTACAGCATTACGCAGTTATCACACGTGCTACAGCGCTTACTTGGCTGACAGTTGACCCAAGGTGCCGATAAGGGGAATGACATCAGCAGGACTGAAAAAGTGCGTTGCTGGGAAGTGTTGGTGAGAAAGCCTAAAACTGTTTCACCTACAAACACACACTCCTTCACTCTCACATACACAACTGTCATACACACACACATGCACACACACGCACACACACACACACACACACACACACACACACACACACAGTTGCCAGTATTGAGATTAGAACCTCTACCTATCTAGCTATTTTTACTGTAGTGTTACACAGTTATCATGCACACTACAGAGCTTATAGGGGCGATAAGTGTGCAATGGTACTTCTAAAGTGAATGAAAGCAGCAGATCTTGTGAAGTAGTGCAATATGAAGTTTACTGAGTGAGAAGAGTCTCCTAATACTTAGACCTTGGGAGACACACATACACACAGGCAGGTGATGTGATATTATAAACTCAACCTCAGTATTGTTACACAGTTGGGCTCACCTTTTATGCTGGCACATGCAACTGTTTACAACTATTATGCCACTGTCCACAGCAGGAGATCACTTTATGCCCTTCAGGGTATCGGTGTGTGTGACTCACTCTGTTTGTGTCACCCTGTGTATCTCTCTCTCTCTGTATCACTGTCTGTCTCTCAGTTTCCTACAACTATGTATGTGTATGCTTGACATATGTTGTTATCTGTTGCCCATATATATTTGTGTGTGTATCTCATGCAACAGATGCAGATATATCACATATGGGCCATATACAGCTAGCTGAGGGCAATCCTGTCTGGTGTGTGTGTGGAGACAGTTGAGCTGTATATAGTTGTCTGTATGCATGAACATATATACACAATGCAGTCATATATTCTGATGTGGGTTCCAACATGTCTTGTAATTCTCTAAGTATAGGAGTATGCCCACTGTGACCTTCTATAGTTAGAGTGGGACTTCATTCCAAGGATAGGTGTACTCCAGTCTAGGGTTTTGTGTGCTACAGCCATACCTCTCAGTAGTACACAGGACTTTCCTCACGATGCTTGTTTTGTTTAGCAGACATTTTCTGAGTTATCTGTAGTCTGAAATTGCAATGTATTTTGCCATTATCTAGTGCCAGACATCCTCAGATCATCACAGTGCTTTACCAGAGGAATACTAGTTGTATGATGCATAGACCAATATGTGGGCAGCTATGTAAATTCTTGCCAACAAGGCTATTTGTGAGGTGTGGCTATAGCCAGTGTAGTAAAGACACATGGATGTGTAAACAGTCCAGCAACCTGGTGCTATAGTGGCTGGGGATCTCCTGCTTGTGCGGTATCTTTCTAACTTGAGATGTTATATCCCTGTGGGTGCATACCTCTGACCTGTACATTTTTTGGCAGGTTGTCCATGTGTCTGGCTAGAGGTTTCATCCTTTCTACATAAACATGTGTTTTATGGCAAGTTAGTCACATATAATTGAAGTGTGATTTTTATAAAATAATACAGACATTACTTTTTCAGAATATATAACCTTCAGATAATTTCTGCTACTGCAAACCCTTCACCCTACCAACTTTCTCAGTATGTAAGGGGTGATATTTACAACACATGCCTATCACTGTGCCTTTGTTCCACTTTTATTTCTGCCCTTGTCCAGACATCATGTCAGAGGTTAGGAGTTATGGGTGTGGGTACAGAGTTCTTTCAGCTGTGCAGGCATGTTCATTATATGTAAAGGCAAACATAAGAATAAAGGATTACTAGGAATGACCATTGGCAACAGTACCACAAAGTACTTATATTCGCAAAAACTTTGACGCCTCTGCTACACATTCTTCAAGATGTCACTAATATGTGTAGTATATTCCACATAGCACTGTGACTTCCAGGTATGCCAGTGGCAGAGCAGTGGGTGTCACTGACATGCATAACAGTTGGCACTGCAGTTATCTGCACATGGCCCTGTCAAAGGCAGCACTGAACCTAGGGTAGTACTAGACGACTACCAGGAGAACGTGCTGGCCAGATCCAGACAGTATTAACCACACATACACATAGCTCATTGACCCCTGCATATTTTGGACAGGCAACATGTTTTCATGTGTATTGGTACACCCCTGCCAATGTGTGCTATGCTGCTATTTCCTTGCAAACATACATGTTACTGCATTTTTGTGGGTATATGGGGGGGTCACACCTGTCAACTGTACACATTTGCACAGACTGTGCTGATATTTGCTTTACATTTTGGTTCCATTTACCATACTATTGTGCCCTGTCTTGGGGACTAGAAGCATATCACTAAAGAGCCCAGGTCAGATTGGACTGGCATACATTTGAGTTTCAGACTTCTTACCCTTCATCGCCTTACTGCAACTGTGGGTCCTGCTGTGTTATCACTGTGTGAGTCTGTAGGGAGTTAATTCAACATTGCCCTCATTTGTGTGCCTTTACCAGACATTTCTCTCTGGTTTACTACAGCTGACGTCCCGTGTTGGTATGAGGGATGGTTATGGGACCCCCCCCACCCTTGACATCCATGCCTGTAACCTATAACCCCCCACAGTTAGTTGTCCCCACACATATATACTGCAGTGGTATTTGCCACATTAGGTATTACTGCAAAGTGTGTGGAGGCTAGTTTTGGCCAGACATTTCCTGGTGTCCCACATAGCTATCAGTTGTATGCTGCTATCCCAGTAGGCCACCCCATTCCCTTGCATGCATGCAGCATTACCATAGATATGCTAGCAGAACATACTATTCCATTAATTTATTGTTAAGAAGACTGACTTACCTTGTGCTTGTGACAGTTGTGAGGATGGTGCTTGAGGGCCACCTATGTCAGATGCACACAGTGCACTGCCTATACATAATAAGTTACAGGTAATGTGATGTGTGTGTCATCTATTTTACTGTGAGTATGAGTCAGAGAGAGATGTCAGTCCCTGGGGTCCCTACAGTGTCAGTGTGTGTGCTATGTGTTGCCTCTTTGCCAAGGCCTGAGCATACTTGGCACAACTCTGTCTGCCTACAGGAGCAGGCTCAGGGGCGTCCTCTTGTGGATTCCTCTGTGCCTGTGGGGACCTTGGGAATGGTAGTGGGCTGTGTGGCCCTTCCCTGTGCTGTTCCTACTGCAGCTGTTTCTGCAGGATCATATTGTGCAGCATGGCACATACTATGAACATGTGTGCACATGTGGCTGGAGTGTACTGCAGTGGTCAACCAGATATGTCAAGGCAGTGGAACTGTGACTTGAGCATCCCAAACGCACACTCTATAATGATCCTGGTTTGTGCATGTGCCACATTATGGCATTCTTATGTGGGTGTGTGTGCATTTCTGATGGGTGTCATCATCCACTGCTCCAGTGCATAGCCAGCATCCCCCACCAAATGGCCATATGGGATGCCCCCACTGGCAAATGCCTGATACAGCTGTGATGAATGCCAGATGTGGGAGTCGTGATAGCTTCCAGGGCTGCCAGCACACACATTCATGATAATGCCCTGGGCATTGCATACGATCTGGCAGTTGATGTAGGGGAATCCCTTGTGGTTTATGTAGACCCTACCCTGTTCACCAGGTGGTGCTTTGATGTGGATGTGTCTATGGCACCCAGTAAATCTGGGTATTCTCCTATATGGTGAAAGAGACACATATTGCTAGTCCAGTCCTCACGTGTGTTGGAGAAGTAAACGTGCTCACCGGTATGTGGTAGCATGGCATCCTGGAACTGGTGGAATACCCAGATGTAGATCCCTGTGAGGCCCTCATAGTGTCCCCAATAGTTCTTTGGAAAGTACCTCTAGCTAGAATTTTTAAGGCAGCACATACCTTGGTATCCACTGGGATGGGTTCCCCTCTGTTGGTTCTAGCTCTGAGTTGAGGCCAGCACAGCTCAGTGATTTGCTGAAGTATGTCTCTGTCCACCCTGTAGTGCTCTGCTATTGCCAGATCATGTAGCACCTGGTAAGCTAACCTGTGTCTGAACACTCACCTCCTTTTTCTTGGGCTGTGGTGGTTGTCAGCATTATCCTCCTCTCTGCCGTCAGCCTCTAGCACATACTTATGGATCAAAGCAATGGCAGTCCCTAACATTTTTCCAGTTATAATTTCCCCACATGTATACACCAATGGTGCAGATTTTGTAGGAAAAAAAACAGACTGTAAAGTGTTTCCATACTTTATACTGTTGTGCTGCAGATGCTGCCTCTATGATTGGCTGACTATGAT
This sequence comes from Protopterus annectens, assembly GCF_019279795.1. Taxonomy (NCBI): domain Eukaryota; kingdom Metazoa; phylum Chordata; order Ceratodontiformes; family Protopteridae; genus Protopterus; species Protopterus annectens. The sequence continues at coordinate 260,935,875 of NC_056725.1, forward strand.
GCATTCCACCTGCCAGCTATGTTATTTGCACTTGTGTGCTTTAATTCTGCTATTTTTTTCCTTTTTTTTGTCCCCTTCCCTTTTATGCTCCATGGTGTGCCTTGCAAACCCAGTGCCCAAATAGAAATAGTTCTGCTATTTCCATTGTTTTTTTGTTTTAGACTGTGTGCATGCCACACAAACCCGTTTAGCTTATGTAAGCAGTAAGAAATGGCCCTCTCCTGGCCGTGAATACACTCCTCAGTTTATGGAATAAGACAACACAGCCTCAGACACACCCCTTTGCTTAGCTATGCTTAGCTAAGCTTATCTCTGTACCTTATGATTCCAATGTGCTTACAACATGCATTACACACACCCCTTTTCATGTCTGTTGCTCCTCCTAGTTACACCATCATGCTAGAGCACCTACACAGTTAGGTGCAGTTTGGAACTTAGAAGATTTCTGTGATTCAGTAAATTTCCCCTTATTTGTATACCCCACTGCCTTAGTCCATAGTTACTGCACTTACAAAGAGGCCTTCCCCTTGACAACCACTGTTCCCTGGTATTATTTTCATTCTGCATACCTTAGACTATAATGGCAAAATGCAGATTTCCCTTAGAATTGAGTTTTCACCTTTTTTTAATTTTCTGCCTGATTCCATTTGCAAGCCGCTGCCCTATGCTTAAACAGCCGAGATCGGCCATAAAAAGTTTGATTTTTATAACAAAAAAAAAGTTTTCCATGCCATTGACCATATATTTGGCCATTGGCATGGCAAACCACTGTAATACATGCTTTTTGAGAGCTGTCATGCCTCTGTTTTGTTATTTGCAGAAATGTATTCGGTTAGTAACCGAATATATTTCTCCAACTAAAACTGCTCCTGCATGGATACCTGGCTGCTTGCTGAATCACTAATTCACCTCATTTGCATGGTTTTCACCAGCAAATGAGGTAATTAGAATTCTGCAGCCATATCCATGCAGGAGCAGTGTAGGCACGCTCGTGCACTTCAGTTCAGTTGTTTGCTGGATCGCTTGGAGGCCATATTCCATGCAGGAATGGCTACACTGTTCCTGCACAGAAATAAAATGGCTTTGTGAATCCCATGGAATGTGTTTTCTGAAATAACTTCATTTATTTCACACATTAATTCCTGTTTAGGACTTAAAATGTCTGTTCTTCTTCAACAATGGGTAATTGCACTCCTGTGAGATGCACCTTTATTTTAATATATCTTAGCTTATTGCCACTGAACTGAAAAGTGTTTCAGTTTTAGTAAACTGACTATACAAATATACTATTCCACTAAAACAATCTTTAAGCACTGCCAGTGCACTGAAAACTGTTAATAATTTAGAACAGTGCATATAAAATGTATTATTTCTTTTAAAAGTTATTTGGAAACTTCATAAAATTCTTAACAGATTAGTTAAAATATGTTATCTATCCCAATGAAATGAGTGTTAACAGATGCCAAATGCTAAAATGTTAAGATAATTGTTGATATACTATAGTGAGACTGATATAAATGTTCATAATATGTTTGCAAAATATACATTTCAGTAATAATATACTTTTAGGAAAGCATCTGAAATTTAAGGAGGTGATTATGCCTGGCTGATTCCTAATATATTCATAGGTAGTTACTAGACATGCAGTCTAAGAGAACATTTAGGAGCCTAGCCCAAATTCCAAATTGCTGTTTCATTAAATGATTTGCTCAAGGTCACCATAAGTATATGAAGGTGAAAGTTTCACACTTCGTACTCTTGGTACAGGAAGGAGCTCATTAACAAGTAAGTGCTTTAGTCTTCTGTGCTGACTGCCAGACCATATATTTATTTATTAATTTAGCATTTGTTGACCATGAAAGTCAGACTAGGACAGAGCCTATTTTCAGTGGAGGCCCAGGAGAAACACTCCAGATGCATATCTTTGGAATGTGGGAGGAAACCCATGCAAACGCAGGGAGGACATGCAGACTCCACACAGAAGGCACCCCAGCCAAGAATCGAAATAGAGGATCTCTTGCTGTGAGGCAAAAATATTAACCACTGCACCACTTCACCACCTATATGTACAGTCCCTTTGCATTGGTCAGGAAATTAACCCAGGACAGCTGCTTGGAAGACAACTATGATTATCACTATACAACTGATGCTACTCACAATATTACCAAAACCTTGGTATAATAAATACCAAATAAATTATAAATTTAAAAATAATTGCAAATAATTATTATACATTATAAATTGGTAGAATAATGTCCAACACTGTTAAACAGACCAAATTATAAATCCAACAAATTAGCACAGTCATTGGAACTAACCTGAAATCAATATTCTTTCGGCTTTTTCCCAGTTAGGGTCACCACAGTGAATCACCTGTCCACTCATGATTGGCAGTGGAGTTTTTATGGTGTTGAGTTACCAACCTGGTTCCCAACCTCCCACAGAAGGCACACACATGCACGCCTAGGACCAATTTAGAGTGTCCAATCCACCTACAGCATGTCTTTGGGAGGAAACCAAAGCACCTGGAGGAAACCCACACGACCGCAGGGAGGACATGCAGACTCCAAACAGAAGGCACCCCAGCCAAGGATCGAACCAGACAGCCTCTTGCTGTGAGGTGGTAATGCTAACTGCTGCACCAACATGGCCTGCCCTAACTAACCTGAAATCAATACAGTAACCAAATACCCAAAGTGGATTCACGTGGAAGATTTCCTTCATAAGATTACACCTTACAACCATGAATGGCTGTGATATTTGGCAAAAGAGATCTATTGTCTGTGCTAACATAGTAGAAAGTATAGTCTAAAAGTAAGTGATACATGAATAATGCAAGAAAGTCAGTATCCATTGTCCATTCATTGAACAGTACTGTGCTCCTATGTTTTCTTGTACAAGTTTTTCAAAAAAAGATTCTCATTTTTAAAAGCTGTTTTTTTCCTAGTATGCATGTTAGTAATCTGTTTTCTAAAGTTTCATTTGTCAGAAGTCAACATGGCCTCTTACACAACTTGCTAATCTGAAGCAAAGCTTGACTTGTCTGTGTGGTACCCTTGTCAAAAGCAGTGATGCTATGTTATCACTCTTTTGTCTATTGGGTTTTCAACAGGACAACTGTGAAAAGTGAATTGAAGGGACTTTTTTATGTTTTCCTAAGTATAGCAGCACAGCTGTGTAGCAGATGACACTGCTGTCTCATGGTTCTTGGTTTCCTGTTTCAGTTTCTCCACGGGGTATATTCACAGTAGAGTATGCACATGCTCCATGTGTCTGTGTAGGCTTTAAATGGAAGCTGCAGTCTCTTCTAAAATGCCAAAGACATGATGTAGGTGAATTGGTGAACATCAAACTGGCTATGTGTGTGCAATAGGTAGGTGTGTATGTGTGTGTTTGTACCATGACAGACCCCATTACTTTTGTGACACTGGATTGGATATACATAATATCAGAAAATGAACGAACAAAGGAATGAATGCACGAATGTATTGGTATCCTTGTTTTGACATGTTGAAAATTTTCACAGAGTCTTCTACAAATGCACACATACTAGTAGCTTGTCTCATACTTTCTCACTGCCACATGCACTAAACAGTAAGTGTCCTAACTTCCACTAGTCTGACCTTACTTAATTTCCTATCTATATTATCAATCACCACTATTGAACTGGGTAGCCCTAACAGAACCCTGATTCTAGCCATAAAACACCCATGTGGTTCCTAACTCTAACCTTAGTCCTTTCACTCTAGTCCTAACCTTAAAATTCCCAATCTGATCCTTAAACCGAACATCAACAGTCACTCTCTACCGATGTAAATTGTTCTCACCACAATAACCATAAAGTCTCCAATCACTTGCTGAATATAAAATTTGTTTTCCACTTCTTAACTTTAAATTCCTTGATCCCTCCCTAAATTGAAATCTCCAAACCACCCCTTCTTAAGCCTAATCTTCCCAATTGCTCCTTATCCCCAAACTCCTCTCCTGCTCCCCAAAGTTAAAACTCACCTGCTACTCCCTAACCATAGCACTCTTCTGTTACTCCTTGTCAAAGGAAAATTTTCAAAGACCAATACACGTAAGGTTCAGTTAAGGCACTTTAATTTACTTGCAGCAAGGAGACAAAAACATGCAAATACAAGGATTTGTCTAACTACTAACAGGAAGTATGTTAATTCTTATACTGTTTTACAAGACATGGCCTTCTAAGCTGACGTAATCAAACACAACTTTAAGCATTGTACTACAGAAGGTGTTACTTCAGATTTTCTGCTGACATGACTAGATTTGTGAGAAACTTTTCAGAAAAACAACCTTGCCTTGGTGACCAATACTTCATTTACAAGCCTCTATTGTACAGCGTTACATTTCAAGGTACTCTTCTAATACAGATACAAGCAAATGCTGATTGCAGTTCATATTTTCAAGCAGGCTTTGTCCCAATTATCTGTTATTTCTACAGCTGTGTATGTTCTCATAGCACAGCGGAACTTCTTGTCTGAGTTTCATATAAGCAGTATTGTTCTATTCATTATTTTCCTAACGCAAGCAGAAAACATCTGCTTCTCAGTAAATTTCTAAGGCACAAGCAAGATTTAGCTGACAGTACAAGGTCAGAAAGCAACTGCAGTTTGTACAGTTTTATGCAGTATGAAATAGAATAAATGTGTTAACTCTTTTAGGCTCTGAATGCACTAAGCATATTACTAATATACGCATCAATACATATTTTTCTAACACTCCTTAACTTTAAATCCTCTCCTGGTCTGTAACACTGAAACTCCCCTACTACTCCCTAAACCCAAATCCCTCTCCCAGCCAGTGCCTGTAGTCCAAAGCTACACCCCACTTTCCTCTCTCTTCCATGGCAGCCATTCAGAGAGAGTAGGGCTGCCACATTTTGCCCAAACTCATATTTGAGTTTGAGTACAAGCAACAGCCCATGTCAGCTACAAGATTCTCAAGTCCCTGACTTTGGGACAGTGATCTTTGTGCATTTGTGACTCAGAATATTAAAGTAGTTCATTTTACCTTCCCATTCTATACATCCCCCTTAAGGTAATGTGACCCAGATGCCTGAGCCTGTACATCTTGGCACTGAATTTCAGATGTCCTTTACTTTTCTACAACTGCAGAGAATTTACAAATCCTTACTAATGTATGTATCCAAAATATCATCATGTCTGTAATGTAGTTACTGATGATGATGTTGTGTCAGTATATGTATGCAGCACTGATGTCTGAAACACCTTACAATTGCCATCAATCACTTCAGACTTCATATCATGCAGTAAAACTTTCTGTATCCTGTCATTTGCCTAGATGTCAGCTAATTTTCCAATCTTAAGTAAAAATGACATCTCAGGCAATTAACTGTGCAGTAATTCAAATTTATACTAAACAGTAAAAAAAAACAAAACAGCACAAAAACATGACTGAAATAAATAAACACAAAAAAAAAAAAAAACAATTGGTATTCATAAAACTTAGAATATTTTTTTTATCACAGAGAGGTAAGCACTTTCACATGCTTTTGGAAAAACATTTTCTGAGTTTTTGCATTTGAGGAAAGTAAGGTCTGTCTATCAACATGAATCCTACAGAATCAAAGGAATTACAAGACAAGTGAGTTCAAAGATCATTCACACTTTGCTAATCCCCACTCTCAAGTTGTATACCCTGTGTCTTGAAGGGTAATTAAGGATGTATCTTTGCTTGAAATTTAGGGGCAATTTATTCCAGAGAAGGGTTAAACTCTGGGTAATAGAATTGACTCTTAAATGAGTTTTGTTTATATGTTGGCGGAATTTTAAGTCCTTAGTTCTGGTATTTGTGGAGCTGTCATTCTTGCAGTGATACATGACATCAAGGATGGCTGGGTCCCTAATGGCAAGGAAAGACAGACATAGATCTTCATGTAACACAGAACAGGGATAGGCTCCAAATATATCCTGTTAATCCAATATCTTCCTCTCAACCATATCTCTCAACCTCTTAGAGCAATACATTTGAACAAAGCCATCAATAATGGGGGGGGGGGGCAAAGGCCCAAAAATAGGGACAATTTTAAATATTGCTCTTACAAACTTAGCTGATAAAATAACATATTTTGCATTAGCATGAATTTTCTGAATGATAGGAAGTTTGAAACTCAAATATCTGTCATTATTTTATGAATTCACTCTAATAATTTGCCAATAATTTGCCAGAAAGCCACAATTTTATGAAAAATGGACTAAAATGTGAGGCAAAAATTTGGCCATTCTATGAAAATCTGTACAGTTGAGAGGTATGGTCTCAACTTTCCAGACGTTTGCAGAATGCCCAAATTTTCACCTCAAATGTTTATTCTGTTCCACATAACATTTTTAGATTTCTGGCAAATCACTGAAGACTGCAGTCACTAAATAATGACAACATTTGACTTTCAGTCTTGATATCCTTCAGAAAATACATGTTAGTCCAACATCTACTGTATATAAAACAAAACACACTAGTAAAAGGGGAACTCCTTATTGATTTGTTAGCACTTTATGAAACCAGAAAACAAATACATGAAACGCCAATAAACATTTATATACTACATTAGCAAAAATCTCATGAACCATTTCAGCCAATCACTACTTTTTACATCATGCCAACCAGACTAAATAAGTAACACTGCCGGCCAGATTCACGAAGGCTTGCAAGGAGTCTAAGAGCAGAGTAAGCTGGCAGACAGCCAATATGTCTGCCGAGCGATCCAGCAACAGCCAGCAGGGGCGTGCATGAGAGCTTCTAAAACTACTCTTGCACAGACAGCGTCATGTTATGCAAATTACCTCATTTGCTGCTGAAAGCTATGCAAATGAGGTAATTTTGCAATCCAGGAAACACTAACCTGTCCGTGGAAGAGCAGTTATTTGCAGAAATGCACTCCGTTGGTAACGGAGTACCATTCTGCAAATAGCAAAACAGAGCTATGACAGCTCCAAATAAAGGATGCGTCCAGCTGAGGAAGCATGCCAATGGCCAAATATAAGGCCATTGGCATTTATATCGGTTGCAAAATAATAAAAATATATTTTTTTCCCTGATCTCTGATGTTTAAGTGTAGCGCAGTGCCGTGCTGACGTGCGACGCTATAAAAACCCGAAAAAAAAAAAAAGCCATAAATAGACATTTTATTAAAAATATTCTTCTGCCATGCAGGTGAATGGCAGGCTGAAGACAACATGGCTACTGAGTAGTGGTTGCTAAGGGGGGAAGCTCAGTTTGAGAGATGTAACCAAGCATTAGTAGGCAATCCTATGCAAATGAGGATAAGGATAGGGAATCCCAATTTTCCCTGTCATGTGAACCATGTCCCTAGAGTGTAAGTGTAGGATTAGGGGAGTAGTAGAGTAGAAGATAGGTGACATCATGAGGGGGTATGTATGAAAGACTGTAAGCTTATTGGAGCAGAGTGGCATGTGTTTGCTGTGAGTTACACAGGACTGGAAGAGGGGTGTCTACAGTTGTCTTAACTGAAACCCAGAAACCGAAGGTGTATGCCGTGGATATCACTAAAGTTTCTTGCAAAGATGCTTACACTGTGTGCGCTTGTGTGCGTGCCTGTAAACCCGTCTAAGCCTGTGCACCCATGTAAGCCTGTGTAAGTCTGGCTAAGCCTGTGTGTGCGGATGTGCACCCGCCTAAGCCTGTGCAAGCCTGTGTATGCCTGTGTGTGTGCGTGTGCGCATATTTGTGCTTGTTTGTGTGGTGCTGCCCCCTGTGGAAACAGAAAAGGGAAAAGGAAGGAAAAGAAGTAGTAGGAAGTTAACCAAGGAGAACTAACAGAGCTGTCAGGTGAAATCAATCAGAATCAGCCAATTACACAAGCAGTACACTAGCCCAGCCCAGCCCAGCCCAGCACTTAAAACTCTGCAAACAACATTCCACCATGTTTTACTCAGAAACACTGCAACACTGCAGTATACAAAGAGAAGTGAAAACTTAAAAAGCTTAACTGAGACAAAAAAATGTTAGGAGCTGCCATTGCTATTATAAGGCAACATGTGCAAGATGCTGAGGGTGGTGCCATTGTGAATGCTGTTGAGCAACACACAGTGAGGAGACGGAGAAGAGTGTACAGACCCAGGGTAACCTACCAGGGGGCTACATGAGCTGGAGATAGTGGAGTGCAATAGAGTGGACAGATACCTCCTGCAGCAAATTGTTGAGCTGTGCAGGCCACGCCTCACACACAGAACCAACAGAGGGGAACCCATCCCAGTGGAAACCAAGGTATGTGTCGGCCTAAGAATACTAGCAATAGGTACCTTCCAGAGACCAACTGGTAATATGATGGGGATTTCACAGGCATCAGCATCCAGGGTACTGCACCAGTTCCTGAGTGCCATGTCAGCACATGTCGGTGATCATGTATATTTTCCCAATTCCCGTGAGGCATTGGCCAACAATATGCGTCTCTTCCAGAAAATAGCGGAATACCCTGAGGTAGTGGGTGCAATTGACTGCATGCACATACACATCAAAGCACCAGCCGGTGAGCGGGGTAGGGCCTACATCAACTGCAAGGGCTTCCACTCCATCAACTGCCAGGTTGTGTGTGATGCCCAGGGCATAATAGTGAATGTGTGTGCTGGCTACCCTGGAAGTTACCATGATTCCCATATCTGACATCTGACGCAGCTGTACCAGACATTTGCCATTGGGGACATCCCTGACGGTCACCTAGTGGGGGATGCTGGATATGCACTAGAGCCATGGCTGATGACACCCATCAGAAATCCACACACTCCTGAACAAGTACACCATAATAAGGCACATGCACAAACACAAAATGTAATCGAGCGTGTGTTTGGGATGCTCAAGTCATGGTTCCGGTGTGTGGACACATCTGGTGGAGTCTTGCAGTACTCACCAACTACATGTACCCAAATTGTCATGATATGTGCCATGCTACACAAAATGATCCTGCAAAAACAGCTGCAGCAGGAACAGCATGGGGCAGGGCCAAACAGCCCCACACCATTGCCAAAGCCTGCACAGGCACAGCGTGACTCGGAGGAGGAACAACCTGAGCTTGCCCCAGTAGGCAGAAGGAGGTGTGCCCATTATGCCTTGGCCTTGGCAAAGAGGCAACTCATAGCATATACACTGGCTCAGCAGGAACCTTGGAAATTATACATCTCTCTGACTCGCACATAAAATAAAAGGGATGCCTAACTTGACACTACCTGTTTTCAAACATGTATAGGGAGTGTACTATGTACATCCAACATAGGCAGCCCTGCAGCACCACCTGAGGCATGATTGCCATGTTTTAAGCAATATAAAGCAGTGCTAAGCAGCTTTTACCACTATTTAGTATATGTAAACAAAATTGACCATGCTAAGTAGTGCAACGTCGGGCTACATTGAGCAATGTTGGGCAAGGTCGGGCAAAGTCAGGCAAAGTTGAGCAAAGTCAGGTAAACATGCTCATATTTGCTTTACTGTTCCTTAAACAGTCCGGTCTGCCCAGCATGAAAATAAAAAGCAGCGACAGGTCTCAAACCCAGGATACTGTGCATTATAGTCACAGTACTGAACCTCTAAGCCATGACAGCATTACACTGGTACAGACACAGCAGGACAATTGTACACTAATGCAAACACAAAGAAATGTTGTATCATGACCCTAAAGAGGCATATGGATTAACTCCCCCACAGGCCTATGCAGACAGAGAACAGCAGGCCAGGTGGTGTGATGTGGGTTGGGTAGGCTATGAAGTTGAAATTTAATATACATCACTTTGGATGCTAAGATCCATAGTGCAGTAGTATGCCTTAAACCAGTATGATAGGCAACAGTACAGACTGAAATGGTGTACCTTACATAGCAGTGCAGGCCTAGCTAATGTGTATAAGTGTCAGGTGAACCCCTCATCCTATGTACACCCACAGTAACAATCAGGTGTGCCCCTGGGTAGAAATGTACAAAGAATAGCTGCCCCCCCTGTATGTAGAAATGTTGGTAAGTCTATGCAAAGTGTCTCATGGAAGCCCTGCAGGCACAACATGATCCCTGTTGAGTTATGACACAAAGGTGAGCCCTGCAGTAAAAATACAACTTGATTTTCCAAACACAGATAGTATAAATGTGTATACCGGGTGTGCTCACACACTTCAACAAATGTAGTGCACTTCATTCAGCAACACACTGAAAGGTCATACTGGGCATGCTCACACACCTAGGCCATGTCTGAGTACAGCAGTGGGCCACACATATCTGGCAGTTGCATGTTTCACCCCAGGAACCTGTCACTATTCACCAATCCTGCCTTTTGCAGACAGTTATATGAAAACAGACACATATAATATATTGGAACCCTGTCATAATCAAACTCTGTACCACAAGTACTTAAGTTGTTCACAGAAAGTGAAAAAGCAAAGAAGATCAATAAACCTGCAATCAGTATAATCAAAAAACAATGTGCACTCCAAATATTATCCAATCATTGTTCTGGCAAAAGAATCTGTGAAGGAGTCCATAGAGAACCATGACGCTTCCTTCTGCTATGTCATAAATAGCAATGTACACTCATATATGTCCTGAGTCAGTGCAAACTGTAAATGACTTACATTGCCAACATCCTGTCAGACAGGCCCATACATACATACCACCCTCTCACTGACAAAAGACCCTATCATCATACCTAGAGATTGTGAAAGCACAGATACCACATATGGAATGGTTAAACAGCTTCTTCCATACCTGAAAACACGGCGTCTATGGGATTACATTGTTTCCCTAGCAGTGTCATAAGTAAACTCCAGAACAAACAGAGCCTGCACCTGAACAGTCTGTTGAGACTCACCCTCTGTACAGGATATGAAACTGCTGAATGTGTTACAGCAACATTTGACACACTCCACAAGTGTTGGTGCACAACAGAACATGGGAACTATTGTCTTATAAGCCTACTAAGCCTGATCTGCAAGACCATGGAGCCCATCATGATGGAACTCATAAACAGAGCTACTGGGAGCCTGCAAGCATCCAACCCTACCAATCTTGGTTAGGTCATGGGCAGATCATGGTTGTCAAACCTGCTAGACTGTTTACAAGGCAGTCACCCAGGACATACATCAATGAAATGAGCTACACATGTCCCACATAGACCTTGAAAAGCCCTTTGTCAACATCCCAGACACATGTCGTAGCCACAAAATCAACAACCTGTGCATAAATACATCAGTCATCTGATGGATTGTCAACTGGGGCACAGATAGATCACACAAGGTAAGAATCGTGGTCTCCTGTACAAGCTGGTAACAACAGCTGTCCCCCATGGCTCAGTCCTAGGACCCCTCCTGTCTGGTGTATACTCTTCAGAAATACAAACACACAAGGGCTATGTTTAGCAAAGTTTGTGGATGACTGCCAAAAAGTTGTCATAATCAATGTTTGGGACAACAGAGACATCCTTAAAAAGGGTCTCAGTCAAACAGATGTGGTGTCAAAAGTATGTCCTCGAGCTTCAGTCATACAAATACCACATAGGTGCCAACATCCTAAATATAGAGGTGATAATAAGGGATCTATGGACAAATGTGAATAGTCATCTGTACTTCCAGGAACACATTCAAAAAGTGGTCAGAAAATCATGCTATGTGTTCCCACAAACTGCCAAGGTCTTTGCATGTAGGTCAAAGGAGGTTCCCTCTACCCATCAGTCATCAGACCCGTCAGAGAGTACCACAACACACCTGCGATGAATCTGACTAGGCACCTTCAGCAGCTGGAAAGACCAATGAAGTCCCTCAACAGTAGGATTACTGGCCTCAAACAATTGCCCCATGCAACAAGACTGAATTTAACTCAATCTGTACTCCGTTGTATACTGTCTACTCAGGAGATCTCTGCCCAACAGAAAGGTTCATGTCATGGCCACACTTCAATCTGCTCTGAGTTACAGCTCAACGGCACTAAATATACAGACCCAACTGATATTGCCGACATCCTGGCAGATAGGATCAGTGTTAACCTTACCCCCCTCTCACCCATGAAAGAGCACATCTCTATAATGGAAGACTGCAAAGTTGCTGTCATCACGGCTGCACAGGTAAAAAACACTCTCCAAAGCCAGTATCACAGCATCCATGGGACCAGATAACTTTCCAGGCTGTGTTCTACATAAACTACAGAACAAACATGCACCACACCAATGTACCATGTTCATTCATAGTCTCACCTCAGGCTTTGTGCCTGCTGAATGGTGCACAGTGATGGTTATCCCACTACACAAGGGTGGAGACACCACGGACCCCAGGAAATAGTACCCCATTAGCCTGATAAGCCTGCTCTGCAAGGCCATGGAATGTATCATCATACAACTTATAAAAAAAGACATTGGTAATCCCCAAACTCTGGACCACAACCATGTTGGGTCTGTAAAATGCAGATCATGGTACCTACACCTGATAGATGACATTGAAGCAGTCACCAGAACCGTAGACAAGGGTAAGGTGTTTCGCACAGCCTATGTAGATCCTGCCACAGCTTTCAACACCATCCCACACTCTGGAATTATAGATAAACCCACTAAACTAGGTATAAATTGCTATGTCACAAGATGGGTTGCCAACTGGCTTACTGACAGAACACACACTGTGAAAGTAGCAGGCTCCAAGTATGGCTTTGGACCAGTGACGAGTGCAGTACCACAGGGCCTAGTCCTGGGTCCTGTCCTGTTTTGTATCTACTTCCTTGAAATAAACATTAACATGGAAGGTCTGTGGCTAATGAAGTTTCCAGATGACTGCAAACTAGGAGCCATAATTGTAAATACTAAAGATGTTTACAAAACAGTTGTTTTACATTAAGAAGGTTTGTGGTCTGCACTGTAGTGGCAGAACAGGTAGCTTACATCCTTCTAAGTTGGGAACTGCTGATTGAGGGCTCAGTGTCTGTTATTCTAAAAGTGTATTAATTCTGGTTTAAGCACTTGGTCTTCAGGCCAGTTATTTTACATTAAAAGGGTTCATGGTCTGCACTCTTGTGGGAGGAGAGGCTGGACTCTGCCCTTCTGAGCTGGGAATTTCTGGTTAAAGGCTTATAGAGCCTGAATATTTGAACTGTTTCTTACTGAAATTGGTACACCTTGTTTGCTGTAGCATAGACTAGATCCAGGCCTGCTGAATCTAGCTTTGTTTGTATGCTTGTTGTTTGTTTGCTTGTTATTTCCCTGAAATGCTAATTCCACCTAAAACACGGCTTTTCAGTGCTTCTGTGGATCCCTAGTGATATCTGCATTGCTTACTGTACTTATTTCCTTGTTTCACTTGAAAGAAAGTTACTGTTTGTCATTTTTGCATTTAAGTTACTTGCAACACATTGCATTTAAGTTACCTGGCACTTGCTCACTAAAGCAATTATATAAGTCAGCACTAAAAAATTAAAAGCACTACACCCTCACAAACTCCCCTTGAGTACCTTGTTCCCCATTGGCCCTTTTTTTTCAATTATAAAGGAATTCCCAATACTATTCTAACATGTCCAAAGGTCAGTTGTCAATCTCATCTCTGGTCCAGCTGGTGAATCTGGGATTCTTGAGGCAATGTTACAACTGCCTCATGTACACAGACAACACTCTCCTCCTCCCAACAAATTCCAACACATGTGAGAGATGCAACCATATAGCCATACTGGAGGCTAAGCTCTCTCAACTCAGTACTGGCAAAACCAGTCAGGAGGAGAAGGAAACCACACTCACTACAATTCCAGTCTCACATAGACCTACCACGACAGCAAACCAAACACATAAACACACAAAACATACTGAGGCTCTAAATAAAAATCTGCCTAAGCAGCAGAGACCTCCAAAGCAGACACCCAAGCAACCGCTACCCCAAAACAAAACATGTGCAACACATAGCTCACAAAGCCAGTGTGCTGAACAGTCACAGCCCTTAAGGCTAAACAATACACCTGATACACTTGTAATAGGTGACTCTATCGTCAGGCACACTGAAGTCCCGCTCACCAGGCTGAACAAGGAGATGGTCATGGTGAACTGCCTGTCGGGTGCTAGGATCCGCCACATAACACAAGCACTCAGGTCACTCCAAGGCAAGTACAAATATGACTCAGTCAGTGCCCATGCTGGTGTGAATGACCTGAGACATACCTCCCTGGATTACATGAAAAGAGACATAGAGGAGTTCTCTGAGCATGTAGCTCAGGCTAGTATGACCCTGTCCTTGAGTAGCATCTTACCCTCACCAAGAATGATGCCACAATATGAAGACAAGATGATCAATTTCAACAATTGGCTTAAGTATTGGTGTCATTCAAAGGGGATCCAATGCCTGTCAGCCTGGGATGACATGCTCGACAAGCCACGATGCTTCGCTAGGGACAGCTTGCACCTGTCACCCCTGGGCTTTCAGATATTGGCAAAGGCTCTTGCTACCCCCATAGTGCCTTTTTTAGGCAAGGCTCAAAAGACAAACCCACCTCCATAGGTATCACAAGGGATAAGAAACTAAGAGTATTGCTACTCAACGCCAGAAGTCTAAACCTCAAGATGCACGCACTCGAAACTCTCCTTAGCATGGAGAACATCGATATCTGTGCAGTAACAGAAACCTGGTTCAAGGCTCCCGAGAGCACCCCAGCACTACCAGGTTATACCTCATACCATGCTTTTCGGCCCCAAAAATTGGACCGAACCACAAAAGGAGGGGGAGTATCAATATTCGTCAAAGATACCCACACTTCCAGGTTGGTGGCACAGCACGAAGCATCAGAGACTATCCATGTGCAACTAAGAGTGGGTAAAACTGCCTTCCAGTTTATAGCCTGCTACAGACCACCCACCCAAACCCAGGAACCCCACTTGGCCTTCCTGAGAACACTGGAAAATATGAAGGTCTCTCCAAACACCATTATATTGGGCGACTTCAACTACCCAAGCATAGACTGGGAGCATTACTCTAGCTCCAATACCCTAGCCCAAAGGTTCCTAGAATTTATAAACTCAAATGCTATGGAACAACTTGTTACCACTCCCACAAGAGGGTAAAACATACTGGACCTGATCATCACCAACATGGGGACTCTATACTCCAGACCAGAAGTGTATCCCTCACTGGTAAGATCAGACCATAAACTAATCTCACTAGATATTCACATCCTGACTCCACCCCCTGCCCTGAAAACCACAGTGAAAAACTTCTCTAAAGCAAATTTCAAACTCCGCACAACAGAGGTGGCATCCTTCAAAGCCCCCGGGCCTGTGGAAAATACGGCCCAGACCGCAGAATCCTTTATAAATGCATTCTATGAACACCTTCAGGAATGCATGGATCATGCAATCCCAAATAAAACCAAGACCCAATCCTCCAAAGGCAGACGTCCTGTCTGGTGGACCCCAGCCATAAACAAACTATACAATAGAAGGAGGAAGCTACTACATGATAGAGCAAAATCCCAAAAAGGGAAGGCATCTCTGATCAGTATTAGCAAAAAACTACGGGCACTCATAAAATCGTCTAAGGACAGCTTTGAGAGAAAAATTGCACAGGACACTAAGGATAATCACAAGGCTTTCTTTAGTTATGTTAGGAACTTGGGTGGGAATTCCCAGATATGCTCAGAATTAGTCCAAAATGACAAAAAATACACCAAACCCACAGACATTGCCAACATCCTAGCTGACAGGTTCAGCGCAAACTTCTCCCCCCCTCCCCACCAAAAGGGCAAATATCTATCCCAGCAGAGTGCTGCCCCCCTGACATCTCAGATGCTCAGGTAAGAGCTGCCCTCTCCAAAGCAAAAAACACAGCATCAGTGGGACCAGACGGTGCCCCAGGCTGCATCCTACATGAACTCCAAGAAGAGCTAAACCCAAACATAAAACTACTGTTCAATCTCAGCCTTACTGCAGGATATGTACCCAAAGTGTGGCGTACAGCAACAGTGGTCCCTCTCCACAAAGGTGGTGCCTCAACGGATCCTGGAAACTATTGCCTCATAAGCCTGACTAACTTGGTCTGCAAAGCTATGGAAAGGATCATCATGGACCTCATAAATAAAGATATTGGGGACCTACAGACACTGGATCCTACCCAGTTTGGCTTTGTTAAGGGCAGATCCTGCCTCTTAATCCTGGTTGATTTCTTTGAAACAGTCACCGAGGCCATTGACGAGGGGAAGGTGGTCCACACAGCCTACCTGGACCTCGCAAAAGCCTTCGATACAATACCCCACTCAGGTGTTATAGATAAGCTCACCAGCTTAAATATAAACCCCTATGTCACTAGATGGGTTGCAAACTGGCTCAAGGACAGAACCCACATGGTTAGAATTGCTGGAGCCATGTCAGACTCCAAACCAGTTACAAGTGGAGTCCCACAAGGCTCAGTCCTGGGACCTCTCTTGTTTGGTATATATTTCTCAGAGGTACAGGCCAACACAGAAGGACTGTGGCTGACCAAGTTCGCAGATGACTGCAAACTGGGCGCCATAATCGACTCTCCAGCTGACACAATCATCCCCCAAAAGGTCCTCATAGAAACAGACAACTGGTGCCAGAGCCATGGCCTCAAGCTAAACACAAAAAGTGTATAGTCATCCCTTTGGTAAAAACAAAGTCCCCATAAATTACCACATAGGTGGTAATCCATTAAGTACAGAAGAAGTAATTAGGGACCTGGGGTCCCAGGTTGATAGCAATCTCTCATTTGACAACCACGTGGCCAAAGTGGTTAGAAACACATTTTATATAGCCCACCTAATCATGAAGGAATTCACATCTAGATCAGGGGAGGTCATCGTGCCTCTTTACTCATTCCTCATCAGGCCCATAATTGAGTACAATGCCCCTTTTGGGATGTACCTTACCAGACACCTGCAGCAACTGGAAAGACCCCAAAAGTACCTCACCAAGAGGATCAAAGGGCTCAAACAGATGCCATATGCTGCCCGGTTAAAGAAACTCCAGCTCTACTCAGTGGCATACTGCCTGCTCAGAGGCGATCTGTGCCTGATGTATAAAGCCATGTCCAACCGAGAACTAATGGACGTGCTGCACCTCAGAAAATCCAAATCCCATAGAGCTACGCGCTAGAGAGACTTGAACCTCAGCACTGAAATAAATAGGACATGCTGGAGGGACAGATTCATAACCCAGAGGCTCCCTTCACTCTGGAATAAAATCCCAGTCCAGGTTAGGCAGAGCCCCTCATTGACTCTCTTCAAGAGGAATCTTGATGAATGGATGGGAGATCATAGGTTTACCCCGGGTATCACTTCTGTGTCACTGTTAGACAGAGGCACAGTATACTAACCTTGAAAAAGGGCATAGCAAAATTAATTTAAAATGGGTGGCGAAAGCCAAACACACTCTGGCTACGCTTATAAATACCCTAGGGCAGATAGCCTAGTATGAACCTATGAACCTATGTGGACATCCTAAAAAAGGGCCTCACTGAGACAGATGGATGGTGTCAAAGCCATGGGCTCAAGCTCAATGCCAAAACATGCATTGTCATCCCCTTTGGTAAAAACTCTGTAGCCATGAACTATAACATAGGCGGTAGTATACTTAACACTGTAAGTGTGATAAAAGACCTTGGGTCACAGGTGGACAGTGGACACACCTGTGATAATCACATCCCCACAGTAGTCCGTAAATCCTTCTATGTGGCACACCTCATCACAAAAGGTGTCTAATGCAGAATAGAAGAGGACATTGTTCCCCTCTACTCATCACTCACTAGATCCATAATGGAGTACAACGCCCCTTTTGCTAAGTACCTCGCAAGACATGTACAACAACTGGAAAGCCTGCAGCAATACCTCACAAAGAGCATTAGCAGCCTGAAATACATGCCATACACAGATCATCTCAAAATGCTCCAGCTGTACTCTCTTGCATATTGCCTACTCAGAGGTGATCTCTGCCTAGCATGCAAAGCTATGTCAAACACAGAGCTGTTGGACATGCTCCACGTAAAACACTCACAAATCCTCGAGTGAAATACAAAAGGAAGGGATGTATCCATTTACCTTATGGATACCCACACCATCAGGTTAGTGGCACAGCATGAGGCCTTGGAGACCATGCAAGTGCAACTAACATTGGACTAAGCTGCTTATCAGATTGTAGCCTGCTACAGATCACCTACCTTGTCTCAGGAACCTCACTCAGTATTCCTGAGAACAATGGAAAATATAAAGGTCTTACCAAACACCATTATATGAGGAGATTACAACTACCCAAACACTGAGTGGGAGAATTACTTGTATACAACGTCCTTTGCCCATGTTTCCTAGAGTTTAAAACCCAAACACCCTGGAACAGCTGGTCACCACGCCCACTAGAGGTGACAACATACTGGACTTGATCATCACCAACATGGTGTACCAGTGTTCCACGACAGAGATAAACCCCTTGCTGGTAATATCAGATCATAAAGTGATCACACTGGACATCCACATCCCACCACCCCCAGTCAAGGAAACCACTGTGAAGACATTTTCAAAAGCAAACTGCACACTTCCAAAGACCTAAGTGGAAAGTTCCAAAGCCCCCTTGCTCTAGGATAATGCTATACAATCTGCCAAATCATTTACAAGTGCATTCTATGAGCATCTACAGGGATGCAGGGATTGAGACATGCCAAATAAAACCAAGATGCACTCCTCCAAAAACAAGAAACCAATCTGGTGGTCGTCGCCCATAAAAAAGCTATACAACAGAAGGAGGAAACGAACACATGATAGAGCAAACTTCACAAAAGGAAAGGCATCACTGATCATTATTATGAAGACACAATGATCTCTCATAAAAGAATCCAAGGCCAGTTTCTAAAGACAAATTGCCAAGGAATGTAAGAATAACAACTACAAATCCTTCATTAGCTATACCAAACATTTAGGTGGCAAGTTCCAAATATGCTGTCAGCTACTGAAAAATGGCAAGAAATACACTGAACCAACTTACATTGGCCACATCCTGGGGGACAGGTTCAGTGCAAACTCCAATGCCATCACCCCCAAAAGGGCCTGTGTCCATCCCAGAAGAATGCAGAGCCCCAAACTTCATGGACATGCAGGTAAAGACAGCCCTCTCCAAAGCTAAGAACAGCATCAATGGGACAGGATGGTGTTCCAGGCTGCATCTTACACCAGCCCCAAAAGGAACTACACCCTCACCTACATTCACTGTCCAGACTCAACCTTTCTACAGGCTATGTACCCAAAGAATGGCATACACCAACAGTCACCCAGCTCCACAAAGGGGGTGCCACAACAGAACCTGGAATCCATTGCCCTATAGGTCTACTCAGCCTGGTCTGCAAAGCTATGGAGCAAATTATCATGGAACCCATAAACAGAGACATTGGGGACCTGCAGACACTGGACTCTACCCAACTTGGCTTTGTTAAAGGCAGATCCTGCCTGTTAAACCTAGTTGACTCATTTGAAACAGTTACCAAGGACATAGATGTAGATGAAAGTAGTCCACGCAGCCCACCTGGACCTCACTAAGGACTTTCGACACTATTCCCCACTCTGTGATCATGGACAAGCTTACCAGCTTGAACATTAACAGCTATGTCACAGGATGGGTGGGCAACTGGCTCACAGATCAAACACACATGTTCAGAGTTGCGGGTGCCATGTCCGACTATAAACCAGTCACAAATGGCATCCCACAGGTCTTGGTCCTGGGACACCACCTGTTCAGTAGATACTGCTCAGAGGTACAGGCAAGCATGGGAGGAGTATGGCTGAACAGGTTTGCAGATGACTGCTAACTGTGGTCCATAATCGATTCTACGGCTGACACAGACATCCTCCAGAAGGGTCTTACTGAGATAGATACCTGCTGTCAAAACAATGCCCTCAAGCAGAATGCTAAAGAATGCATAGTCATCCCCTTTGGATAAAACAAAGTGCACACAAATTACCACATAGGTGGTAATCCAGTATGTACAGAGAAAGTAATTATGGCCCTGGGGACCCAGGGAGATAGTAAACTCTCCTTTGATGATCATATGGCCAAAGTGTTTAGAAATTCCTTCTATGTAGCCCACCTAATGTCACCTAAATTAACCCACTTTGTCTAGTCTGATGATGTCACCATCCTACAAATATACCTGTGGAAAGGAGAATTCACAGTAATGTGTATAGCGTGTTATGTAAATGTGTACTCCTCTAGTCTTGTTAAGTAGGGGTTTGAATCCTGCACTTGACAGCTGTGTGTTTGTGTGTGATCTCCTTTGAGAGGAGCAGCCGTTTTGTAGACTACTAAAACACCATAAAGGTGGTATACTCATCTTTGTCAAGTCTGATGATGTCACCATCCTACAAATATACCTGTGTAAAAGAAAGCCTCCAGTAATGTGTATAATGTGTCGTGTTAATGCGTACTTCTCCAGTGTCATAATGTAGTTAGGTAGAGGTTTGAATTCTGCACGTGTGCATAATCTCCTTGGTGAGAAGCAACCTTTTTGGAGACTACTAAAACACCTTAAAAATGGTATACTTAACTTTGTCAAGTCTGATGATGTCACCATCCTACAAATATACCTGTGTAAAGGAAAGCCTCCAGTAATGTGTATAGCGTGTTGTGTTAATGAATACTCCTTCAATATCATAAAGTAGTTAGGTAGGGGTTTGGATCCTGCACTTGACAAGTGTGTGATCTCCTTAGAGAAAAACAACCTTTTTGGAGACTACTAAAACACCTTAAAAGGGGTTTACTTATCTTTGTCAAGTCTGATGATGTCACCATCCTACAAATATACCTGTGTAAAAAAAACCTCCAGTAATGTGTATAGCATGTCATGTTGATGCATACTTCTCTTGTGTCATAAAATATTTAGGTAGTGGTTTGAATCCTGTACTTGATAAGTGTGTGCTTGTCTGTGATCTCTTTGGAGAGGAGCAACCTTTTTGGAGAGTAGCAAAACACCTTAAAAGTGGGATACTTATATTTGTCAAGTCTGATGATGTAAAAACAAAAAAGCGAGGTTGTAAGAGAGCAGTCATAAACAGATTTACTGACTTAAACACAGGTTTATTAGCGCTTTCGAAGAAAACAATGTCTCTCCTTCCTCAGACAAAATGCAAACAAATTAAACCAAGTATTTATAACAATCGAAAAACGGCCAATTATCTAATTAGCCAAAACGCTCAACAAGCGTTTGTAAAACACCCAACATTAGACTCAAGCACATAAAATCCTTCTATAAAAAGCCCCTGCGGAGAACAAACACATAATCCACTAAGAGACTACAAAAACCAACCTTATTTTAAAACGAAAAGGCACTATATACCGCAATTCTTAAAAAACTTTACATTTTATATCAAAGATGCAATTCTAATTGCCTATATAATGTTATAACAACAATAAATGCAGTACATTATATCAAAATAACAAAGCTATATAAAAACAGACTAAACCCAAACTTTAAGACCCAGGTCACCTTCTCATGGTAAGATGTTTAAGAATGCAACTAATGGAAACGTACTCATTAAGTCCAGGATACATATAAGCAGCAGTTCTTATCTGCCAAAATACTTCTTCCATCTCTAACTGGACCTACCAAGGACCACCTCTTACATCAATTTCAATGTGTTTAAGAATGGCAAATTTAAAACTATGGTCTGTAAATTCTATGATGTGCCTAGCCAGAGCATTAGTAGAATCTTTCTTACTGATGGCATAATAATGCTCGTAAATGCGCTGCTTTAATTTCCTTTCGGTTTTACCTATATAAAAAAGTCTGATGATGTCATCATCCTACAAATAAACCTGTGGAAAAAAAGCACTCCCAGTAATGAGTCTAGCACATCATGTTAATGCGTACTTCTCTAATATCATAAAGTAGTTAAGTAAGGGTTTGAATCCTGAACTAGACAACTGTGTTTGTGTGTGAGTTCCTGGGAAAGAAGCAACCCTTTTGGAGAGTAGTAAAACACCTTAAAAGTGGTATACTTATCTTTGTCAAGTCTGATGATGTCACCATCCTACAAATATACCTGTAGAAAAGAAAACTTCCAATAATGTGTATAGCACGTCATGGTAATGTGTACTGCTCTATTATCATATCGTAGTTAGGTAGGGGTTTGAATCCTGTGCTCTATGTGTGTGACACTGTTGGATTATGTGTTTGTGGGTTTTGCTTTTACTACTGTATGACATATCAGTATAACAACAGTATGTGCATTACACATGTCAGCTAGCTGTGTGGCAAATACATATACGTACATGTAACCTCAATTATTTCTTAGGTGGGAACCCTGCTTTCTCCATGAACACATCTGTCATCTTTGCCAGAGTGTGCTGCCACTTTCCAGACATTAGGTCACATCTGTATGCTTGTGACATGCCAGCCACTGCAGTGACTAGGTCATCCGTATCACATACACTCATTACGGTTTCTATTGCATAGTGTGAGTGAGGGTTTATGGCTGAGGTATATTTCAGACCTGTTCAAGCACTGCAAAGTCTGTCAATGATGGCTATTCATTATAGGTGTAGAACAACCTTTGTGGATATGCATGCAGACCCCTTATTGCTTATGTGATCCACCGAGGGAATTCAAAATACCTTTGGAACTGTGATTACCAAAGGAGAGATGACGTAACACTTGGCTGCATTAACACATTGGTACCTGTTCAACATGTTGGTGGCTACTACCTATGTGGTACTGTGGGGATACTATGTTTTGTAAAGGTGGATGACTATGCTTTAGTTGGCTTATAGCTTTACAGCATGGGTTTGACAACAGGTATCTGTCTGTATGATACCCTTGTGGAGGATGTGTGTGTCATCTGGAGAATGCATTATAGGCCACAGTATGCATTTCCAGACGTGGACGTACAGATCCCTATTGTGATTGCTTGTACCTAAGAGAGCTATATGCCAAACAGGAGTGGTCTCAGGAATGGGTGCAGGTGAATACCACTGGTTACTGGCATAGTATAGTACCTGAAGGATCCAAATGTTACTGTGTGTCCTACATCTGTGTGTCAGTTGTCAAGACATCATCTAATGATTGTTTTATGGTCAGGATTTGAGGTTATGTATACTACCAGAATGGAAAACAATGACAGATAGTAACAGTATCACCCACAGCACAGTGTCAAACCATGTCATACACACATGTGTACTCAAGTTCCACAATGTGTGTAGTACAATGCATACTGGCCACCAATAGGAACTATGGAGTGTTTCTGCATAATACAGGGCATGTCACCCTGCCCATGTGTCCGCTATGCACGTACATGCAGACAGTGCACCTCCACCATGTTCAAAAATGTACACCTGCAAATCTGTGCCACACACATCCCACACATACTGTCCACTCTCTAACACATGCTGCCAATACTACACACATCAGCCAAGTGGCACGTGGGCAGACAATACACTATTGGAATTAACACTGGTGTAAACAATACTATATTGACAATCATAGCTTTAATGCATCATGCCTGCTCAGCTACACCTTCAAGGATATCATTACATTTTACTGCTGACAACATGCTAACATTTCTATGCTGCTATAAAGTCACCCTGTGCATCAGCACCATGATAGTCTGTTCCTGCATCAATGTTACAGATGAAAGGAGGTTGCACAGGTTTCATCATATGCACAGGGTGTGTTGTTGGTTTGCCAGAGCCCTACAATGAGCCATACAAACGACATGCATGTGTGTGTGTGTGTGTGTGTGTGTGTGTGTGTGTGTGTGTGTGTGTGTGTGTGTGTCTGTGTGTGTGTGTGTGTGAGGGTCAAGAGTACTGCTATGGGCCAATGTTGATGCAATGTGTGCGGGTATGTGTTAGCCCTAGGTGTCTGGTTTCTGTGTGTGTGTGTCTGCATGCACACAGTTTCACCATGTGACTGCCATATACGGGGATTTGTGGGACAGCCACATACTGTACCTGCCAGGCTTTACAGATCACCGTTTCTGGCCACGGATACAGTACCTGTGCCTGGCAGATGTGCTACTGACAGTATCAGGTACTAAGCCAGACTGGGTACTATCCTCAGAGGTGGACAGATGTACACAGGACCCAGGTCCCTGCTGGGACTGTCCAGAGCCACGTGCACATGGTCTTTTAGGATGGTCTATGGACAGCCTGCCCCCAACATTGCTGGGGCTGGTACTGGCACTACAGGAGCGGCTGTGACTTGAGGGATATCCATGGTGATTGCCAGCTGCTGATGTTGCTGGCATATGTCCACGTCGACATCTCAACCATCCCACACTGTCCTGACACATGGACATGACATTGCGGAGGACATCTAATGTCTCACCCCAATGTCTATCAGTGACCTCAGTGTAATTATGGATGGCACCTTCTAGGTCATGGATACTGTCAATTACAGTGGTGTTATGTGCCCTCTGTGCCCTTAGTCCCTGTCTGGTGTACAGTTCCATACATGCCTGTGCCTCCATGACAGCCTGGAACATGCATGAGCTGTGGCACGTTTGCCAGGGGCATGATGAGCAGCAGTGCTCCAATGAGAACCCCTGGACATCTGCCTATGTGGTACCATTCCAGACATCTGGGTATGGTTGCTGTGTCAGGATGCATGTGCCATAGATACCACACTGTCCTGGCCAATGCCAACTGTACACTGTCCCTCAGCTAAGGGCATTGTTGATGGATGTATTGGCAGTATGACTGTGTGCATGAATAGGGTGGACACTTGTGTACTGTCGACTGGTGGCCCAACGACAGACCCTGGCAAACATGCCTCTGCTTCAACACACCTATCCTCATTATCACTATTTGGCTCAGTGACATCGGGTTTCCTGCTGCAGTGAACCAGCCCAACCTCAGCACCTGTGAGAGGAAGACAGGAAACACACTTTACGACCTGTACATGATGACGGAACACATGCACACATGCACACATGAACACATGCACACAATCACACATGCACATATGCACACATGCACACATGCACACATGGACACATGGACACATGAACACATGAACACATGCACACATACACACATGCGCACATGAACACAATCACACATGCACACATGCACACAAATACACTCCTCACTAAAGCAGACACACACACATACCCCCCCACACACACACACACACACACACACACACACACACACACACACACACACACACACACACACACACACACAAAGCCAGCAATCCAGAACATACTCAGTAGTGGTTGATGGTGGGGTACAGTATGATAAGCCAAACAGTCATATCACATGTATCAGCATGCAGGACATGTGTTGCTCAACAAGCATCAACAGAGAGTGTAGACAGCCCTTGCTAATAACAGTTTACATGGCTTTGATGCATGTGTGTTGTTGTTCAGTGATTGACCTCACCCTGGAACACAATGTGTACATGGACATAACATTGCTGTGCAAGTATTAAAATCTCTGCAATGTCCTGTGCACCATCACTCACAGGTATACATACCATGGCTGGATGTGTATCTGTGTGTCACACAGATATCCATTTCTGATTAGAGCGTCTGTGTCTTTAGCAGATAATTGTGGACACAAGTTTAGCACATGCATGCTATGTATACACACAGGATGAGTGATGCATGTATACCTGATGGAATACCATTGCTCAACATAGCCATTGTACAGTGGTTATGGTGAGTGTAGGACATATTGTGGACATGCCAGTGCCAGCCATGACATGGCAGGCTACAACACAACTGCAACATTAAACATCACACATACCCAATGTGTGTCATGTGACCTATACACTCAATAGCATTACAAGACATATATGTGTCAATTTGTACAAATGGTGATTGCTATGCATATTGTGTATAGGTGCATATGTTTGCACACACACACAACATTGAGGTGCATAGCAATGAATGCTATGTGTAGTACTTTGGTTACTGTAACTAGGTGGGATGTAGTACCATGAGCCATCATCATACAGCATCATGTGGTCACTCAAGGCTACTAATGTGTGCCAGATCAGCACCTAGCATGCTGTACCTGAACTGCAGTACCATGGCTACATTCACCATTTCACAGCCAGTTGTTACATGGGTTTGTAAGGTGCCCAGTAGGGAGCATTGCCTAACATGAATGTGTTATGTGTTGAAGAGTGTCGCACAGCCCCATGATAGGCCTCTACCCCTCAGGTATATTATGTGTGCTGTGTGGATGACATTTGGGGTACTGGAGTGCGACCTTACAGTGGGTGTCTGAATACATCATGTATAGCATATTAACGTGTACTGCGTATGACAAAGTTGTGTATGTTGTGTGCATGTGTATCGACTCTGCCTATGCAATGTCCACTACAGTGTTGCCACAATTGTGTGGGATGCTCTGTGTATTGCATGTGTTTCAGGCAGCTACTCACATTAATGAGATGTGCATAGTCTCACAGAAAACATGCACAGCATGCATTATGCATAGGTGTGTTACGTGTACATGGCCTACACCTCACCTATGACATGCACATTTAATTTGCAATATTAAATGTAGAACACACTCACCAGCATGTGTCTGCTTCCTTGCTGCCACACCAGAGGGACCTATAAGTATATGAAACAGTTTGTCAGCGGCAACAACTGTGGCATTGCTACCGTGTGTTTGCAATCTTACAGTAGTACAATGGTTGATAGTCACAGGCCGACAGATTATGTTACAAATTATCAATATTGCACACCAGGCTCCACATCTTCTAACTACACAGTACACATCTCACATATGCATGATCTATCAATAGAGGTACCAGTAGACTACAGATATGCCATGTTACCTGCACGCTCCGTGTCAAATCGCTGGGTGGCTCTGGCCTCCATGATGATACATGTTTGCTGTTGTTGTTGGCTAGAAGCCACCAGGCTCAGGAGCAGCTCCTCCACTCTGTTGAGGGGGGGTGGATGGCTACCCTACCACCTGTGGCAAACTGTCTACGGACATCAGACGCACGCTGTTGGACATGTCTAAGTAAATCACTGCAGTAATGGCGTATCTGCTCATAGGTCCAGTTATGCATGCCTATGTCATTTACCCTATGGACAACATCTTGCCACAGTGCAGTCCGCTCATGCTGGTCCTGGCTGGTTCTTGAGAACAGCAGGGTGTAGTGCTGAACCAGCCTGGTTGTTATCACTTCATCCTCTGCTTGGCTATAGGTAGGGTTGCGATAGTAAGCCATGACCCTGGAAGACAATGAAACAATATGTGTGAGCAAGTCATGTGGCACACTTAACATTCTAAAGTACAGATATCACTGAACTGACATATATAGCAACCTATTGGCTGTCAGAGGATGCACACTTTCAATACCACATATCAGTGCTCAACCCACAACTGCCTGACAGTGCCTGGCATGCTCTATATATCAAACCATGTTCTGCACAGCAACAAAGAGAAACCAGTATGTAAGACTATACAACAGTGCATGGCACACTGTATGCAACACAATGCACCACCTAGACACAGGAGGTATATATCAAGCTAATGCATAAAGAAATATGTCATCCATTGCAATGATTGAAAAGTCCAGTTACAGTATTACCAGTATACCACACTAGTTGTTGATGGCAAACCCCTGCCTAACATATGTGCACGTTCGTTAATATAGGTGGCATACTGCTGTACTAGACTATACATGTTGCTAGATACACACTTATATCCTTTGACACACATATGACCGAGGGCATGTTACAGGCATACCCACACACACATCAGACATACATACAAGACACAAAGGTATGGCAACCCAGATGAGTTTTACCTGTGTACCATACGGTACTGTGTGTCAGTACTTACAAAACCTTATGCCTGAGATATGTAATCTGTGAGGAATACAGGGAACACACAAAACAGTGGTTACAAGCAATGTGGACATACACCATACTGTGCTGTTTAGGCCTACAGCTTCAGGTAGTACTACAGTTCATACGGGATTTGTATTCACCAGCAGTACCAATCATTAAGCATACATGTACTGCTTTAGCCTACAATGGCACACCCCAGTCGACACCAAGGGACTACTTCAGACCGTATGCCATACAGCTTTTTCTGCCTAGCAATAGCATACACATCTTTTGCTGGGATCAGAGCTAGGACACAAAATACCATGACACACACAGTTTTCCACTAAGCTATTGCACATATACAGAACTTTGACACATTCACCAACAAATTCACCATCACACTCAGTCAACCTCACATAGCAATTATTGCAACAAGTACATGTGGGTGTGTATCGGTTCATAGGTAGGTAATAGGCTATTGGCCCTAGGGCCTATAGAAGCCTAGCCATATGCCACCCTGGCCTTTGACACACATGTAATTTAATTTCACATGCCCCTGCCAAGCAGAGCCACAGAGGTGATTCCCGGGGTGTATTTCCTATCTCCCATCCAATCATCAGGATTATTCATGACAACTGCTAATGAGGAGCTTTGTTTGCTATTGATAGGTGGTTTGTTCCAGAGTATGGGATGTCTCTGAGATAGGAATCTATCCCTCCAGCATGTACTGTTTATTGAGGTGACAAGGTTAGGTGATCTGTTTATGTGGAGCATGTCCAACAGCTCTGGGTTTGACATAGCTTTGTATGTTAGGCAGAGGTCACCTCTGGGTAGGCGGTATGCGAGACAGTCTAGCTGTGGTTTTTTGGGACGGTCTGCATAGGGCATCTGTTTGAGGCCGGTATTACTCTTTGTGTGGTATGTCTGTGGCCTTTCCAGTTGCTGTAGATGTCTTGTGAGGTACATACCAAATGGGGCATTGTACTCTATACTGGGTTTTATGAGTGATGAGTAGAGGGGAACACTGACCTATATTTCCCTGGATGGCACACCTTATGTGATGAGGTGTGCCACGTAGACAGATTACATGACTAGTGTGGCACTGTGATTATCACAGGGGAGACTACTGTCTACCTGTGTCCCATGGTCTTTTATCACACTTTCAGTGTTAGGTACACTACCACCTATGTGATAGTTCATGGGTATAGAATTTTTGCCAGAAGGGATGCCAATACAGTTTCAACATTGAGCTTTAATCCATGGCTGTGTCACCAGGCATCTGTCGTAGTAACTATGACCCTCTCTCTCTCTCTCTATATATATATATATATATATGTATATATCTATACATATATATATATATATATATATATATATATATATATATATATATATATATATACACATACACATACACATTCATATAAACATACATTGGTGTACATATAGATATACATATGGGCACATATGCAGTCCACCTTTCATGGTGGGAATATCAATTATGCAAAGGTTGTGAGGTATACAGTTATGTAATAATATTGCACAGTCTTGTGCGGAATGCATTGAAGGTGTTCTCACCCCATGTAGCTTTAGCAGGCCTCACTGGCTGCAACACTGCAAACCTGACAAATCATACCCTCAGCGTTTAACCACCACATGTCATATACCAGCACTGTATGCTGTCTTGTTTGCCATACACTATGACCTACATAGAAATATGCACATAACAACCTTCAACAACATATATATGTCCACCCTGCACAAACAGTTGCAGTATGTCCCTTGCTCTATGCACATGCACAGATCCTAATATATCTGACACAGAAAGATCTCTCTGTATGTGTGTGCCATACACACACAAGGTCCACACTGTTGTAAGTCCGTGGACCTCATGGCTGACCTGTTGGGCCTTGCTGCAACATGAACCGGTGTCACATGTGAGCACACAGTAATATTAGAGGGTGTATATAGAGCTGCAAATGCTAGATTAGCATACTAGCCTGGTACAGCAGTTGCCAATGCTAAGCTACACGTTAATATGATTATCATGCATTTGTTACTCTGTCACATCCATGTTTATATAGCTGAATGCGCTATTCCCCCAAACAGCCATTGTACACACTACTGTACAGAACACAGATAACATGGATTAGATGTTTGGCATTTAATGCTGAGCTACATATGTCACAGTTATATCCCACGGCACAGAGCTACACACTGATTTGTCCATGGCAGTAGTTATGCAGGGCATCTGTGCATAGATACGTACTGCTGCCACATATGGATGATTCAAAGTATGTAGAGTACTCTTCAAAAACATGTACAACATACCAGTAAATACATATCTGTTACATACATTTCCTTTGTATGTGTTTGTAAATTTTGGTTTCGTGTGTCTTTTTTTATTGGTTTAATTATATATATATATTTTTTGGTTTAATTATATATTTTTTGTTTATTTATTTATTCTGCTGCTGTTGCTGTTGCTGTTGCTGTTGATGTGGATGTTGGTGTCTGTCTGTCTGTCTGTCTGTCTCTGTCTCTCCCTCTCTCTCTCTCTCTCTCTCCGTACCAGCAATGGAATGATTGCATGTGTGGACAGCAAATACAGCCTGCTTTTATAGGTATCTGCACATGTGCATTTGATGACCTCTGCACAAATTGGTGGCCACCATTTGGTAATTGCATGCAGCCTGCTGTGTGGTGATTGCAGTACTCACTGTCATAGCAACCCAATGCTATAAATTGCTAAGTCAGGTAGGCGTAGCCCTTTAAGCTTTCCAAAGTGGGGCCCATGCTTGTCTGTTGTGGACACCGTTGTGTAAGTCAGAATGTTGGTATACTTCCTATATCTGAAGCTAGGAGTGTAGCCAGTGATTTGAATGTTGTACTCAGACCTGAATGTTGCCACTTCCAGTACACAGTTATCAGTGTAGAATTGTACTCATCCCTACAAATGCTAACACAAGATACGTGGGAGTATGCAGTTTCTTTTCTATTTATACAATTAGCTGCCATACATAAGTAGTTATTGACATTTAATCATTTGGCACATGTACTGTTTGTGAACTGCTATACTGTGAATATTAATGTACTGACAGTTTCTTCTTTTTTATTGTTGACATTAGCACAGGATGCTCAAGAAAACTAGACAGTTCCAGTACTGAGTATGCCTACCTACATCCTTGGTGGACCTTGAACACCCAGGTATTTCATACATTTGGGTGGGGATTGTCCTGCTGTCATACTGTGTGGGGGCTGTAAAGTGCTGCTGTAACATTATTTACTGCTAGAATGGCTGGTTCTGTTATCACAGTCATGTAATGCAATTCCATAACAACTGCTGGTAAAGTTCCACAGAACAGGTTTTGTGTTATGGCATTACTATCTTTCCTTTACATTCAGTCATTCTGATGCATGATATATCTATTTCAGCAACAACCTGTTGTATATCTGTTGTGGCTTAGTGGTGCTTCATGCAGTCTAGTGTGTCCAGGGTTCGAGACTGACAGAGGTGTTTTATTTTGCTGCTGAGCAGAACAAGGGCCCTCACATGCAGGATGACTAAGGCACTTTTAAACAGTTGTAAGCAGGTTTGCGTGGGTTTGCATGAAGCTTAGCAATACTTAGCTAATCGCACACAAGCGCATACTCACGCAAACCCGCTAACTACTGCTTAAAAGTGCTTACTCCTGCTAACCCCCGCGCTCATTTCTTTGAAAGAAAAGAAAATGAGGAGATAGGAAAGTGGTGAAAAAGGGGCACAAAGAGGGAAAGACAGTAGGGAAAACAGCTCGGGATGTGCAGGACCAGTGTAGGGAAGGTCCATAGCTGCCCATTTCTTTAACAGCAACAGCTGCGCATATGCTAGAAATTTGGAGGGAAATATGAAACCTTCTACCCCTGAGAGAGGGGTGAGGACAACAAAGTATGTTGTACTGCCAATTAAATTTCAGTTTATGTGTCCAGCGGACATGTCTGCAAAATGGGCAGCTATGTATGGGGTGTAATTTTTTTTGGGGAGCAGATTACCCTTTTTTTTCAGGTGAGAGTGGAATTTGTGGTAGGGGAAGTGGGTATATATGGGGAGGTAGGTTGAGGAGGTAAACAGACAAGACAAACAAGATGCATACAGGGGCAGAATATGACACATTTGGTGGGTGAACACTATTGACGGGGAAAAATATTTGGAAATCGCAAGCCCATGAGCCCACAGATGGCAACAGTGGAACTGAGATCCCCACCCATGGGCAGTCACCACTGCACCTTCACAGCCCAGAGGTTGGCTGTGCTGGGGGCTGCATAGGGGGGGGCAGGCTCACCCGTGAGTCACGCCACACATGCCTCAAGCTGGTGTAGAGGATCAGCAACTGAAGGCTCGATCTCCCTACACACCACAGCCTGGACCATTCGGAGGGTGATAGGTGGCCCTCCTCCAGCCACGCTTGCACTGGGGGGACAAGCCCCATCCCCTGCAGCACTTCCACCCAGAGGTGGCACAGGACCAACAGAGGAGGAGGTCCCGGGCTGTGCTCCGGACCTGCTGGTGCCAGGTGCCATCACCAGCTAAGGTGGGACAGGTGAGTCCACTGGGACTGGCTTTCTCATATGTTCTAGGTTTAGGAGGATTTAATGAAAATATGGGTTGTTAACAGCCAACAGCATTCCAAATTAGTTGTAACAGCATGCAGTAGTATTCCCATTAACCCAACACACCAGAGTTCCAACAGTTGAACAGCAAGCATAACACATGCATATATAGAACAACAGTGGACATTCCAACAGCATGCAGGATGGATTGGTGGCAACAGGCCATCAAGATTGTGGTATTTGAACAGGGCACATGCATCAAAGTAAATGCAGATATTTTTGAACCAATAGGACATATGTCCCAACAAATGTTTTGAGATTAGACATACACATTGACACGTGGAATTGAATTGTTTATGCACATACATTAGGGTGTAAAAAGATACCTCCATTAACAACTTATATGTACTTATAGTTTACACTACATTCCTATTGACTGCAGGTATATATCCTCTACATGTATTATTACACTTGGCAATGTCCGTTAAATTGTGAAATGGGTTTTGCTAGTTCTTTATATACCTGACCTGTATCTGACATACAGACTGTCCAGGATGCAGATGTTACTGCTACGTATTTATATATTTTATTTTATTTATATTTATATATCTACATATCTGGATGTGTTCAGATGACATTATCAGTTATATTTTAACAGCACCCTACATTTCTAGCAGCACACTGATATTTTTGGAGAGCACAATAACATGCTACTCATGTGCCAGATTAACCTATACATGCCGGCCATTAACTAACTGTTGAGGACTGTATATATGCTTAACAGCTACTGGCACTCCCTTCTTCCACTTTATATGGGCCTACCCAAGTGTGGGTTGACAGCGCTTAATACAACAGTAATATTTCTATAATGCAAGAGTACAACAACATATCGAAAAAAGTGACACGGACACTCTCCAGGAATTATACCTTTATTAATTACATTACACACTTTTATAGAGGCTCTCTCATTTATTTGATATTACAGTGCATGCAGAAGACTTATTCAAGACATATTATACCTTTATTAATGGGTTACAACTCTCTTTTTCATGCTCTCTCTCACTTATTTTATATAACAATACTTGCAGAATAATTACTAACCTGCCTGGTGGCACAGTCTTAGCAGCCTATCTGCATAGGCTTGCTTATTCGCAGCATGGACACCTGCAGCTGTGAGGTAAATGAAGTGATATTGAGACATATACCTATCCATAATATAGACTACAATGGCAATTCTTACATACTTCCATGGCTACCTACTCAGTAGTGGGGCATTTTCCATCCCACGGGCCTCCTGTATCCACTGGTTCAGTTAGTCCTGCTTCAATCTCTTCATGTCTGAGTAGTGGTGTTTGACCTGCTCACCAGTCCGAGGGATGCCTGTGGCCCTGGTGAGATCATGTGCTAGATGGTTCCAGGCTTCCACTTTGTATTCAGTGCCCTGGAACTGGCCCTGCAGGAGTCTGTCATCATGATTATGGACGAGGAGCCAAACCATCAGTTTTCATTCCTCAATGCCCCACCATTGCACTCGAAAGTGAGAGCCCTCTCCAACACCAGTCATGCTGCCTGCAGATGGGAGCTACAACTTGTTATGGCAAGTATTCCTGCCTATGGGGCTTAAATATGCCTCATTTCCTGCACTTATTTGTGATTGGCCAGTTTTGAAAATCTCAGCTGAAAGCACACCTGCTTAGCATTGGGTAAATGTTCATTGATATGTATGTGTGTGTTGAAAGTACATGCATATCCAAAGTGTCATGGCTTAGTGGTTCAGTACTGTGATTATGGTGTACAGTATCCCGGGTTTTGAGGCCTGTCATTGCTTTTTATTTTACTACTGGCCAGACCGGCAAGGAGGTGTGGCTGTGTTTAGCTGACTTTGCTCAACTTTGACCAACGTTGCTCTACATTGCTCTATGGTGCTCTACATTGCTCGGCATTGCCCGACGTTGCCTGACGTTGCACTAGTTAGCGCAGTGCGCAGCTATGCGCAAACATGTTTTGTTTGCGCTAGTTGGCACGATGTGCATCTCTGTGCAAAACCATTGCGCTAGTTAAAGCAGTGCTAAGCTATGAGCAATTATACTTAAATGTGCTTAATACTGGTAAATTTTGCTTAGCAGTGCTTCACATTGCTTAAGATACGTTACTTATGCATTCATCAGTATGCATAACCTTTCGCCTTCTTATATATATATAAAATATCGTTCATTACTACATAGGCCATTTCAATGCTTTCTACTAATATTTAAAAGATAAATGTCAGGAATTGTTTTTTATACAGATTTCCTACAGAAAATAGAAAGGGAAGTGGTGGGACTCGTACCGGGAATACCTCTTCTTTGTGCGAAAGCTCTACCACTACGCTATTGCTATTTGGCTTACTTTGCATATAAGTTTCTTATTATCCTCTTCGATTTCTAAACTGCTAACTGTAGCTAAGCAATGGGCAAACCCGCGCAAACACGCACAAATATGGGCAGCTATATCAGGAATAATAAAAAAAAAAAAAGGAAAGTTTTACATTTTAGAATTGCACAGGGATTTAGAATGTGGGGGAGTGTAGTATTGGGTATGTATGTACACATTTGAGCGGACTCGATCATTTCAATTGACATTTGCAGATTAAGGGACTTGCAGGGGCTGGATTTTTGGACTGCTCGGCAGTCTGACACAACCCCTGCACTTGTCCATGCTCCGTGTTAGCCTTAGGGTTGAGTCAGCGCACCCTCATGAATATGCATGGTGTGCTGACGTCTTCCTCTTAGGCTGCAGTTTCCGTGTAAGACTTATTTAGTCTTACACAGAGGATTAGTGAATCCCGGCCAGTGTTATTATGCATCATCTTAATCTGTTTTGTTTACATATTGTATTTATTTTGTACATCGACTGACAATACGTCGATTTTGATTTTCACTAATTCAAAATCTGTTATTATAGCAAATTTCTAAGTTCATAAGAGCAATATTTAAAATCTGTCCCTCATTTAGGTCCACCTCTCCCATTATTTTTATTTTTGTCCAGAATTTTAGAGCAAAGAAATTGAGAGTTAGTAGGTCAGCAAAATTCTTCATTAGGAACCCCTGGCACCTTTCAAATTTTCTGACATGTGTGGTTTGATCCCTGCCAAAGGATGCAGTGTACTCTAAAATTCTCCTATCCAGAGAACCATACAGAGGGACATTAACTTCTTTTGATCTGGGTCATAGGATTATATGATCATAGCTAGTTACTAGGCTACTGGCCCAGAGACCCTTATAAGCTTAGCCAGTAAATTAGTCCATATTTCCACTAGTCAGCACCCAATGCCCCTGAGCAGCAGGGGCACAGGTGGAATCCCAGGGGTGCATTGTCGATTTCCCATCCAGTCATCCAGGTTCCTCTTCATGAGGCACATGCCTGATAAGTGAGGAATGCATGGAAGTTATGACTTCCTTGTTCCTGGAAGAAATACCCTTACTAATTAAGTGAGCCATGTAGAAAGCTCTCTGTACAATGGAGGCAACATGGTGGTCAAAAGTTAGAGTGCTGTCAACTTGAGTGTCCAAGTCCCTCACAACTGCGTGCTTAGGACATTGTTACTAATGTGATAATTTGAAGAGAGATCACTCTCCCCAAAAGGATGATGATGCATTTTTTGTATTTAGTTTAAGACCATGTTTCTGGCACCAGTCATTTGACTAGGTGAGACACTTTTGTAGTATGTCTACATCACTAGGGGAGTTGATGACAGTGCCCAGCATTCAGTCATCTATACTTGGTCAGCCATAGACCTCTGGTTTTGGCTTGCACCTCAGAGAAGTATATCCCAAACAGCAGTGGACCCAAGACCAATCCTTGGGGTACGCTGCTTGTTATGAGTCTACTACTTGAAGTAGCTTCTCCTATTTTGACTAGGTTCCACCAGTGACCAGTTAGCTACCCATCTGGTCACATATGGATTTATGCCAAGCTGGGATAGTTTATTTATTATGCTGGAGTAGAATATAGTGTTGAAGGGTTTGGCCAGGTCAAGGTAGGCAGCATGCTCTGTCTTCCCGTCATCCATGGCTTTGGTGACTGACTCAAAGAATCTTACCAAATTTAACAGGCATGATCTCCCCTTAACAAAACCTAACTATGTGAGATCAAGCATATGAAGGTTGCCAATGTCCTTGTTAATGTGACTGCAAATCAGGCTAGTTAGGCTGATGGTTCTATAATTGCCTGGATCAGTGGACACTCCACCTTTGTGCAGAGGGATGACTGTGGCCATCCTCCACTCAGCTGGGATGAAACCAGTGCTTAGACTTAGGTTGAATAGGGTGCCTAATGGTGCTGTGAGTTCCTGCCTGAGTTGATGCAGGATGTAGCTTGGGATGTTATCGGATCCCATGGAAACTGTGTTTTTATCCTTAGAGAGGGTGGTAATGACTTGTTCCCTAGAGATAAGGGGTGTGGGTCAAGTGCTAGGGATATCCTGGATTACTGATGGGGGGGGCAGAGGGGTGAGGTTTTTACTGAACCTGTCTGCCAGCAGGTTGCTATATCCTCGGCATGTGGTGTTCTTGACCATCAGTTCTGAGCAGATTTGGGTGTTTCACTTTAGATTGTGGATGTATGTGAAAAAGGCATTATGATTGTCTTTAGTAGATGTCACCAATTTGGACTCTGAATTAGCTTTGGAGGACTTCAATAATGCCCTTATTTGCATGTTTAGGCCAAGGAGAGATTACTTCCAATTTGACAACTGTTCCTTCTTGGTCCCGGACAGCAATTTTTTTTTTCCTTTTGTTGTAGAGTATATTTACAGATGATGTTCATCAGGGAGGTTTACTCTTCCTGGAGAAGGAGGATTTTTCCCTGTCAGGTATTGCTGAATCCATATAAATGGTTGTATAGTACTTTGGTGTAGGTTAGGAGATTAGTTCCAGTTCCTACTGTTGTGGAGGGTGCTGCGAAGCAGTTTAGACCTTCCCTCAGGAGGCTGTAATCAGCTTTGGAGAAGAAGTTTTTTTTGTTTAACCCTAGCTGGGGGGGATGGTGGCTTCAAAGGTGACCGCTTTGTGGTCTGATTTTACCAGGGATGATGACACTGTGGGAATACTGTGGTGGTTTCCTATGTTGGTTAGTATCGAGTCCAAGATGTTGTCATCTCTTGTGGGGGTGTCAACTAGCTGGTCCAAGTCACTGGCATTGACAAAGTCACAGAATATTTGAGCATTTGTGTTCTGGCTTGAGTAGTTCTTCCAATTAATGGTCGGGCAGCTACAATTGCCCAGAATCAGGGTATAGGGTTCAATCTTAAAGGATTCAAAGAGGTCCAGATAGGCGGTGTGGGCTTCCTGAGTCAACACTGGGGGCCTGTAGCCAACTATGATTTGAATAGAGGTCTTGTCAACCATTAACTACACCTGGAGCATCTCCTGTGTGTCATGCTGTTTGCCCAGTCTGGAGGTGTGTATATCTTTAATATATATTGAAACACCACCTCTTTTGGCTTTGCTGCCCTCAAGTAGGGGTCGGTATGAATAATAAGATGGGTAACTAGATTAGACTGGGGTGCTCTCCACAACTTTGAACCAGGTTTCTGTGACTGCATAAATGTCAGCATCTTCCATGGTTAAGATTGCTTGCAATGAGTGCAGTTTCATGTTGAGACTCCTAGCATACAGCAGCACGACCTGTAAATTGCATTTAGATGAGATTGTCATGTTGGTAGTTTTGACCTCAAGACATTGCTTAAAAAAAAGGCACTATGGGGGAGGCAAGTCCCTTTGTCAGGAGCCTGATGCCCAAGGGAGACAGATGCAGGCCATCCCTGGCATTGCATTGTGATCTGTCAATCATGTCTTCCCAGGCCAACAGATAATGAATCTCCTTAGAATGACACCAGAAACTAAACCAATTGTTAAAGTTAATAATTTTTTGTTTATAATGAGACATCATTCTGGGTGATGGTAGAATGCTGCTTAAGGTAGTGACATACCTGCCTGGAACACATATTCGATGAGCTCAATCATGTCTCTCTTCATACAATCCAGAGAGGTATGTCTCAAGTCATTCACACCAACATGTACTATGACAGAGTCATAGCAGTAATTGTTGAGGGATCTGAATGCATGGGTGATGGGGCAGATTCTGGCACCTGACAAACAATTTACTGTGGCTTTCTTCTTATCCAGCCTGGTGAGGAGCACATCTTTGTGTCTCACAATGAATTCTCCTATGATTAATATATTGGGTTTATGGTTAGGCTTTGATAGCTGTGAGACACAGGCATGTGAACTATGTGTGGTTTGTGGTGTGGTAGGCAGTGGAGTTTGCATGTGTTTTTGTCTTGTAGGTCACTTTTGTTTAGGTATGTTTTTGTTAAGCACCTCCACATATATGTGTGTGTGTGTTGTGTTGGTGTGAGTGAGTTTGAGGTGCGGTGTTTGTGCAGACAACCTTTTCACTGCCGTGTATACTGGATTTGGATGGAGAGAGCATGGACTCCAGGTTTTTAATGTAATTGCATCTCTCACAAATTGTGTTCCTAGGTGGTAGTAAGAGAGGGTTGTCTGTGTACATGAGTCAGTTGCTACACTGTCTCAGGATGATCATATCAATCAGACTGGCAAGAGAAACTGTTGGAAACTGACCCTCCATGTTTGTCAGAATTGGTGAGGGGGAAGAGCCAAGGAGGGAAAGATGGAAAGATCTGAAATAGGTACCAGTAGCTTGTGTTTGCACATCAGCTGTAAAGAAGCTTCACTACCGCAGGATCAAGTGAGTGCTAGTAAGGGAAAATTTCAATATGGAATACATTGCAATGGGATAAATCAGCATAGTGGCAGTGGGAATGCATAGACAAGCACAGCCTCATTCAAACACAGGGTTTAAATACCAGAAAAGATGGAAGAATCTAGAATGCCAGATTACTACCCAGTCCTGTTAGAATCTGCACTTTCAACCAATCACTCTTGCTAGAGAAGGTTAGGCAGCCCTGTTACTCTCACTAACAGAGAAGGCAGGTACCTACGAGCACAAGATGGCAGCCAGGAAAATCAGCTAGCAAAACAACCAGGCCTGGATGCAGCAAACCCGTATCCAGACTATGCCACTTTTAGAAATCTCCCAGGAAATGAACAGAAAAGCACAAACAGAGCGCTCACAAACAGAAAATACAACTCTCAGAATGAAAAAAGCAGTTTACTGTTAAGTAATTCAGTAAAACAGCAGTTGCAGTAATGAAACACTACTTAGCAATGAAAATGCAGTTAAAACAGTATAAAACAGTACAAGAATGCAGTGAAACAGTAAAAAAAGCTTTATAATCGTGTAGAATATAGTAGACTAGCTATATAGCACAACTATAAGTGTTAGGAAGTGCAATTCAATGAAATAAATGTAAAAAAAAAAAAAAAAAACATTCTACTCTAGGAGCCTTAGGGACTT
Organism: Protopterus annectens; assembly: GCF_019279795.1. Taxonomy (NCBI): domain Eukaryota; kingdom Metazoa; phylum Chordata; order Ceratodontiformes; family Protopteridae; genus Protopterus; species Protopterus annectens. The sequence continues at coordinate 260,975,668 of NC_056725.1, forward strand.
TCTGCTACATCATGGTGATGAATCGCCACTCCTCAGCCTGGTAAAAACAAGCACAGCCCCCTGCAAACACAGGGTTTGAATACCAGAAAAGATGTATGAATCTAAAAGCACAGATTACTACCCATTACAGCTAGCCCTCGTCCTTTCAACCAATCACTCATGCTAGAGAAGGTCAGTCAGCCCTGTTACCCTCACTAACAGAGAAGATAGGCCTGTACCAGCACCACCTTTCACCCCCTAAAGGGCCCATCTTAATACCAAAAGATTGCCAAATTCCAGTAATCACGGCCACACAGGTAAAAACCGCACTCTGCAAAGCTAAGAATATAGCATCCATGGGACCAGATGACATCCCGGGCTGTGTACTACATGAACTACAAAATGAACTAGCACCTCACCTAAGTGTCATGTTTAATCATAGCCTCACCTCAGGCTTTGTGCCCACTGAGTGGTGCACAGCTACAGTTATCCCTCTCCACAAGGGGGGATCCAACTTGGATCCCGGGAACTGCCATCCCATCAGTCTGTCGAGCCTGATCTGCAAGGGTATGGAATGCATTATCATGGAACTTATAAACAAAGACATTGGCAACCTTCAAACACTGGACCCCACCAAGTTTGGGTTCGTGAAGGGCCGATCTTGCCTCCTGAATCTGATTGACTTCTTCGAATCAGTCTCCAGAGATGTGGACGAGGGTAAGGCGGTCCACACAGCCTATCTGGACCTCGCCAAGGCCTTCAACATCATCCCCCACTCTGGAATCATAGATAAACTTACTAAGCTGGACATAAATCTCTACATCACTCGGTGGGTTGCCAACTGGCTCACTGACAGAACCCAGACTGTAAAAGTAGCTGACTCTAAATCCAGCTCCAGACAAGTGGAGTACCTCAGGGTTCAGTCCTGGGGCTGCTCTTGTTTGGCATCTACTTCTCTGAAGGACAGCCCAACACTAAGGGACTCTGGCTAACAAAGTTCATAGATGACTGCAAACTGGGAGCCATTACTGAATCCCTAGATGATGTAAATATTCTACAAAAGGGCCTTACAGAAACAGATGCTTGGTGCCAGAGCCATGTGCTCAAGCTTAATGCGAAGAAATGTATAGTTATCCCCTTTGGGAAAAAAACATGTACCGATGAATTACCACATAGGTGGCAGTACACTAAACACCGAAAGTGTGATGAGAGCCTTAGGGACACAGGTGGACAGTGGTCTCACCTTCAATAACCACATCGCCACAACAGTCCGAAAATCCTTCTTTGTGGCACACATCATCACTAAGGGCTTTTCAACCAGAAAAAAGGAGGTCATTGTCCCATTGTACTCATCCCTTCTTACCGTATTAGACCCATTATAGAGTACAATGCCCCATTGTACCTCACAAGACATCTGCAACAGCTGGAAAGGCTGCAGAAATACCTCACTAAATGAATCACAGGCCTAAAGCAGATGCCCTATGCTGACCATCTAAAAAAACTCCAGCTATACTGTGTGGCATATTTTCTACTCAGGGGCGACCTCTGCTTAACATACAAGGCCATGTCAAACCCTGAGCTGTTGGACATGCTCCACTTAAAGAAATCCCAATCCCTCAGAGCCACATGCTCCAGTGATCTAAACCTTCTTATCATAATGAACAAAACATGCTGGAGGGATAGGTTCTGGACCCAGAGACTCCCCATACTCTGGAATAGACTGCCCATACATGTCAAGCAGAGCATCTCCTTGGCCCTCTTCAAAAGGAACTTTGAAGATTGGATGGGAGATAGGAAATTCACCCCAGGAATCATGTCAATTGCCCTGCTAGACAGGTCCAGGGAAGTAAATATTTTGGGAATAAATATCCAAGGAATTGTTATGGCTAGGCTTGTATAAGCACTAGGGCCGATAGCCTAGTACCAACATATGAACCTATGAACCTATGAACAAGAAGGCTGCCAGAAAACTCAGCAAGAAAAACAACCAGGCTTGAATGCAGCAAGCCTGCATCCAGAGCTCAAAGACAGAACCCACATGGTTAGAATTGCTAGAGCCATGTCAGACTCCAAACCAGTTACAAGTGGTGTCCCACAAGGCTCAGTCCTGGGACCTCTCTTGTTCGGTATATATTTCTCGGAGGTACAGGCCAACATGGAAGGACTGTGGCTGACCAAGTTCGCAGATGACTGCAAACTGGGCGCCATAATCGACTCTCCAGCTGACACAAGCATCCTCCAAAAGGGCCTCATAGAAACAGACAACTGGTGCCAGAGCCATGGCCTCAAGCTAAATGCCAAAAAGTGTATAGTCATCCCCTTTGGCAAAAACAAAGTGTCCACAAATTACCACATAGGTGGTAATCCATTAAGTACAGAAGAAGTAATTAGGGACCTGGGGACCCAAGTTGATAGCAATCTCTCATTTGACAACCACGTAGCCAAAGTGGTTAGAAAAACATTTTATAAAGCCCACCTAATCATGAAGGGATTCACATCTAGATCAGGGGAGGTCAACGTGCCTCTTTACTCATCCCTCATCAGGCCCATAATTGAGTATAATGCCCCTTTTGGGATGTACCTTACCATACACCTGCAGCAACTGGAAAGACCCCAAAAGTACCTCACCAAGAGGATCAAAGGGCTCAAACAGATGCCATATGCTGCCCGGTTAAAGAAACTCAAGCTCTACTCAGTGGCATACCGCCTGTTCAGTGGCAATCTGTGCCTGACGTATAAAGCCATGTCCAACCTGGAATTAATGGACATGCTGCACCTCAGAAAATCCAAATCCCATCGAGCTACGCGCTTGAGAGACTTGAACCTCAGCACTGAAATAAATAGGACATGCTGGAGGGACAGATTCATAACCCAGAGGCTCCCTTCACTCTGGAATAAAATCCCAGTCCAGGTTAGGCAGAGTCCCTCATTGACTCTCTTCAAGAGGAATCTTGATGAGTGGATGGGAGATCGTAGTTTTACCCCTTGTATCACTTCTGTGTCACTGTTAGACAGAGGCACAGTATACTAACCTCGAAAAAGGGCATAGCAAAATACATTTAAAATGGGTGGCGAAAGCCAAACACATTCTGGCTAGGCTTATAAATGCCCTAGGGCAGATAGCCTTGTACGAACCTATGAACCTATGAACCTATGAACTATGCTACTTGACTAGCATACAGAAAACTCCCAAGAAACACACAGTAAAGCACAGATATAGCCCTCACAAACAGAAAATACAACTCTCAAACTCTCAGCAGGAAAAAAAGTAGTTTACAGTTAACAATTCAGTAAAGATGCATTTACAGTAATGAAACACTACTTAGCAATGAAACTACAGTCAAAACAGTCCACAAGGTAGTAGATTAGCAGTATAGCACAGCTATAAGCATTAGGAAGTGCAATTCAATGAAATAAATGTGAAAAAAAAACACTTATTCTGCTGTTGGAGCCTCAGGGAATTTCTCCTTTGACACTGTGATGAATCACCACTCCTCAGCCTGTAAACACAAGCACAGCACTCTGCAAACACAGCATTTAAAATGCCAGAAAAGATGGAAGAATCTAGAAGCTCAGATTATTCCCAATCCTGCTAGCCCCTGCACTTTCAACCAATCACTCATTCTAGAGAAGGTCAAGCAGCCCTGCTACTCTCACTAGCAGAGAAGGCAGACCCCTACCAGCACAAGATGGTTGTCAGGAAACTCAGCAAGCAAAACAACCAGGCCTGCATCTAGACTATGCTAATTTACTAGAACACAGACAACTCCCAGAAAATGCATAGAAAAATACAGTTAGAGCACTCACAATGAGAAAATACAATTCTCAGTATGAAAAATACAGTTTACAATGAAGTATTTCAGTAAAATGCAGTTTTAGTAATGAAACTCTACTTAGCAATGAAAATACAATTAAAACAGTATAAAACAGTACAAGAATGCAGTGAAACAATGAAAAAGGTCTAAAACAGTACAACATGTAGTAGATTAGCTGTATTACACAACTATAAGAGTTAGGAAGTGGAATTAAATGAAATAATGTAAAAAAAAAAACACTTACTCTGCTCTTGGACCTCAGGGACTTTCTGCTACATCGAAGTGATGAATCAGCACTCCTCAGCCTGGCAATATGCTCTTAGATATTAGTTGTGCTAAACAGAGAGTAACAGGGCTGCCTGACCTTCTCTAGCATGAGTGATTGAACGTGCAGGGGCTAGCAAAATTGGGTAGTAGCTTGAGCTTCTAGATTCTTCCATCTTTAGGATTACTGATGCTACAGAGAGGTCAAAGTAGAGGGAATTATTGACTGAGATACAAAGATCCCTAACTACCTTGACAGATTAGAGTTGGATATTAACTATTCTGTACATTGGGAGAGAATTTTGTTTTCCAAATGTAACAATATTGCACTTTTGCACATTTAATTTTAGACCATTTTCTAAACATCAATGGTTACAGTTATTTGTCTATTTAGTTAGTTGGTTAATACTTGTTTGCCAGGTAATAGCACTGATCAAAAGTGGCCCATTTCAGCATCAGCCCAGGATTACAAAGAAAATCAGAATCACATTGACAGAGGCAATAAGTGTATATTAAAAATACACACGTGTGTAAAATAATATTATCAACGTTGATCTTGTTTATCCCAGGAGAAGAATACAAAGCAAAATAAAACAAGGAAAGGTCTCAAACAACTGCATAGATGATATAATCATGAAAACTAAATGTGTGCATGTTTATGTTTACAACCTCACATTGTCATGTTTTCATATAAGGTATGTCTTGTCAAGTGCTACTCCCCAATCTGGTAGCAATCTAAAAAATCTTTAGAACACATCTGAATACCTTGAGGGAATATTTTCATCACCTTACATTTACTTTTGAAAATTATGTTGAATGTTGCATAACTCATAATTCCATTGACTTATTCACATAATGTTCAGTACCATGCACAAAGTGATATATATGGTTATATATTTATATTTATGTGCATGTATATGTAAACAGAGATAGATAAATAGATAGGTAGTTAGACAGATGACTATCATGCAAGTGCCATAGACATAAACACACATACACACAAACACACACACACACACACACACACACACACACACACACACACACACACACACACACACACACACACACACACACACACGCACGCACACACACACGCATTGTTGTCAACAGGTCAACACTGTGCTGTTGAAGTGGGCCTGTGACATAAACCAAGATAAATAATTGCATGAATTACAAAAGAAAAAAAAAAAAAGATGTGTCACTCATTGTAAGCAATAAAAAGTTATTTTATTGGTGGGATGGAAATTATTGGTTTAATTGTGTGGAGAGAAATGTGACTGTATTGAGAATGGCAGAAAATGATTTAATCAGGTGGAGAGAGAGAGATTGGGACTTGATGAACAGACTGAGCTGAGATAATGAGGTGTGTTGTGATTTAATGAAAGACTAAAGATATTTTCGGTGGTGAAAATGCCCACTATGGTGGGGAGTGGAGTGAAGTGAAGCAAAACTGTAAGGAGGCTTAGCCAAGCTGGTTTGTTCCTGCCTAAAGTCATTTCTGTGACAGAAAATCAGCATCTCCGTTTTGCAGTAAGAAAACTTTTCCTAACGTTTAGAATACCATGCAAATGTAGTTTAGATCCATCTAATTTATTCTTATAGGTCCATTTTTGTGACAAGAGAAGGTGGAGACAAAGGCCTTCTCTAGTTCAATTGAAAATGTTTTACCAGTAAATATATATATTTAGTGGGAGCTACCTAGCTGTTTAAGAATTCAGTTAAAAAAGTATACACTGAAACACAAATAATATCTATTTCATATATATATATATATATATATATATATATATATAGAGAGAGAGAGAGAGAGAGATGGGTCTATTTATGATGACCAAAACATCTAAACATCAAAATTAATAATATTGACCACAAAAGGTTAACAATGCAAATGTTGATAGTCCACTGTGTAAGGAAAATCTTTGCCACATGCATATCAAAAGTTTAAAAAATAAAGTAAAAACATATTTTTTGAAGGGGGCAAGCCACCCTGCACCTCCTATATTGGGAGTTGTACCCCTCACATCACCTGCTAATTATATATACTAACTCTGAGACTGCACAATCCCATGGAAAGAATATATTCTCCAGCCCAGGAGAATGTCAGTCTTGCACACCTGCCAGTCATAAGACTAAAAGTTAAAGCAGCCAATTTCTGTAGACCACCTACTTCAGTAGACTGGGGGAGAGACCTCTTGCTTTTGAATGTCTCCTTACTTGAGGCACCTTGGTACCACTGATTAGACTGGGATAGACCTCAGTGCAGGAGGGAAAACCTGCACTATTGCACCAAAGCTGTAGGTAGGGTGGAACAAAGGGGTAGCAGCCCTGAGTTAAACTGTCAAAATGGCATGATTGTCACCACAGAAGATTTGCCATTAGCTCCCTGCAAGTCATTGTTTTTAAAAGTATGAGTGACAATAAGAGGACAAATGCAAACAATGTTTGCAAGCCACAGATAGCTTCATGGTTGCTTAAATCATTATTTATTCATTTTGACTGAAAAGCTCCATACAGAGCATTTATCCAAGCTGAAATAACAATAAATACAGAAAGCATCAATTAAAAGACAAACTAAGGTTTGAAGCATTGACTGCATGTTAGTAACTGTGACAAGAAGCTAGTAAAGCTCTTTGCTACACTTTCTGCAGGGAAAAAAAATGTGAGAAAGAGTAGCATAGTGGTTGTTTACATAGAGCTAAATACATTTTTCATTTTTTTTCCTCAGAACTGGTTGAGGGTATACCAGCTGGGGTGGGATGGTGCTCAGGATAATAACTGCCACAGCTACAGCTACAACTCTGTATTGCACTGACCATGTCATACTTTTCTGTCATTGGATGTTATAGTGCAATTTTATGATATCACATACAAGAAACTTGTAACTGTTCGGCAGACATTCTGTCTGTGCTAATGCAGATATCTACATTTTTATTAGAGGCATGCTGTGTGCTCATTTTAAATCTTGCAGCATTTAGGGATAAATATAATGACACACAGTGCTGCCACATTACTCTTCAAGTGAAGCAGCTGTGCAACCATTTTTTATTGAATAGGACAGTACGCGTTATTGTAAATTAGAAAAGAAGTATTTGTTTGCTGCATAACTGATTTTTTTTCTAGGAATTAGAAAAAATGATTTGTAAACAATACTAAGACATCTTTACAAGTGCACTGCAAAACAGGCTAATTATTTATTGTTTCTTTCGTAACCAGATTAATCACATTGATCAAAAATCCATTTAAAGGTAAACAGTCTGAATTGCTTTGGGAAACAAACTACCAAAGAACTGCAAAATATTTCTTCTTATAATTAAATTTGCATTAACTAATTTACTTTATTTATGGATGCATTTTGCAGAGAAACAGCAGTTAATTCTGAGATGAGTCCTAAAACAGAGAATCATTTCCCCAGAACAGTGTTCCTCAACCTGTCCTCATGTCATTTTGATTCCCATGGAATTTGAAGTTACAGTTAGGAGATGCTGATGCATATAATTAAGTTTATGCTGGAAAAAAAAAAACAAAAAGCAAAAAAAATAAAATAATAGCTAAAACAGTCAGAAATGTTACGTGGCAATTTTGTCATGCTGTGGATATAATCAACTTTATGCACACAGTGAAATTTTACATTTTCTATATATGCGAATTAGGCATGCAAGTCATGGAAGAATGATTTTAACAGTCATAAACGTTGTTTACAATCATACTGCAAATAATGACAACATGGGCTATATAGTCAACTGTGTTACCTGGTCATTTAATGAACTGATGACAACACTCACTCTGAATATCTGGTCAATGCATATATTACACTCCAAATAAAAACTGAATCCTTGCTCTACAATATGTGTAGCCAAAGCATAAAAATGTGCATCTCCATCTTATCACCTTGAACTTTCAGATCTTGAAAGAGACTATTGGGCATGAATGATTCCTTTGAGGTAAATGGCACTTTCTGTTGTAGACCCAGAGAAGATTCCTGCAGCATCTACTGTATACTGGTTTTGCATGCTTAAGAAAACAATAACTACATGCAAAGACATGAAAAGTCCTTTAACCAGTTTTTAGGGGAGGTAATTTTGTAACAGCTGACTGAAGTTAGGTAAGGCAAACAAAGATGCACCAAAGGAAGCCTGACATGGTTATATTGTGAAAGCATTTACGAGCAATGGGTTAATGGATTATAAGTAGCCAAATATTAGACCATGTATCCAACCAAAATATTTTAAGACAATCACATTATGAGTGTTTTGGTAAATACCCCAAAGTGCCATACAGGACCTTCACCCCTTTTACAACTGCTACTTATATTAATCATTTTTAGCTTACTGTATCTTGGGAATGGTTCACGCCTTTTACAACTGCTACTTATATTAATCATTTTTAGCTTACTGTATCTTGGGAAAGGTTCACACCTTTTACAACTGCTACTTATATTAATCATTTTAGCTTACTGTATCTTGGGAAAGGTTCACCCCTTTTACAACTGCTACTTATATTAATCATTTTTAGCTTACTGTATCTTGGGAAAGGTTCACCCTTTTACAACTGCTACTTATATTAATCATTTTTAGCTTACTGTATCTTGGGAAAGGTTCACCCCTTTTACAACTGCTACTTATATTAATCATTTTTAGCTTACTGTATCTTGGGAAAGGTTCACCCTTTTACAACTGCTACTTATATTAATCATTTTAGCTTACTGTATCCTGGGAAAGTTTCACCCATTTTACAACTGCTACTTATATTAATCATTTTTAGCTTACTGTATCTTGGGAAAGGTTCACCCCTTTTACAACTGCTACTTATATTAATCATTTTTAGCTTACTGTATCTTGGGAAAGGTTCACCCCTTTTACAACTGCTACTTATATTAATCATGTTTAGCTTACTGTATCCTGGAAAAGGTTCACCCATTTTACAACTGCTACTTATATTAATCATTTTAGCTTACTGTATCTTGGGAAAGGTTCACCCCTTTTACAACTGCTACTTATATTAATCATTTTTAGCTTACTGTATCTTGGGAAAGGTTCACCCCTTTTACAACTGCTACTTATATTAATCATTTTTAGCTTACTGTATCTTGGGAAAGGTTCACCATTTTACCAATGCTACTTATATTAATCATTTTGGCTTACTGTATCCTGGAAAAGGTTCACCCCTTTTACAACTGCTACTTATATTAATCATTTTAGCTTACTGTATCTTGGGAAAGGTTCACCCCTTTTACAACTGCTACTTATATTAATCATTTTTAGCTTACTGTATCTTGGGAAAGGTTCACCCCTTTTACAACTGCTACTTATATTAATCATTTTAGCTTACTGTATCCTGGGAAAGTTTCACCCCTTTTACAACTGCTACTTATATTAATCATTTTTAGCTTACTGTATCCTGGAAAAGGTTCACCCCTTTTACAACTGCTACTTATATTAATCATTTTTAGCTTACTGTATCTTGGGAAAGGTTCACTCCTTTTACAACTGCTACTTATATTAATCATTTTTAGCTTACTGTATCTTGGGAATGGTTCACCCTTTTACAACTGCTACTTATATTAATCATTTTTAGCTTACTGTATCTTGGGAAAGGTTCACCCCTTTTACAACTGCTACTTATATTAATCATTTTTAGCTTACTGTATCTTGGGAAAGGTTCACCCCTTTTACAACTGCTACTTATATTAATCATTTTTAGCTTACTGTATCTTGTGAAAGGTTCACCACTTTTACAATTGCTGCTAATATTAATCATTTTTAGCTTACTGTATACTGGGAAAGGTTCACGCCTTTTACAACTGCTACTTATATTAATCATTTTTAGCTTACTGTATCTTGGGAAAGGTTCACCCCTTTTACAACTGCTACTTATATTAATCATTTTTAGCTTACTGTATCTTGGGAAAGGTTCACCCTTTTACAACTGCTACTTATATTAATCATTTTTAGCTTACTGTATCTTGCGAAAGGTTCACCCCTTTTACAACTGCTACTTATATTAATCATTTTTAGCTTACTGTATCTTGGGAAAGGTTCACACCTTTTACAACTGCTACTTATATTAATCATTTTAGCTTACTGTATCTTGGGAAAGGTTCACCCCTTTTACAACTGCTACTTATATTAATCATTTTTAGCTTACTGTATCTTGGGAAAGGTTCACCCCTTTTACAACTGCTACTTATATTAATCATTTTAGCTTACTGTATCTTGGGAAAGGTTCACCCCTTTTACAACTGCTACTTATATTAATCATTTTTAGCTTACTGTATCCTGGGAAAGGTTCACCATTTTACCACTGCTACTTATATTAATCATTATTAGCTGACGGGATCTTGCGAAAGGTTCACCCCTTTTACAAGTGCTACTTATATTAATCATTTTTAGCTTACTGTATCTTGGGAAAGGTTCACCCCTTTTACAACTGCTACTTATATTAATCATTTTTAGCTTACTGTATCTTGGGAAAGGTTCACCATTTTACCACCGCTACTTATATTAATCATTTTTAGCTTACTGTATCCTGGAAAAGGTTCACCCCTTTTACAACTGCTACTTATATTAATCATTTTAGCTTACTGTATCTTGGGAAAGGTTCACCCCTTTTACAACTGCTACTTATATTAATCATTTTAGCTTACTGTATCCTGGGAAAGGTTCACCCTTTTTACAACTGCTACTTATATTAATCATTTTTAGCTTACTGTATCTTGGGAAAGGTTCACCCCTTTTACAACTGCTACTTATATTAATCATTTTTAGCTTACTGTATCCTGGGAAAGGTTCACCCCTTTTACAACTGCTACTTATATTAATCATTTTTAGATTACAGTATCTTGCGAAAGGTTAACCCCTTTTTCAACTGCTACTTATATTAATCATCTTTAGCTTACTGTATCCTGGGAATGGTTCAACCCCTTTAAAACTGCTACTTATATTAATCATGTTTAGCTTACTGTATCTTGGGAAAGGTTCACCCTTTTGACAACTGCTACTTATATTAATCATTTTTAGCTTACTGAATCTTGGGAAAGGTTCACCTTTTTTACAACTGCTACTTAAATTAATCATTTTTAGCTTACTGTATCTTGGGAAAGGTTCACCCTTTTACAACTGCTACTTATATTAATCATTTTTAGCTTACTGTATCTTGCGAAAGGTTCACCCCTTTTACAACTGCTACTTATATTAATCATTTTAGCTTACTGTATCTTGGGAAAGGTTCACCCCTTTTACAACTGCTACTTATATTAATCATTTTAGCTTACTGTATCTTGTGAAAGGTTCACCCCTTTTACAACTGCTACTTATATTAATAATTTTTAGCTTACTGTATCTTGTGAAAGGTTCACCCTTTTACAACTGCTACTTATATTAATCATTTTAGCTTACTGTTTCTTGGGAAAGGTTCAAACCTTTTACAACTGCTACTTATATTAATCATTTTAGCTTACTGTATCTTGGGAAAGGTTCACCCCTTTTACAACTGCTACTTATATTAATCATTTTTAGCTTACTGTATCTTGGGAAAGGTTCACCCCTTTTACAACTGCTACTTATATTAATCATTTTTAGCTTACTGTATCTTGGGAAAGGTTCACACCTTTTACAACTGCTACTTATATTAATCATTTTAGCTTACTGTATCTTGTGAAAGGTTCACCCCTTTTACAACTGCTACTTATATTAATCATTTTAGCTTACTGTATCTTGGGAAAGGTTCACCCTTTTACAACTGCTACTTATATTAATCATTTTTAGCTTACTGTATCTTGGGAAAGGTTCACCCCTTTTACAACTGCTACTTATATTAATCATTTTTAGCTTACTGTATCTTGGGAAAGGTTCACCTATTTTACAACTGCTACTTATATTATTCATTTTTAGCTTACTGTATCCTGGGAAAGGTTCACCATTTTACCACTGCTACTTATATTAATCATTATTAGCTGACGGGATCTTGCGAAAGGTTCACCCCTTTTACAAATGCTACTTATATTAATCATTTTTAGCTTACTGTATCTTGCGAAAGGTTCACCCCTTTTACAACTGCTACTTATATTAATCATTTTTAGCTTACTGTATCCTGGAAAAGGTTCACCCCTTTTACAACTGCTACTTATATTAATCATTTTAGCTTACTGTATCTTGTGAAAGGTTCACCCCTTTTACAACTGCTACTTATATTAATCATTTTAGCTTACTGTATCTTGGGAAAGGTTCACCCCTTTTACAACTGCTACTTATATTAATCATTTTTAGCTTACTGTATCTTGGGAAAGGTTCACCCTTTTACAACTGCTACTTATATTAATCATTTTAGCTTACTGTATCCTGGGAAAGGTTCACCCTTTTACAACTGCTACTTATATTAATCATTTTTAGCTTACTGTATCTTGGGAAAGGTTCACCCCTTTTACAACTGCTACTTATATTAATCATTTTTAGCTTACTGTATCTTGGGAAAGGTTCACCCTTTTACAACTGCTACTTATATTAATCATTTTTAGCTTACTGTATCTTGGGAAAGGTTCACCCCTTTTACAACTGCTACTTATATTAATCATTTTTAGCTTACTGTATCTTGGGAAAGGTTCACCCCTTTTACAACTGCTACTTATATTAATCATTTTTAGCTTACTGTATCTTGGGAAAGGTTCACCTCTTTTACAACTGCTGCTTATAATAATCATTTTAGCTTACTGTATCTTGTGAAAGGTTCACCCCTTTTACAACTGCTACTTATATTAATCATTTTAGCTTACTGTATCTTGGGAATGGTTCACCCCTTTACAACTGCTACTTATATTAATCATTTTAGCTTACTGTATCTTGGGAATGGTTCACCCCTTTTACAACTGCTACTTATATTAATCATTTTTAGCTTACTGTATCTTGGGAAAGGTTCACCCTTTTACAACTGCTACTTATATTAATCATTTTTAGCTTACTGTATCTTGGGAAAGGTTCACCCCTTTTACAACTGCTACTTATATTAATCATTTTTAGCTTACTGTATCTTGGGAAAGGTTCACCCCTTTTACAACTGCTACTTATATTAATCATTTTTAGCTTACTGTATCTTGGGAAAGGTTCACCCCTTTTACAACTGCTACTTATATTAATCATTTTTAGCTTACTGTATCTTGGGAAAGGTTCACCCTATTTACAACTGCTACTTATATTAATCACTTTTAGCTTACTGTATCTTGCGAAAGGTTCACCCCTTTTACAACTGCTACTTATATTAATCATTTAAACTTACTGTATCTTGGGAAAGGTTCACCCCCTTGACAACTGCTACTTATATTAATCATTTTTAGCTTACTGTATCTTGGGAAAGGTTCACCCCTTTTACAATTGCTACTTAAATTAATCATTTTTAGCTTATGCTATCTTGGGAATGGTTCACCCCTTTTACAGCTGCTACTTATATTAATCATTTTTAGCTTACTGTATCTTGGGAAAGGTTCAGCCCTTTTACAACTGCTACTTATATCAATCATTTTAGCTTACTGTATCTTGGGAAAGGTTCAGCCCTTTTACAACTGCTACTTATATTAATCATTTTTAGCTTACTGTATCTTGGGAAAGGTTCAGCCCTTTTACAACTGCTACTTATATCAATCATTTGTAGCTTACTGTATCTTGGGAAAGGTTCACCTATTTTACAACTGCTACTTATATTATTCATTTTTAGCTTACTGTATCCTGGGAAAGGTTCACCATTTTACCACTGCTACTTATATTAATCATTATTAGCTGACGGGATCTTGCGAAAGGTTCACCCCTTTTACAAGTGCTACTTATATTAATCATTTTTAGCTTACTGTATCCTGGAAAAGGTTCACCCCTTTTACAACTGCTACTTATATTAATCATTTTTAGCTTACTGTATCCTGGAAAAGGTTCACCCCTTTTACAACTGCTACTTATATTAATCATTTTAGCTTACTGTATCTTGTGAAAGGTTCACCCCTTTTACAACTGCTACTTATATTAATCATTTTTAGCTTACTGTATCCTGGAAAAGGTTCACCTTTTACAACTGCTACTTATATTAATCATTTTTAGCTTACTGTATCCTGGAAAACGTTCACCCATTTTACAACTGCTACTTATATTAATCATTTTAGCTTACTGTATCTTGGGAAAGGTTCACCCCTTTTACAACTGCTACTTATATTAATCATTTTAGCTTACTGTATCTTGTGAAAGGTTCACCCTTTTACAACTGCTAGTTATATTAATCATTTTTAACTTACTGTATCTTGCGAAAGGTTCACCCTTTTGACAACTGCTACTTATATTAATCATATTTATCTTACTGTATCTTGCGAAAGGTTCACCCCTTTTACAACTGCTACTGATATTAATCATTTTAGCTTACTGTATCTTGGGAAAGGTTCACCCCTTTTACAACTGCTACTTATATTAATCATTTTTAGCTTACTGTATCTTGGGAAAGGTTCACACCTTTTACAACTGCTACTTATATTAATCATTTTAGCTTACTGTATCTTGTGAAAGGTTCACCCCTTTTACAACTGCTACTTATATTAATCATTTTAACTTACTGTATCTTGTGAAAGGTTCACCAGTTTTACAACTGCTACTTATATTAATCATTTTTAGCTTACTGTATCTTGGGAAAGGTTCACCCCTTTTACAACTGCTACTTATATTAATCATTTTTAGCTTACTGTATCTTGGGAAAGGTTCAGCCCTTTTACAACTGCTACTTATATTAATCATTTTAGCTTACTGTATCTTGGGAAAGGTTCACCCCTTTTACAACTGCTACTTATATTAATCATTTTTAGCTTACTGTATCCTGGGAAAGGTTCACCATTTTACCACCGCTACTTATATTAATCATTTTTAGCTGACTGTATCCTGGAAAAGGTTCACCCCTTTTACAACTGCTACTTATATTAATCATTTTAGCTTACTGTATCTTGTGAAAGGTTCACCACTTTTACAACTGCTGCTTATATTAATCATTTTAGCTTACTGTATCTTGTGAAAGGTTCACTGCTTTTACAACTGTCGCTTATATTAATCATTTGTTGCTTACTGTATCTTGGGTAAGGTTCACCCTTTTACAACTGCTACTTATATCAATCATTTGTAGCTTACTGTATCTTGGGAAAGGTTCACCTATTTTACAACTGCTACTTATATTAATCATTTTTAGCTTACTGTATCCTGGGAAAGGTTCACCCTTTTACAACTGCTACTTATATTAATCATTTTTAGCTTACTGTATCTTGGGAAAGGTTCACCCTTTTGACAACTGCTACTTATATTAATCATTTTTAGCTTACTGTATCTTGGGAAAGGTTCACTCCTTTTACAACTGCTACTTATATTAACCATTTTAGCTTACTGTATCTTGGGAAAGGTTCACCCCTTTTACAACTGCTACTTATATTAATCATTTTTAGCTTACTGTATCTTGGGAAAGGTTCACCCCTTTTACAACTGCTACTTATATTAATCATTTTTAGCTTACTGTATCTTGGGAAAGGTTCACCCCTTTTACAACTGCTACTTATATTAATCATTTTAGCTTACTGTATCCTGCGAAAGGTTCACCCATTTTACAACTGCTACTTATATTAATCATTTTTAGCTTACTGTATCTTGGGAAAGGTTCACCCCTTTTACAACTGCTACTTATATTAATCATTTTAGCTTACTGTATCTTGGGAAAGGTTCACCCCTTTTACAACTGCTACTTATATTAATCATTTTAGCTTACTGTATCTTGGGTAAAGTTCACCCCTTTTACAACTGCTACTTATATTAATCATTTTAGCTTACTGTATCTTGGGTAAAGTTCACCCTTTTACAACTGCTACTTATATTAATCATTTTAGCTTACTGTATCTTGGGAAAGGTTCACCCCTTTTACAACTGCTACTTATATTAATCATTTTTAGCTTACTGTATCTTGGGAAAGGTTCACCCCTTTTACAACTGCTACTTATATTAATCATTTTAGCTTACTGTATCTTGGGAAAGGTTCACCCCTTTTACAACTGCTACTTATATTAATCATTTTTAGCTTACTGTATCTTGGGAAAGGTTCACCCCTTTTACAACTGCTACTTATATTAATCATTTTAGCTTACTGTATCTTGGGAAAGGTTCACCCCTTTTACAACTGCTACTTATATTAATCATTTTTAGCTTACTGTATCTTGGGAAAGGTTCACCTCTTTTACAACTGCTACTTATATTAATCATTTTAGCTTACTGTATCTTGGGAAAGGTTCACCCCTTTTACAACTGCTACTTATATTAATCATTTTTAGCTTACTGTATCTTGGGAAAGGTTCACCCCTTTACAACTGCTACTTATATTAATCATTTTTAGCTTACTGTATCCTGGAAAAGGTTCACCCCTTTTACAACTGCTACTTATATTAATCATGTTTAGCTTACTGTATCCTGGAAAAGGTTCACCCATTTTACAACTGCTACTTATATTAATCATTTTAGCTTACTGTTTCTTGGGAATGGTTCACCCCTTTTACAACTGCTGCTTATATTAATCATTTTTAGCTTACTGTATCTTGGGAAAGGTTCACCATTTTACGACGGCTACTTATATTAATCATTTTAGCTTACTGTATCCTGGTAAAGGTTCACCATTTTACAACTGCTACTTATATTAATCATTTTTAGCTTACTGTATCTTGGGAAAGGTTCACCCCTTTTACAACTGCTACTTATATTAATCATTTTAGCTTACTGTATCCTGGGAAAGGTTCACCCCTTTTACAACTGCTACTTATATTAATCATTTTTAGCTTACTGTATCCTGGGAAAGGTTCACCATTTTACAACTGCTACTTATATTAATCATTTTTAGCTTACTGTATCTTGGGAAAGGTTCACCCCTTTTACAACTGCTACTTATATTAATCATTTTAGCTTACTGTATCTTGTGAAAGGTTCACCCCTTTTACAACTGCTACTTATATTAATCATTTTAGCTTACTGTATCTTGTGAAAGGTTCACCACTTTTACAATTGCTACTTATATTAATCATTTTAGCTTACTGTATCTTGGGAAAGGTTCACCCCTTTTACAACTGCTACTTATATTAATCATTTTTAGCTTACTGTATCTTGGGAAAGGTTCACCCCTTTTACAACTGCTACTTATATTAATCATTTTAGCTTACTGTATCTTGGGAAAGGTTCACCCCTTTTACAACTGCTACTTATATTAATCATTTTAGCTTACTGTATCTTGGGAAAGGTTCACCCCTTTTACAACTGCTACTTATATTAATCATTTTAGCTTACTGTATCTTGGGAAAGGTTCACCCCTTTTACAACTGCTACTTATATTAATCATTTTAGCTTACTGTATCTTGGGAAAGGTTCACCCCTTTTACAACTGCTACTTATATTAATCATTTTTAGCTTACTGTATCTTGGGAAAGGTTCACCCCTTTTACAACTGCTACTTATATTAATCATTTTTAGCTTACTGTATCTTGGGAAAGGTTCACCCCTTTTACAACTGCTACTTATATTAATCATTTTTAGCTTACTGTATCTTGGGAAAGGTTCACCCCTTTTACAACTGCTACTTATATTAATCATTTTAGCTTACTGTATCTTGGGAAAGGTTCACCTTTTTTACAACTGCTACTTATATTAATCATTTTTAGCTTACTGTATCTTGGGAAAGGTTCACCCCTTTTACAACTGCTACTTATATTAATCATTTTAGCTTACTGTATCTTGGGAAAGGTTCACCCCTTTTACAACTGCTACTTATATTAATCATTTTTAGCTTACTGTATCTTGGGAAAGGTTCACCCTTTTACAACTGCTACTTATATTAATCATTTTAGCTTACTGTATCTTGGGAATGGTTCACCCTTTTACAACTGCTACTTATATTAATCATTTTAGCTTACTGTATCTTGGGAAAGGTTCACCCTTTTACAACTGCTACTTATATTAATCATTTTTAGCTTACTGTATCTTGGGAAAGGTTCACCCCTTTTACAACTGCTACTTATATTAATCATTTTTAGCTTACTGTATCTTGGGAAAGGTTCACCCCTTTTACAACTGCTACTTATATTAATCATTTTTAGCTTACTGTATCTTGGGAAAGGTTGAAAATGTGTCTTAGTTACCTTCAGTTTGCATCTGATGAATTCACACTTTTGCCTGATTTCAGGAAAATCAAAATGTGACTAGATGGCACTTATTTCAATGAGTCTTTCTTATCAGATTTTTTTTCTTATCAGCTGGTGCCAGTATTGGTAGTATGAAAATATTCTGCATGAACCTCCCTGCTGTGTTCGGAGACACACTTATTAATTAAGTATAATCTGTTTTGAGGCTATATCACCTTAGACTAGGCCATATTACTCTGCAGAGTGTTCCTTGTCAATAAAAAGATATTACAAGGCTAACTGGAAAATCTCTCTTTGTCCAAATTCATGCTGGATAATTTTTGTTCTCCCCCTTTAGAATATGATATTGTCACTCTAGATGATAACCCCCCCCCCCCATGGCTGAAACTACTCCTTTCAATCTGCAGTAATATCCCATTTATCGGTCTACTATACCTGCTCAAATTACGCAGTCTCAAAACACTCCTGCTCATGCATGCTGACATGAAGTCCAAAAACTAAAAAATGCAAACACTCTAAACAGATGTAGTTAACCTAAAACAGGTTTCCATACAATAAAACACATGGGTTACTATAATGCACTCCATTCTCTTATATATTTTTTACCAGAGTTCCTGTAGCTCAGAGAAAGAATGATCATTCAGAAAAAGGGGAAAAATAAAGATCCCTTCTTTCATGCCTTTGGGATGCTGACATCTTGAAGTGTGCATGGTGTACACATTTCATGTACGTACACATCATTAAAACAGGGTTGGGAGCAAACAGGATAAAATGAGCAAACAAAAGAATGTCACTTATGATAAAGCCCACTTATACATTTTAAGTCGATATTTGAAGGTTAGGGAAGCATTTTGTAGGGAATGACACAAAGGAGGCAATATTTGTATATGTGCATGAGAGTGCTCGTGTGTGTGCCTGTGTGTGTGTGTGTGTGTGTGTGTGTGTGTGTGTGTGTGTGTGTGTGTGTGTGTGTGTGTGTGTGTGTGTGTGTCTGTGTCTGTGTGTGATTTGGGGACAATGCATCCAAAAATATACATTGACACTTGATACATCAAATCAAATAAAAAAAGACTTGTTTGATGGAGGGGCAAGTGTCAATGCACCCCCACAGAGGGAGCTTCTCCACATACTCAGATGACTAGTTATATACTCACATGTCACTGGAAATCATCCTTTTCAGACTGTTACATGATCTCAAAGAGAGAAACCCAGAATAACACTATTATCAAGCACCCTTGAAACACATGGCAGGCTACAAATTCCATACCGC
The DNA here is from genome assembly GCF_019279795.1 of Protopterus annectens. NCBI lineage: Eukaryota > Metazoa > Chordata > Ceratodontiformes > Protopteridae > Protopterus > Protopterus annectens. The sequence continues at coordinate 260,995,172 of NC_056725.1, forward strand.
TGAACCATCCCAGTTCAGATAACAGTACACCTATACCATATGTGTGCAAGTATGCCTTACTTGCTCTGTTATCTAGAAATACATGCAAAATCCACCAGATGAACTAATGAATAGTCAAGCAGTTTGCATGTGTAGTATTATAGTCAACTGAAGTCTCACTTGATTAATTAAGAGTGATGACTATAGGTATACATATCTAGGTATATGTATGCTATTAAGTGAAAACCTGGCAAAATTTCAAGCCCCTATAAACCCTGAGAACACTTCTGGCTATGCAGAACTGTTTACAGAAACTATGTCAAAGCATGTTAATAGCTGCATAGAGGCAGCTGTACCCACTAGGAAGAAGTACAGAACTAACTCAAAAAACAAACCACCCTAGCAGAATCACAAAATCAATTGCATGTATAACAGGAGGAAGATAATCATGGAAAAATTAGGAGGTGTAGCACCCAGCAGGATAAAAGCATTCACATCAAACTAAACAATAAAATTCAGAGAGCAAATAAAGTCTACCAAAGCCAAATTTGAGGTAAGTTTGGCCTCCCAGGCCAAGGACAACCGCAAGGCATTATTTAGCTATGTCTGCAACCTCAAAGGCAATACACCATTGTGTGCAGAGCTCATTGTAATTGGAACCACCTATACTGAGTCAGAAGATATAGCACACCTCCTAAATTCAGCTCCAACTTTACCCCACTCTCCCCCTCAACCTTACCTCAGGAAATATCATCAAATATAACTCTCTCTACTATCACTAGGGAACAGGTCCTTAATATTCTCTCTAAGACCTACAACACTGCATCAATGGGCCCAAACACTATCCCAGTATGCCTTCTAAAAAGCATGAAACATGACCTATCAGGGCTTGTGGAATTACTATTTAACTGTAGCCACCAAACAGGCTTCATGCCTCATAAATGGAGAAAGGCAATAATTATGCCTCTGCACAAAGGTGGGGCATCTACAGACACTGGAAACTACAGACCCATAAGTCTCACTAGTCTTATATGTAAAGACATGGAAAGAATTATCATGAAGATGATCAATATGGTTCCTCATTCTTTATTCCATATGAAGGCTGTTCCACGGTATAGAATAGGAATATTCTGTGAGAAAACAGAATCTCTTCTAAATGTTTTGTTTAAAGCCTATTCATATAATGGGTACTTATTCATATTTTTATAATATTGTATATCTAAGGTTAAACCCAGATTGCTCCAGCATAATACATTTTCCACATCCCTGAAAGCTAGTCACAGATTTGTCTTTATTGCCTGTAAGTTTTAATTTCTTCAGTATTTTAAAGTAATCCAACTTGTGATGTTTTATCTTTTTGATAATCTTCCATTGCATACTTTCCAATAAAACAAGTTATGTCAGGGCCACATTTCAAAGGATCAAGTTACTTTCTGTTATGGGCTATAACAGTGAATTAAACAAAGTGTAGTTAAAGTTGCAATATTCCTTGAAGTAAATGCACTCATGAATAGTCCAACCATTCTAAGTGCCTCTGTCTAATCAGTGGAAAAAACGTTTCAAGCAGCCCACAGCAGAGGTAAAAATCTTTAATAGAGGTATAAAACAATGATAAGTGCTTTCGCATATTGCTTCATCAGATCACAATAACACGTTCAAATTTCCAACCATAAAAACACAATCAATAGAATAAATAACCAATCAGCCCAAAGTGCATACATGGTTGCTAAGTTACCATGTAAGAAAGTAATAAAAGGTATATGCATGATTTAAAAATATATGCACAAAAATTCTCACTAAAAATCATGAGTAAATAAAACCTTATTTCTTCTTCAAAGATCTAGCTTTCAAAGTGGGCTGTATGGAGATATTATCATTGAAACCTGGGGTATAGTGTGCTCTAAGTTTGAAAATCCACCTAAGTTCTGCTTGATAGGTTGCATTTACTATGTTACCTCTTCTAACACTTTCATGTATTACTTCTAATATCTAAAATTTAAACACATGTTCTTCTCCATGAGTATTAACGTGTTTAGGTATTGCACTGTAATTCATCCCTCTAGGTGCGTAATACAAATGGTCATGTATCCTTTCCCATAGGCACCAATTAGTCTTGCCCATGTTAAAGGTGCAACAACCAGTGCATTGTGCTAGATAGACTAAGTTCTTAGTGTTGCATTCTGCAAATGGTAAATTGTTGTATTCTCTATTACTCTGTGGGTGTATAAATGTTAAAGACTCATCTACGTATCTACAAAAGGAACACGTGTTACATTTTCTTGTTCCTTGCTCCATTGTCCTTTCACACAATTCTTTCATAATTTTAGGATAACACAATTTATAATGCAAACATTTTTTATTTCTATATCCAAAACTAGGTTTATCACTCACAAGTCTGCATATATCCTGATCAGTGTGTAGCACAAGCCAATGTTTGTATATAATATCTCTGATACTCTTCTCATCACTAGAATATGCCAAGCCAAAAAATAAAGTACATTCAGTGGTAGTATTCATGTTATAAATTAAATCAGGTGAGGAAAACTAAGGTTTCCCTGATGTCTTTCTATACTGCCTAACTTGGTGGTTCCCAAACTGTGCGCTGCGGCACCCTGGGGAGCCGCGGCTTCCTCACAGGGGCACCACGAACAGCAGCAGCTGATTGCAGGTAAGTGAATGCTTGTATGAGTGTGTGTGTGTCTGCCTATGTGTGGGAGTGAATCCATGCATGAAAGCAAAAGAGTCTGTGTGTGTATGTCCGATCGGGAGAGTGAGAGAGATGTGTGAGTGAATGCAGGAATGAATGAAGAAGTGTGTGTGTGTGTGTGTGTGTGTGTGTGTGTGTGTGTGTGTGTGTGTGTGTGTGCTTGTGTGTATGTGTATGTGTGTGTGAGATCAGGAGAGTGAGAGCAATGTGTGAGTGAATGCAGGAATAAATGAAGAAGTAGCTGTGTGTGTGTGTGTGTGTGTGTGTGTGTGTGTGTGTGTGTGTGTGTGTGTGTGTGTGTGTGTGTGTGTGTGTGTGTGAGAGATATTGGGAGAGTGAGAGCAATGTGTGAATGAATGCAGGAATGAATGAAGAAGTGGATGTGTGAGTGTGTGAGATCGGGAGAGTGAGAGCAATGTGTGAATGAATGCAGGAATGAATGAAGAAGTGGCTGTGTGTGTGTGTGTGTGTGTGTGTGTGTGTGTGTGTGTGTGTGTGTGTGTGTGTGTGTGTGTGTGTGCGTGTGTGCGTGTGTGTGTGTGTGTGTGTGTGTGTGTGTGTGTGTGTGTGTGCGTGTGTGTGTGCGTGTGTGTGTGTGTGCATGTGTGAGTGTGTATGTGAGATCAGGAGAGTGAGAGGGATGTATGAATGAATGCATAAGTGGTTGTGTGGCATATGGCTGTGAAACTGGGAGAGTGAGAGCAATGTATGAATGAATGCATAAGTGGGTGTGCGACGTGTGGGTGTGACAGACAGTGACAGCGATGTATGAATGAATGCGTAAGTGGGTGTGGCAGAGAGCAATGTATGAATGAATGCAGGTATGAATGAGGAAGTGACTGTGCGTGTGTTTGATCAGGAGAGAGAGAGCGATGTGTGAGTGAATGCAGGCATGAATGAGGAAGTGACTGTGTGTGTGTGTGTGTGTGTGTGTGTGTGTGTGTGTGTGTGTGTGTGTGTGTGTGTGTGTGTGTGTGTGTGTGTGTTTGTGTGTGTGTGTGTGTCCAGATTTGTGCCTCATATTTTTGGTGTGTTCTCTGTACTTTTCTGGCAAATAGTTGAGGATTGAAGTCATTAAAATAATTACAAACATTTGAGTTTAAGACTCCACATCCTTCAGAGAATTCATGCAAATGCAAAACGTATTATTCTATCAACTTTCTAAGTTTGTAAGAGCAATATTTAAAATCTGTTCCTATTTGTCCTCCCATCATTTTAGGCTTTGTCCAGATTTGTTACTCTAAAAATGTGGACAAAGCCTAAAATGATGGGGGATAAATAGGGACAGATTTTAAATATTGCTCTTACAAACTTGTAGTTGAACACCCTAGAATACCTACTTTTAATGGCCTTCCTAAAGTCCATAAAGATGCTTTGTACCCCCCTTTTAGATCAATAGTTGCTGGAGGGGGATGGCTCACTGCGCCACTTTCCATTTACTTGGAAACGCAGTTGAAGCCTATTCTCTCATTGTGTATTTCTGTTCTTGTTGATAGTAAGTATTTTTTACTAGATCTATATAGGTTTGTCAGTGAGAAACATGATGAAAATCTGGGCTTTCTTTTTACCTTAAATGTAGTATTGTTTTTTTACTTGTATACCCAGTTTTGAAGGGATTCAAATGGTAAAACACTTAATCACTAGTAAGGGTGTTTATGATGTTAAGCGCACAGATTTCCTTTGCCCACTACTTCAAATGGTACTTGAATACAAAATGTTTACATTCAATGACCACTACTGTCTTCAGACCTCTGGTGTAGCTCTGGGTACACTGTGTGCCCAATAGCTACACCAATCTGGTCATGGTGGCTTGGGAAGAGAAGGTGATGTTTAGATCTGGTAAATATAGCCAATTTGTACCCTTCTATCATCATTTTATCGACTTCCTATTTTTGTTATGGACAGGAGATCTGGTACAATTACACCAGTTTATTAATGAACTAAATGAAAGTACTGATTTTTTAAAATTTACATATAAGCATTCAGATCAATTGATAGAACTTCTTGATATTCAATTAATTATGGGAGAAAATAATACTATACATACTAAGTTGTATAGGAAAGAAGATTCAAGAGATTCGATCTACGTCTTCTTAGTCTCGTCTGCATTGTCTTCGTCTATGTGTTGATTTAGCCTGATTTTGCCTGTGCCATTAGCCTGCCCACCCAAACACAAGGGGTGAAGGTTTTACTGAGCTTTTTGCTGAGATTTCTGTAGCACCAGCGACTGTGACCACTGGCCCGCTGAGAGGAACCACTAACCCATAAAACTATCTTGGCATCTGGAGGTTACAACTTTGTTTCCACTGTTTTTTTCTACTGTTTCCTCCTCAGGGCTTCAGTCACATGTTCCAGTAAGGTGGGCTTCCCCCTGGCAGCCTAGGCCTGACCCAGCTGGACATCACCACACACTTCTAGTGCTAAAGGGGCCTTCCTAGCAAAAGAGCTGCACTTTTTGAAACAAAAGATCTTTATATCTGTGGCTCCTCCATGGGTGTCCACATTACTGCCTCCACAGAGGTATTTCACTTGATACATTAGTCTGGAAATTATGTCATAGAACCTATCTTGACATCACAAAATTGAATGCCCATGTACAAATCCATATTGGGTTTCATCCACATAATGGCCATATTTATTGTCCTTAATTAACTGTTGTAGAAGACATAATTTTAACACTTGCCAACAATTTAAGACTAATGGGGTAAAATTTTGAAATGTTGTATCTATCACCACCTGTATAAATTAGTACCAGATAAGGCTTAATCTAATCTTTCAAGATATGTCTTCTTGCTTTTAACAGTTGAGCATTATTAAGGGATGAGCTAATTCATCTGATATCATACTAATTAAATCTCATCTTCATCTGTGGAACAAGTCCTTTAACCCTTTTAATGACTTTTTGATATATTCTACTGGAATTCTTGGGCAGTCTCCTGTCTGTAGTTGTAATGCTGAATTAGTAGACGAGCCATTAATCTTCCCCGATTATGAAATAAATTCCCTTCTCCTAAATTCTCTTACCAAGGCAGACTTTACCAACAGCTCCTTAAACTAGTTCAAATATTATTTTGAAGAGAGAACTTTCAAAGTACAAACTGGAAACCCCTTATCACCACTAGCCTCCGTCAAACAGGGTTCTACAAAGATCCATACTTACCCCATCTCTTTTCACACTTTTTTAAATGCCTCTTCTTCTGACATTTCCAAATTATCCAATATTTTCTGCGCTGACAACATGGTAATGTACAGATCCTACTACTCCCATTTAACTGTCAAAAAAATTAGAACTGGACCTCTTCATTTTCACCATCTGCCTTACGAACTACAAGTTGACAGTCAACACCAAAAAGATGAATGGAATGATCTTTGGGAATCAGCATAAACTATCCTCCATCCCTGTACTTAAGATGCAGAATTGTTGAAACCTGTCCATTCCCTCGATACTAAGGGAGTTGGTCAAGCCAAAACATGTACTTTAAATATCATATAACAATGGCTATATCAACAATTAACAATTGCTTTATCTTGAGCAAAAATCATCTCCCACCTCCTCATATCCAAATGTTGAGCAAAAATAGGAAAATAAGTTCTGCTGGCCCAACCTAAATAAAGGCATTCCCATCACTGCCTCAGCATCCACACAACATATAACATCCCAGCAGACTCTCTGCAATAACACCTCCAATAACGATGACATCTGCAGATTTACTGCATTAGCTTGAAAGAGAAAACATCACTGCTCTATCCCTAACAAAGCAAAATGGGTCCCAAATCAACAAAGATCCAAACTACTCTTTTGCTCATTTATCCACAACCTCCTGCAACAAAATTCCTTCCTTACCTTGGTTAGTTGTCTCACACTGTGTACATCCAGCTCCAACCTTAGATCACTTCTTTTCTCCAGTCAGGTTTTACTCACCCCCTAGAAACAAACCCAGAGCTTTTCTATACTACGCCGCCCCAATTCCCCCAATTCATGAGGATTCCCTACATACTTACCTTAAACTCATCAAAGAATTCAAGATTTTTATAGCAGAACATTAAAAGGTTTCTCTTTAACAAAGCAAATTGCAATTGTGTTTCCAAACATTGAATAACATGATCTCTACTTCCCTAATATCCATCCATTTATGTCGCAAAAAAAATTCCTGACTAGTTGTAGACTGCAGTAAAATGTGTTCACTCTCTAATTCTTCCTTCCATCTCCATTAACACTCCTCAGTTTCTTCTTCTAAACCATATATGTAAACAGAGTTAATGCACTATACTGAAACACTAGATATTACATCACACATTACATGGATTGCTCTAGCTCATGCCATTATGACATCAGTGCTCTATTTCATATCTTCCTGGCATGCACTGCTTTTACTATATATTATAATAACACCGTGCAAGGAATTTTGAAATTTTTGTATGCAGGTGTTGTAAACTACCTCTGTATTATTGATTGCGACTTGCAAGAATGTCCTTTACCTTTAAAATGTAAATGAATGCCATATAGGAATATAGCTGGAAATGTATATATATTTTTGTGCTTTTAGTGTGAAACCTCAGACTGAGACTTATTTTTTGATCAGTGCTCTACCCTGGTTATTAAACAAAATAAAACCGAGTAATGAATATCTTGCGTTACATGTAAAAAAAAATCAAACAATTAGAAGCAGTACAAAGCACTGCATCAGATTTAGCCTGAACCAAGATACTTATAAATACAAAAAACAGCAACTGCTGATAGCACCACTGTGATTTACCTAACAGTAACAAGTTTTGTAAAATACAGAACTGTTTGCCTACATTTCTGGGTGTCATGGTGATAGCAATGCAAAATAAGCTTTTTGTACTTTGTACACCTGCTTATCAGTTTACATTACTTAGTACTGGATAATGAATGCAATAATGTGGTCCACTGCCCCTTCCTGCCAACACATGTAATAAACTTAATTCAACCTGCTTTTTTTTACAGTACCACCTCCTACTCCAGCTCTTTCCATCCCATTACTCCATTACCTCCTAACACAATATGAGCCAATATTCAGCATTGCCAAATGCTAATATTAGAAACATGTTTAAACTGTTCTAAAAGCTGTATTTTTTACCACAATGACTTATAGTCTTACATGGGATCATGCCCTTTTCATGATAAAAAGTCCTGTATGACTTTTTAATATTTGAATCTATGACAGCTTCACTTTTGGTCTCCTTTTGGGATCATCTTTGATGAACTCGCCTAACCAGACATACATAAATTTGACCACCATTAGCGTTCATTTAAATAATCAGAAAACCTTGCCTATAACTAAGAATTACTACCACATTCATAGTGCAATAAGCATTGTGTGATTTGAAATAGCTGCTTTTCAAAAATAGAGAAGATGGAGAAAATCAGAAAAAGTGAGAATTGAGTAGAATGAAAGATAGTGGAACAGGTTAACAGTTTAGGTATCTGCTAGGATTGGTTAACGAGAAGAGATGTCTTAATGAGGAGTTCAAACCTAGAATCAGAGGAGCTGCAGACAAATGGCACAGAGTGTCTGGGGTAGTGTACAACAGAAGAATTCCAAAGAAGCTGAAAAGTAAGGTGTACAAAACACTGGTGTGTCCAGTACTTTTGCATGGTACAGAAACCTGGGAAGTAAAGGCAGAGCAGTTGATGAAGCTAGAATGATGAAGATGAAGTGCCTGAGATAGGTGGTAGGATACACACCATGGGTTGATGACAAAATTAAGTCATTATGAGCAGAAGCTAAATTAGCTCTAATTGCAAAGAAGGAGATTATGGTGGTAGGACATGTACAGGAAAGCAAAGATCAATCTGGTGAAGAAAGTTTGGGACAGACAGGAAGAATGCAAGAGGAAACAAGGGCATCTAGCAAAGAGAGGTCTGGATTGTGTGAGAGAAGTCCTGTAATAGTCAGGCATGACTGGTGGAGGAGATACGAGAGTGACATAAAATTCAGAGAGATTTTGACAGTTGACAGGATACCCCAATCCTATGTAGAAATTGAGAAAATGGGGTCGATGATGATGATTGCCTATAACTATATAACTAAAGATTTGAACTGTTTTGATTTCCTATGCTAGAGAAATTTTGTTAAGCTTTGCTTCCTAGTTGCAGAGTATATCTCTGTTCTGTTCACTAATGCCTCTTCCCATTGACAATTTACATTTGTTGACTTCTGCAGAGTGGGGCTATCTCCCATTATGTGCTGGAATTCCTGTTTCACATAACTTCAAGAAGAACATCATCTACATTACATTCGGTATTGGATACTTAAAATTTTTATGGTATACAATTTAAATGTTAATTTACTTACCTGATTTGAATCCCAGGTCAGTGAGTCAGTGGCTCTGCACTTAACCAGGCTGATTGAATTTAGCAGAAAAAACTGTAGGTGGATCACAATTTGCTCTGCTACCACCCCTAATTCTCCAACCACCCCCAAACCCATATTTTTATTGCCAACAACTCATGCCCAATTTATACATTTTGTCCCTCCCCATAATGTCACCAAACCATTCAAAACTACACCATCACATTAACATACTCATAACATCCCCTACACACTATCAAATAGAGACTTATAACCACTGCAGCACACAGACAAATGCTCCAGCTACACACTAATTACATTCCATACATGCACTATCAAATAAAGACTTATATCTACTGCAGCACACAAACCCATGCTCACTTTAACCTCCATCAATCCTTTTAAGTAATTTACTGCAGCACACAAACCCATGCTCTACCTTAAGCTCTATCAGTCCTTTTAAGTAATTTTACATAATCATCTGTGTTCTTGAAGAGCAATTATTCCAAACCATGCAATGCTCATTAATCTGTTACTACCACACTACTCTCTCTCTCTCTCTCTCTCTCTCATACCTAGCATTCTACTACTGTCTCATTCACCCAAACCCCCTTTAACCTACCTATTCCTTTACAGTCACATAGGAACTGATTACTATACAGTAACAATTTTTGCCACCATACACAGCTATAGTTATATTTACCTTTTCAAGCTTACCTACCTCAAACTGCTTCAAATTCAGCCTACACTACCCACACTATCATAAGCCACGCACATACATTTTCTCTCCATCCACATACTACCATACACCCTATTTCAGTGTGGGGGCATTCCTTTTAACTCTGACCCAAAAAACAGCATAACATACTCACAATCCCAACTGCACTGTAAAGCTCTTCTAAAGCTTCTTAATATTACTCTAAGAAATATGCACAATAAACACCTACACCTACCTGTGTAAATTTCTCACCACTCCCTAGACATCCTCTCTATAACTGAATCTTGGCTAAACCAGAAACCACAGATGAGGGAATACTTCCTCCAGGCCACAATATACTACATACTGAAAGGAATGGTAAAATAGGAGGTGGGTAGCCATTAATAATGCTGAATTATCTCCTTCTTCAAACTTAACAACCATAAAAGCATCTGCTTCATTGGTCTATACATTACCAAAAGGAATAATATCCTTACAGTTGAAGATATGCATTCCTCAGTAGTTATTAACAACCCCCCTTGAAGCAATTATTTCAGATAACATTAACATAGACTGGAACTCAGACACCATAAACAAACATCTACATTCACTAAAAATGCATGGATTCACACAAAACACTACACTCACTGGGTATAATAAACCATGTAATAACTCATCAGTAATAGACTGAATTCTAATATCTGTCCTAGTAAAATTACATTTATCTGCACTCTCAGACACACATAGTGACCATCTACCATTTTAAGCATATAGGAACCATATATGTATCCCAAAAATATCTCTATAACAATTTTTTTTAACATCTCAAAATCTGATAAAAAAAGTATTTACAGTCACCCTAAAATTATGTAATTGGAACACATTGAACTACCTACCATTAGACAATACAAGAATGGAAATTAATCAGATATTTCTCAATGTATATGTGATGACCGTGCACTTGCCCAGTAATCAAGGAGCCTCCAGTGAGGGGTGTGCACATTGGGAAGGATAACAAGTACATACACAGTAAAGTACAATTTCCCTTAAGAGCACACAGAGATAGTCTGTCTGGGGCTGGTTTCTTCCTTTCTCTCCAGATCCCCAATATGACTCCCCACTGGTACAGCTGTAGGGTCCAGATCTCAGACTAGTGGTCAAGCTAAAACCTCCAGCACTCTCTCTGTCCTAACAGTGCTTCATGTCCCTGCCCAAGTTGCTGACACGCACACACACACACAAACACTTTAAGATTTGATTTATATACAAACACACAGACATTCCTTGGGAAGGCCGGCACAGGTTCTCCAGCTATGTCCCCTTTCTGCTCAGACTATAAGGTAGTACCAACTGTCACCAACCACTAATACCAGCTACTATAAGGCCCTTCCTAAAGAGTGACCAATTTCACTGTGTAATGTTACTGTTATCCAAATTGTAAGTGTGATTGAACAGCAAGACTATTGGAGTGGCTTGGACAGTACCACCAAACACATGCAAGTACTCTAGAGCATAAATCATCTCTACACAAAACAGCCACAGTTGAAAGGTTTAAAAATAGTTAATAATAAATAATAAAAACACAAGACAAATCTAATCAATACAACACAGTGCTAATCAAGAGTTCAGAAATCACAGGATATTTAAAACAATATTGTAGGATAGTCTGACATAAATATAGAAAACAGCTAGACTAATCTGGCTAAATTTCTGTCTAACTCTAAGAGAAAATATGTCCTAAATAACTTTACTTACAAGGCAAAGTGCTTGTGAGTTGTTGTCAGCTTCAGACAAAATCCAAAATGCTCAACCTTTCTCTCTGAGAAAGTTTTAAATTGATAATACCCAATACAGATAAGTAATTTCACATTATGTCATCTTTATAACTTCTTTAGTTCCCAGGCTAACAGAAAATTAAAATTTACATTTCTTTGTAAGCTGCACTTGGCCAGGAAGCCACAGCAATAAAAAACACATTTACATGTAAAATCTAGAAATTATCTCTGTCTTAAAACAATAGAAAGAATTTGCTGGTCCAGACATCCTGTCTCCGAGCTCAACACAGTTGTAAGATTCCTTACTTAATAGCTTTCCTCTGGCAGCATGCACTGTAGTTACATTTTTGAAGCTCAGTACAACATATAGTTTAATCATAACACATAGTTCTCTTTGCATTTGTAAAACAAGCCTGTGGATTATATTAATATTCACAAATTACACAGAATTATTTACAAAATTCTATCTAGCTAGGTTGACAGCCTTCACAGTATACAATAAAAACCATAAAACAGCATACATGAGGAAAAAAAAGAGAGCTTAAGTAAATACTATCCCGTGGTTAAGACAATCAAATAAAGAATCAATCCATTAAAAATAAAGCTTGGAAATCCTGACTAAAACACAAAACAAAACAGAGCCTTCTGACATTCAGGCAACTCATAAACAAACTAAAAGTAAAGTTACAGCAGACAAAAAACTACTACCGTATACTCCAAAAATATAACCAAAACCAACCTAAAGTTTTTTGGGTCCCCATGAATAATCTCCCCACATACACCCCATCAGATACAAATAACTAGCACACACCCCAACCTTTCTATAGAAGCTATCATCACCAACTGCAACAAATACATCATCCAAACTGTTGCCAAACTCATTAAAACAAACAGCAATACTAACCATAGTGGCTATATGTGCACCAACATCCACAATAATTATTTAACTCTAAAAATCAACCCTCACATCAACAATAAAAAAAATCTACTCATATGAAAACCCACACCCTAGCTGTTGATAACGTGCCAGCCAAGTGCCTTAAATATCAATAAACATGTAGTACCCTACCCAGTATCAATATTACCTGACAGTTCAAGAAAACTACTTTACATACTGACATTACACAAAGGAGGATTTTCTGTAGAGCTATCAAACTATGGGCAAGATATCTTTCTTCTTCTCTGAAAAATCTTAGAAAAATATGTTTACACTCAACTGTTCCAATAGCTCAGATAACTGTGTCCCAATCCCTCTCCAACTAACATGGGTTTAGACCAAATCACAGCGTAACAGCTACTCCATTGGACTTCAACAATATCATCAGCCTTAACAGAAAGAATGGGCAAATAGTTTCCTTACTATTCCTGGATCCAGCAAAGGCTTCTGACACTGTTTCATGCAACAAACTGTTTCAAAAAATGCAGTGCACAGGTCTCTTATAATCCAGCCCCCAATGGTTAAGTAGCTATTTAACCAACACACACCAAGCTGAAAAGTGGCAAACAGATTTATCTTCCTTTCTTTCAGTCAAGGCAGGGATATCTCAAGGATCCATCTTAGGAGCCCTATTATTCATTATCTTCAGAAATGACCTCCATAAAGCTTACATGCATGCATCCCTTGCTCAGTACAAAGATAACTCAGCCCTCATCTGTGCTGCTAACAATCAGCCCAAACTCCAGTTACCCAAGAGTCTTTCTCTTCCATTGAAGGCTGGCTAGACAGCTCTCAACTTCTGCGAAATCCTAGCAAGAAATAATTCTCTTTAGCCATTTATCTTACTCAGGCAGCAGTCTGGACTTCAAAATCAGTTCCTTACACAACACACAGATACAAACATTGCACATTCTAAATTTTGATTTGCATATACATGAAATAAAAAAAATGTGAATTAAAAACTTGGAACAATATATGGAATGAAAGAGTACTTCACTGAATCTAGAAGAAAAATTACAACATTAGCTTATCTATATCAACACTTCTTTATCCCTCCCCTATATTTGTACATCTCATTGCCTATCAAATATACTAGCTACAACAATGCTACAACAAAATTGCCAGATTCTCCTGAAACCTCACTTGCAGGGCCCATCACTGCACTGCTCAAACTTCACTTGCAGGGCCCATCGAAGCACTGCTCTCAGATTTCCCTGAAACCTCACTTGCAGGGCCCATCTCTGCACTGCTATCAGATTTCCCTGAAACTTCACTTGCAGGGCCCATCAAGGCACTGCTCTAAGATTTCCCTAGAAACCTGCCTTGCAGAGCCCATTATTACACTTGTCTTAAAAAAAATGGCGGGAACTACCTCATCACATAATTTATTCACAACTAGCTGTTGCCTGTAGTCTTGTACATAATCCTAACACATACCCTACCCTAAAAACTATTCACCAAATCTATATACCCACAGAAGCCTATGCCCAACAAACAAAACTTTACTATATGGTCACAAAGCTAATACCCCTTGCAAGGGAAGCCTTTTACTCCATGCACATTCCCAAACTGTGGAATTCACTACTTCTCCCAGTTAGACTCAATAACAACCTGTCCACTTTCAAAGATCAACTAAAAGGCCATCTCAAGGACTCCTGCTTATGTCTACTGCTCCTCACTTTAACGCAAACAATCCTGCCCCTTACCACTTCTTTCCCACATATTTTTAATACTCCAAAACATCTGTACATTAGTAATAAACAGAGAATATTCAGTTATAGATAAAATCTATATAGTGTGTCTTATAACTACTGCCATACTCTCTACTCCTAAAATAATATTTTGTGGGACTAATGTTCACAAATAACATTATTATGCCTATAACATACTAATTACAACTTAATGTAATCTGAATATTGTGTCTCATTCACACTTTAATACAGGTATCTATATGCTTTCTCATGCATAGCCATTTTACAACTATTCCACAACAAAAGCTTGTATATAATATATTTCATTTCAACATGATTTTGTTATTTTTCCAGTGTGAATGCATTATTTTATTTGATGTGTGGTTATTCAATGTGAACCTGTTCAATATGCTACTGCTAATAACTTTTAAATGCTGCACTGTCGATGATAACACTTAAATTTAATTTAAATTTTAATTTATTAATTTACATTGCATCTTATATTATATTGTACCAATGGAGCTTTTATCCCAGGACAACCACTGAAAAGGGATTCTACATACAGTTGGCCTTTCCTGATTAATAAATGAAAGTTAATAAATACAACAAAAATGAGGATTCCGGAATAGATCCCTGGATCCAGATGGGGGGGTATTAAACCGTGGATGCCTGGTGCTAGGTGATTCATTCAGAATGAATTTGAAAAGTCTGCATGGAGTACGATCACCCACATGGTGAAGGGGGTTAATTGTGAGGTTAGAAGAATAGCTGGCAGGTCTATCAATTAAGACAAAGAAGGGAAAGTTTTAGGAGCACTTGAGCTTGATGGACATGCCCTGTTTTACTTTAAGGAGCAAGTCCTAGAAGCAATGGATTTGATTAAATATGTTTAGGTAGCTAAAGTTATTGAGGAAATGAAGCAATTCCAAGGTGCTAAAGTTGTGTAAGGGGATAAGATCTGACCAGAAATTCAGAAGGTGCAAGTAAATGCGCTGTACTTTCAGAAGTAGATACCAGAAGCAACTTCTGGAACTGGGAAAAGGTCTGTTACTGAAATCACTGTAGCAATCAAGGAAGTCTATGGGAGGAAAGCTGTGAGAGTGAATAAAATCTACCAGCAGATATGAAAAACACTGGATATTGTTGGGAGTGTTGTGGTCATTTTGACTTTTTTAGTGCTGCACAGAAGATGGAGACAGTACCTCTGAACTGACATGGATTAGTGGTCATCATTTTCAAAATGGGGAGCAGCTGGGTTTTTCATTATAGAAGAACATTCTAATCCTTCAAGAGGAAAGCCTATACTAGGATACAGCAAAGGTGATAACATCATAACAATGAATATCTGGTTTAAGTTCAATATGTCTCCAAAAGAGCCACAAAATAATGGAGTCACTTGCTGTCCTTGTATAGATGTTGGACAGCTTGTAGTTGTTTCCTTGTATGGTCTTGATATGTTTGAATGGACTTGGAGAAATCATGTAACTGCAAGCTACAGAATGTACTGCAGGAGACAATACAGCAATACAGGGTCTTGGGGTAGGTGTTGCTAGCTGTGTGATCTTTGTATTTTCAGAAAAAAACAAATAAATGAGTTTAGATTCTTGACATTTATTCAACTGCATTGAATATGTGTGCAGAACTCTATTAAGGATTTACCATGTCATCAGTCCTATTTGTGTCTTTCATGGACAAGATATTAAGGTGCAACTGAAGTATGCGGAATATTTAGTGCGGGGCATTCAAGGTGCTGCTATTTTGCCCAAAAGTTATAGTGCGATTGATCAACAATAGTGGATTATCTTAACAGTGTTAAAGCAGTAAATGGGATAAATTAAGTATTTCCAAATCAGAAGTCATGGTTGTCTCATGGAAAAGTTGACTGTTCTCTGTAGATGAGGTGGGAGAAGTTCCTTCAAGTGAAATAGTTTAAGTACCTTGAGGCTGTGTTCAAGAGTAAAGGTAGAGAGACTCTTGAGAAAAAACATTAGGAGACTCTTTAGATACATTATGCAGTGGTAGCTGGTGACTTCATATAAAGGGGTGACTGCAGAAAGCAACTTAATGGCTGTGTAGGGTTAACTGGCATTGGATGGGGCTCTATTATAGCAGGCCAATGATCATTACCTGGGATCAAACAATAAATGGTTCATTCACTTTCATCCACAGACTGCCTCAGTAAGTACCCACTCATTATAGCCAGTTTCTTAACTCTATATACCACAGATATCGGACTGAATTCAGAAAGGCCAGCATTAGGTGAAAAGAAACACTAAAAAGTTACTCCTTGGGCTCCCTGATGTAAACTAGTTCCCCCTGCACCTCTCTAGTGGCCCATCCATATTTCCTATCTTACTGGCTACACACCATATGGATTGCTTCTTTCTTGTTTTTACATGCTTTGTTCTAATTTTTAGTTTCCAACAGTGCTTTTAACTCATTACAGACAAGTGTGCCTCCAGGTGTTTCTGCAGTTGCTTCTACTGCACATCTAGGAGTCAAATATTGCTTGTTCATATTTGCATTATTAATTCCAAAACCATGCTACATTCAAGGAAACAGAATATTTTATCTTGAAGCATACATGATGGCTACTGAAGGGAATGAGTTAACACAGTAACTAACCAAGACTCTACTGTAATAAATATGGAGGAAGTATTTAAATTATAGTGGGTAACTGTTCCAGATGTCATAGGGTTCTAAATGATGTGAAATACATCTCTGAACTATTTTACAACATATAAAGATGTCCTGAACAAAAAAAAGTCATAAATAAAGAAGGGAATTCAAGCTTACTTGTTTTTTTTTAATGAAAATAAGCCATGTTTAAAGCTTAATATTCAAAGCTAAAAACATAACAGTTCCCCAGTAAACTGTGAAGATGGCTTTGTTTTACAACAGCAGCTCCCTGGTCATTTTGTGCAGAAATGGGCATGGCTAGAGTAATTGACATGCCTAGTGGCTATGATGCAGCATGCCAATCATGCATGATTGAAATGCCACGCAGGTTGTCCTGTGACATCATGAATGTTCATTCTCCAATTCCCCAGGATTTACTAATCTTCTGTGTAAGACTAGATTAGTCATACGAGGAAACGCCAGTGTAAGAGTATGACGGCAGCGCGCCATGCATATTAATGAGGGCGCGCTGCCTCAACTCTAAAGCTTGCATGGAGTGTGGATGAGTGTAGGGGGGGCGTGTCGGACTGCCGAGCAGTCTAAAAATCAATGCCCCTACACTGACAAAACCCAAGAAATGTCGAGTTGCAAGAGCGAGTCTGCTCACATGTGTACATTGTAACATTACACTCCTCCATATGTTAAACCTCGTACAAATTTAAAAATTAAAAGAAATTTATTTTTTTTTTTGTTTTATTTCCGATATAGCTGCCCGTATTTGCACGTGTTTGCATGGGATTTCCCATTGCTGAGCTAGAGTTAGCAGCTTAGACACCGAAGAGGACAATAAGAAAAAAATATGCAAATTAAGCAAACTAGTGATAGCATAGAGGTTAGAGCCTTTGTACAAAGAGAAGGCATTCCCAGTTCGAGTCCCACTACTGCACGTTACATTTTCTGTTGGAAGTCTGTATACAAAACTATTTCCTGACATTTATCATGTATAAGTTTTGTAAAAAGCATTCAAATGTTATATGTAGTAGTGAACAAATTATATATATGAAGGTGAAATGGTTATGCATTCTGAGGCATGAGTAACTTATTTTAAGCAATATAAAGCACCGCTAAGCACATTTTAGCAGTATTTAATATATTTAAAACCAATTGCTCGTAGCTGAGCACTGCGTTAATAAGCGCAATGTATTTGCGAGAAGCTGCACACCGTGCTAACCAGCACAAATACAACGTATTTGCACGTAGCTGTGCACCACTCTAACCAGCGTAATGTCGGGCAACATCAGGCAACGTCGAGCAACATTGGGCAAAGTTGAGCAAAGTCGGCTAAACACGGCCACACCTCCTTTACTATACCTTAACCATTCAGTTCTGGCCAGTAGGAAAATAAAAAGCAGTGACAGGTCTCGAACTCAGGATACTGTGCACTATAGTCACAGTACATAACCACTAAGCCATGACAGCATTTCATAACCATGCACTTTCAACAAAAGACACATATCTATCAAAGGAATATTAAACATTGCCAACATCAGCTAAGCAGGTGTGCCTACAGCTGAATGTTTTCAAAACTCGCCAATCACAAATAAGTGTGGGAAATGAGGCATATTTAAGCTCCACAGGCAGGAATATTTGCCATAACTTGTTGTAGCTCCCTTCTGCAGTCAGCATGGCTGGTGTTGGAGAAGGCTTTCAATTTTGAGCGTAACGCTGGGGCATTGAGGAGCCCAAAGTAATGGTTTGGCTCCTTGTCCACAATCATGAGGAAAGACTCCTGCAGGGCCAGTACCAGGGCACCCAATATAAAACAGAGGCCTGGAACAGTCTTGCTCATGATCTCACCAGTGCCACTGGCAATCCTCGGACTGGTGAGCAGGTCAGGCACCATTATTCTGACCTGAAGCAACGTAAGGAGGATCAACTGGACCAGTGGATCCATGAATCCAGTGCGATGCCTAATGCCCTAGTACTGAGTAAGTAGCCATTGTATTAAGTAGTTAAAAATTGCTATGCTTGTCTATACTATGGATAGGTATGTCTCAATATCACTGCATTTACTTCACAGCTGCAGGTGTCTGGGTTATGAATCAGCAAGCCCATGAAGATAGGTTGCAAAGGCTGCGTCATCAGGCAGGTTAGTAATTATTCTGCATGTACTGTTATATAAAATAAATGAGAGAGTCTTCAAAAAGTGTTTTAACCCAATAAATAAAGATGTAATAATCCTTTAATAAATGTATAATTCCTGGAGTGCGTCTGTGTCATTATCTTTGATATGTTGTTGTACTGTTGCATTTTACAAATAGTACTGTTGTATTAAGCAGTGTTAACCCACACTTGGGTAGGCCCATATAACGTGGATGAAGGGAGTGCCAGTAGCTTTTATGCATATTTACAGCCCTCAACTGTTGGTTCATGCCCAGCATGTACAGGTTAATCTGGCACATGAGTAGCTTGGTATTGTGTTCCTCAGAAATGTCAGTGTGCTGCCAGAAATGTAGGGAGCTGTTAACATATAACTGATACTTTCACCTGAACATATCTGGATAATTATATGAAAGTAGAGCTGTCAGTGTAACATCTTAGCAGTAGTGTGTCTGAGCAACTCTCAAAATATGTAGCAGTAACATCTGCATCTTGGACAGTTTGTATGTAAGATACAGCTCATATATATAATGATCTAGCAAAATCCAGTTACACAATATAAGGACATTGGGTAGTGTAATAATACATGTAAGGGGCATATAACTGCAGTTAATAGGAATGTAGTGAAAATTAGAAGGATATATAAGTTGTTAATTGAGCTATCTTTTTCCACCCTACTGTATGTGCATAAGAAATGCAATTCCACACCTCAATCAGTATGTCTAATCTCAAAACATTTGTTGGGACATATGTCCTATCGGTTTATAAATATTTGCATTTATTTCTATGCATGTGCCCTGTTAAAATACCACAATATTGGTGGCCTGTTGCCATCAATTCAACCTAATGTCCATTATTGTTCTATATATGCATGTGTTATGCTTGCTTTTCAACTGTTGAACATCTGGTGTGTTGGGTTAATGGAAATACGTCTGCATGCTGTTATAACTAATTGGGAATGCTGTTGACTGTTACTAACCCATATCTTTATTAAACTCTCCAAAAGATAGTTTGTATGGGAAGGCCAGTCCCAGCGGACCCACCTGCCCCACCTCAGCTGGCCATGGCACATGGCACCAACAGGTCCGGTGCCCAGCCTGGGACCTCCTCCTCCGTTGGCCATGTGCCACCTTCGAGTGGAAGCACTGCAGGGGATGGGGCTCGGCCCCCCCCCGTGCAAGCATAGGCGGAAGAGGGCCACCTATCACCCTTTGAACGGTCCTGGCTGTGGTGTGTAGAGAGATTGAATGTTCTGTTGCAGTACCTCTATGTCAGCTTGAGGCACGAGAGGTGCAGCTCCCGGGTCAGCCTGCCCCTCCTACACAGCCCCCAGCACAGCCACCCTCTGGGCTGTGAAGGTGCAGTGGTGACTGCCCATGGGTGGGGACCTCAGTCCCACTGTTTGTATCTGTGGGCTCATGAGCTTGCGATTTCCAAACATCCCTCCCCGTCAAAGGTGTTCACCCACCACGTGTGTCATATACCACCCCTGTATGCATCTTGTTTGTCTTGAATGTTTACCTCCCCAACCTACCTCCCCAAATATACCTATTTCTCCTACCCCACATTCCACTCTCACCTGAAAAAAAGGGAAATCTGCTCCCAAAAAAAAAAATACGCCCCATACATAGCTGCCCATTTTGCACACATGTCCACTGGAGACATCAAATGTAATTTAATTGGCATTACAACATACTTTGTTGTCCTCACCCCTCTCTCAGAGGTTGAAGGTTTCATATCTACCTCCAAATTTATTCCATATGCACAGCTGTTGCTGTTAAAGAAATGGGCAGCTATGGACCTTCCCTACACCCGTCCTGCACATCCTGAGCTATTTTCCACAGTCTTTCCTTCTTTGTGCCCCTTTTTCACCACATTCCTATCTCCCCATTTTTCTTTTCTTTCAAAGAAATGAGCATGGGGGTTAGCAGGAGTAAGCACTATTAAGCAGTATTTAGTGGGTTTGTGCAAGTGTGCGCTTGTTTGTGCTTAGCTAGGCATTGCTAAGCATCACGCAAACCCACTTACAACTGCTTAAAAGTGCCTTAGTCACTCTGTATGTGAGGGCCCTTGTTCTGCTTTGGAGCAAAATAAAACACCTCTGTGAGTCTCGAACCCCAGACTTTGTACACACTACACAGCATGACATACCACTAAGCCACGGTAGATATACAACAAGTTGGTGCTGACATAAATATATAATGCATCAGAATGAGTGAATGTAAAGGAAAAATAGGAATACCATACCACACAACTTGTTCTGTGGATCTTTACCAACAGTCGTTGTGGAATTTTATTACATGACTGTGATAAGAGAAGCAGCCATTCTAGCAGGAAATAATGTTACACCATCACTTTAAAACCCCATACAGTATCACAGCAGGACAAACACTGGCATATCTGTTTAGGGCAGAGGTCATACCTCCCAACTGTCCCTAATTTTCAGGGATGTCCCTGATTTTGACACAAATTTTAGCTCTGTCCCTCTGAATCCCTCCTAAAACTACTGACTTTGGCCAGAAAGGTGGTGAATTGCACTTAATGAATAATGACAATAATTAAGAGTTATACACTTCTTTTACTTCAGAAAAGGTGCATTAATTCATATGGTCTGATTCTCTTAATGTTTCAACTTAATGGCACTAATATTTTAAAGGTGTCCCTGACTTTTTCTTTACTTTTCCCTGAGTCTGTTCAAATATGTACCTGAGTGTTTGAGAGGTCTAGCAGAGGAAGAAACACAGAGGCATATAAGCCTTTCTGCTGTTACACACTGTGCAAATAGCTTTGGAAGGAGTTTTGGAAGCATACCCTTATGTTGGAATACAACACTGAAATACAAATGGATGTAGCCATGTACTGGTAGCAACCAACTGTAACAATGCCATTGCTCTATTGCTGAAAAGACCTGTGTGGAGCACACACAAAAAATAAAAGGCTATTCTCTGGCTACCATGTGGATAGGGCCACAGTTGGAGTTATGCAGTCAGACTACTTGCCTTGATAAACTAACATGTACACAGCAACCCAAGTCCAGCAAGATAAAATCCACACAATAATACGTACGCTCTCTGTACATCTGCACCCCTACCCAAATGTAGAATATACCTGTGTGTGCAGGGTAAACCAAGGATGTAGGTAATCATACTCAGAGTACGGACATGTGTCCAGTTTTTCTGAGCAGCTTGTGCTAATGTCAACACTAAAAAAGCACAAACTGTTTAGAACTGAGTAAATGAATATTCACAGTGTAGCAGTTCACAAACAATTATTGTGCCAAAGGAATACATCTCAATAACTAGCTTTGTATGGCAGTTAATTGTAAAAGTTGAAAAGAAAGTACATATTTCCATGTATCTTGGGGTAGCATTTTCAGGGGTGAGTACATTTCTACACTGACAAGTGGGTACTGGAATCAGCAACATTAGGTCTGAGTGCAAAATGTAAATCTCTGGATACACCCCTAAATCCTGATATAAGAACTATATCAACCTTCTGGCTTAAACAATGATGTCCACAGCAAACAAGGATGATCTCCATCTTGGAAAGCTGAAAGGGCCACGCCTACCTGAGTTAGCAATTTATAGTACTGGGTTGCTATTACAGTGATTACTGCAATTACTACACAACAGGCTGCATGCAATTAGCAAATTGTGGCCACTAATTGGTGCAGAGGCCATCACATGCTCATGTGCAAATACCTACAAAAGCAGGCTGCAATTTCTGCCAATAAACTCAATCACTCTATTGCAGAGACTGACAGAGAGAGAGAGAGAGAGACAGAGAGAGAGAGAGAGAGAGTCAGAGAAAAGGAAAAAGAAAAAGAAATATTACCAAATCATACAAAGGAAAGGTATGTGACACATATGTATTTAACTGCATGTAGTAGATGTTACTGAAGAATAGTCTACATAATGTGAACCATTCATATGTGGCAGAAGTACTCATTTATGCATAGATGTTCTGCTTAACTACTGCTATGGACAATACAGTGTGTACCTGAGGGAAGTGGGACATACCTGTGAAATGTGTAGCTCAGCATTAAATGTCAAAGATCTGATCCGTGTTATCTGTGTTCTGTACAGTAGTGTGGCCAATGGCTGTTGGGGGGAATAGTGCTGACATTATATAAACATGGGTGTGACAGAACAACACATGCATGATAGTCATATTAAAGTGTAGCTTAACATTGGCAACTGCTGTAGCAGTCTAGTATGCTTATCTAGCATTTGTAGCCATATATCCCCCTCATGTTAGTGTGTGTTCATATGTGACACCTGTTTGTGTTACAGCAAGGCCCAACAGTTCAGCTGTGAGGTTCAGGGACTTACAACAGTGTGGACCTTGTGTGTGTATGCTACACACATACAGAGAAATATATATGTGATATATATTCACAGCTGTATATGTGCATAGAGCAGGGGACATATTGCAACTGTTTGTGAAGGGTGGAGATATATATGTTGGTGCAGGTTAGTATGCACATATCTGTATGTAGGTTTTAGTGTGTGACAAACAAGACAGCATACAGTGCTGGTATATGACATATGGTGGTTAAACAATGTGGGTGGTGTGTTCAATTTGCAATGTTGAAGCCAGTGAGGCCTGCTAAAGCTACCTGGGCTGTGAACACTTTCAATGCATTTATCCCAAGACTGTGTGATTTTATTACATTACTGTATACCTCACATCCTTTGTATAATTGATATTCTCACTATGAAAGGTGAAATGTATATGTGCTTACATATATATGTATATGTATACCAATGGATGTGTATATGTATATATACATACATATATATATACATACATATATATATATATATATATATATATATATATATATATATATATATATATATATATATATTGTTATATATATTGTTATATATACTCATACACACCTACATCTACTTGTTGCAATAGATTCTCTGTACTGTTGACTGACTGTGATGGTCAATGTGTTTGTGAATACGTCAAAGATATGTATCTGTGGGATAGCTTAGTGGGAAACTGTTTATGTCAAGGTCCTTGCTTTGATCCTAGCAAAAGCTGTGTATTCTCTTGCTAGGCAGAAAAAGTGCTATTGCATACAGCGTGATTAAGTCCCTTGGTTTTAACTAGGGTGTGTCATTGGAGGCTAAAGCACTACGTCTATGATTATTGATTGGTACCGATGTTGCATCCAAATCCTGTGTGTACTGCAGTACTACTTGAAGCTCTGGGCCTGTACAGCAAAGTGTATGTCCACATTGCTTGCATCTACTGTTTTGTGTGGTCCCTGTAGTCATCACAGATTACATTTCTCAAGATTAAGGTTGTGTAAGTACTGACACACAGTACTGTTTAGTAAACATTGAAAGCTTATCTGGGTTGTCATACCTTTGTGTCCTGTAATTATGTCTGATGTGTGTGTGGGTATGTCTGTAACATGTCCTTTGACATATGTGTGGTAAAACATATAACTGCGTATCTAGCAACATTCATAGTGTACTACAGCAGTATGCGACCTATATTCCCAATTGTGCACATATTTTGGCCACGGGTTTGCCATTAACAAGTTGTGTGGTATAATAGTAATGCATTTACTGGATCTTACACTCATTGTGACGGATGATATATTTCTTTACACATCAGCTTGATGTATATCTGCTGTGGCTAGGTGTGTGCATCGTGTTGCATACAGTGTGCCAGTTACTCTTGTATAGTCTGATATAGTGATTTTATTTTGTTGCTGTGCAGAACATGGTTCATTAGATAGGGAGTGAGTCAGGCACTTCCAAGCAGTTGTGGGGTGAGCAGTGATAAGTGGCAGTTAAAGTGTTTCACTCTCGGTTAGCTAATAGGTTGCTATATATGGCAGTTCAGTGATATCTGTACTGTATAATGTTAAATGTGCCATATGACTTGCTCAGACATATTTTCATATTTATGTCTTCCGGGGATCATGGCGCATTGCAGGAACCCCAGTTACAGTAGTGGTGAAGATGATATAATTACTACCAGTATGATTCAGCACTACAGTCTCATGTTCTCACGAACCAGCCAGGACGAGCAGGAGCGTACTGCAATGTGTCAAGATGGTGCCTGCAGGGTAAATGAGCTAGGCCTGCATAACCAGATATATGAGCAGGTACGCCACCACTGCAGTGATCTTCTCAGACATGTCTGTCAGCATGCTACTGATGTATGGAGACAACAGCTTGCAACAGGAGGTGGTGTTAATATCCATTCCCCCCTCACCAGAGTAGAGGAGCTGCTCCTGAGCCTGGTGGCACCTGCCCAACAACAACAGCAGCAGACATACACCATGATGGAGGTTGGAGCCACCCAGCAAGCACACATGGAGCATGCAGGTAACAAGGCATATCTGTAGACTACTGTTATCTGTATTGGTAGATCATGCATATGTGAGATGTGGAGTGTGTCGTTAAATGATGTGGAGCCTGTTGTTGTGCAATACTGATCATTTGGAACATAATTTGTAGCCCTGTGAATGTAAACTGTTGTTGTACTGTAAGATTGCAAACACACAGTAGCAATGCCACAGTTGTGGCCACTGACAAACTGTCTCATCTCTATGTAGGTCCCTTTGGGTTGACATCAAGGCAGCGGACAGATGCTAGTGAGTGTGTTCTACATTTATTATTGTAAATAAAAACTGCATGTCATAGTTAAGGTGTAGGCCATGTACACATGTAACACACCTACCTATAATGCATGCTGTGCATGTTTGGTGTAAGACCACGCACATCTCATTAATGTGATTAGCTGCCTCAAACACATGCAATACCCAGACCATCTCAAACAAATGTGGCAAGACTGTAGTGTCCATTGGATAGGCACAGCTGATACTCAACATACACATAACATACACATCTAAGTCATACACAGAGCATTTTAACATGCTACACATAAAGGATTCCCAAACCTTCTGTAACAACACACTCCAGTATCCAAAATCTCATCCACGCATTACATATAATATACCTGAGGGGTAGAGGCTTGTCATGGGACATTTAAACACTCTGCAACACGCTACACATTCATGTCAGGGAATGCTCCTTATTGGCCTCCTTACAAACTCATGTAACAACTGGTTGTGAAATGGTGAATGTAGCCAAAGTAGTACAGTTCAAGTACAGCATGAGTAGTGCTGGTGTGGGAAACATTTGTAGCCTTGAGGGACCACATGATGCTTCATGATGATGGCCTATGGTACTATACCCCATCAAGTTATTGTAACCACAGTACTACACATAGCTTTCATTGCTATACACCTTAATGTTGCATGTGTGCACACATATACACCTCTAAACAATATGCATGCCAGTCACCATTTGCACAACTGACACATATATGTCTTGTGATGCTACTGAGTGGCTAGGTCATATGACACACATTGGGTATGTCTAGTGTTTAAATATGCAGTTGTGTTTTAGCATGCCATGTCATGGATGACACTGGCATGTCCACAATATGATCTACACTAACCATAAGTACCGTACATTGGGTATGTGGCCGAATGGTATTCCATCAATTATCCATGCACCACTGATGATGTTGTGTGAATACTCATCATGCATGTGCTAAACATGTGTCTACAGTTATTTGCTAAAGACACAGAGGCTGTAATCAGCATTGGATACCTATCTGACACACAGACACACATCCAGCCATGGTATGTACACCTGTGAGTTATGGTTCACAGTACATTACAGAGTTTTGAATACCTGCACAGCAATGTTGTGTCCATGTATGCATTGTGTTCCAGGGGGAGGCCCATCACCTAATAACAAAACACATGCATCAAAGCTATTTATACTGTTAGTAACAAGGACTGTCTACACTTGCACTGCATACTAATGTGCAACACATGTCCTGTATGCTGACATGTGTGATATGACTGTTTTGCTTGTGATACTGTACCCCACCATCACCTGCTATTGTGTATGTTCTGAGATTGCTGGTGTTGTGTGTGTCTGCTTTAGGGAGGAGTGTATTTTTGTGTGTGTGCATGTGTGCATATGCGCATGTGTGCATTTGTGCATGTGTGCATGTGTGCATGTGTGCATGTGCGCATGTGGTCTGACATCATGTTCAGGTCTTAAGGTGTGTTTCCTGTTTTCCTTTCACAGGTGCCAAGGTGGGGCTGGTTCAGTACAGCAGGGAACCTGATGTCACTGAGACAGACAGTGATCATAAAGATAGGTGTGTTGAGGCACAGGCAGGTTTGTCAGGGTCTGTGGTTGGCCCACCAGCTGACAGTACACAAGTCTCCACCCCATCCATGTACACAGTCATACTGCATTTACAACTATAATCACCATTGCCCTTAGCTGAGGGACAGTGTATGGTTGGCACTGGCCAGGACAGTGTGGTATCTATGGCACATGTATCAGGACACAGAAGCCATAGCCAGATGTCTGGAATGGTACCACATAGGCAGATGCCCAGGGGTTCTCATCAGAGCACTGCTGGTCATCATGCCCCTGGCAGACGTGCCACACCTCTTTCTACCACACGCATGTTCCAGGCTGTCATGGAGGCACAGACATGAATGGAGCAGTACACCAGACAGGGACTAAGGGCACAGAGGGCTCATAACACCTCTGTAAATGACAGTATCTGTGACCTACCAGGTGCCATATGTAATAACACTGAGGTCATTGATACACATTGGAGTGAGACATTGGATGTCCTCCACAATGTCATGTCCATGTATCAGGACAGTGTGAGGCAGTTGAGACATCACCATGGATGTATGCCACCAACATCAGCAGCTGGAGGTCGCCATGGACGTCCAGCAAGTCACAGCCAGTACCAGCCCAGCAATGTATTGCCAGTACCAGCCCCAGCAATGTTGGGGGGGCTGTCCATAGACCATCCTAGAAGACCACGTGCACGTGGCTCTGGCCAGTCCCAGCAGGGACCTGGATCCAGTGGACATATTGCAACCTCTTCAGATAGTACCCAGCCTGGATTAGTACCTGATACTGTCTGTAGCACCTCTGCCAGGCACAGGTACCGTATCCGTGGCCAGAGATGGTGATCTGTAAAGCTTGTCAGGTACAGTCTGTAGCTGTCTCACAAATCTCCATATATGGCAGCCACATGGTGGAACTGTGTGCATGCAGACACACACACATAATCCAGACACCTAAGGCAAACACATACCCGCACACATTGCATCAACATTGGCCCATAGCAGTACTCATGGCCCTCACACACACACTCACACACACATTTCAATTGTATGGCTCAGTGTAGGCCTCTGGCAAACCAACAACACAGCCTGTGCATATGATGAAACCTGTGCCACCTCTTGTCATCTGTAACATTGATGCAGGAACAGGCTAACATGGTGCTGATGCACAGGGTGACTTTAATAAAGTAGAGCAATGGTTGAATGTGTAGCATGTTGTCAGCAGTAAAGTGTAATGATATCCTTGAAGGTGTAGCTGAGCAGTCATGATGCATTAAAGCTGTAATTAGCAATGTTGTATTGTTTCCACCAGTGTTTATTCCAATTGTGTTTTGTCTGCCCATGTGCCACTTGGCTGATGTGTGTAGTTGTGTCAGCATGTGTTATACAGTGGACAGTAAGTGTGGGGTGTGTGCAGCATGGGTTTGCAGGTGTACATTTGTGAACATGGTGGAGGTGCACTATCTGCATGTACGTGCATATTGGACACATGGGCAGGGTGACATGCCCTCTATTGGCCAGTGTTAACACTCCATACTTTCTATTGGTGGCCGGTATGCATTGTACTACACACATTTTGGAACTTGAGTACACATGTGTGTGTATGATACGGGTTGACACTGTGCTGTGGGTGATGCTGTTGTTGCTATCTGTCATTGGTTTGCATTACTAAGGTTAACACTGTCCCAGCTGCATAATCCTTTATTAATGCACACTGTTCACCTACAGGGTTGCATAGACCGTGCTATCACAAACACAAGAAATTCTCACTTATACAGTAAAAGTGCATTAGTCTCATGGACCCCTGCCATAAACTAAATATATAATAGAAGGTGTGAAATTGTACCAAAAAAGAGTTACATACCAAGAAGGGATAAACTCTCTGGTAAGTATCATTGGGAAAATACAATCCCTCAATAAGCATACAAGGCAAGCTTCAAAATACAAATTGGCAAGGATTCCAAAGACAACACTAAAGCTTTCTTCAGTGTTGTTCATAATCTACAGGAGAAATCTCTGATCGGGTCACAGTTAATGTAAATGGTCACAAAGTACACTTATCTGACTGACATTACCAATTCCTTGTCAGACAGTTTCAATGCAGATTTCACCACCCTGTCATTACACAAGGGCCACATTTCCAGACCTGAAGAATGTAAAACCTGATGATTCAAAGACACTCTAGTTAAAACATCTCTTTAACAAAGTACAGACCACAGTGGCAATGGTACTGGACAGTGTCCCTGGCTGTGTCATACATAAGCTGACATATGAAGTCACCACTCACCTAAACACTCTGTCCAGATGCAGCATCTATACAGGTTACATACTTGCCGAATGACACACGGTAATGGTGTTCACAGTCCACAAGGGTTGAGCTACAACGTCTTCTTCTTCTTCTTTCGGATGCTCCCATTAGGGGTCACCACAGTACATTATTTCTTCCTGCCCTCTACATCTTGCACTGTCACACCATCCACCTGCATGTCCTCTCTCACCACAGCCATAAACCTCATCTTAGGCATTCCTCTTTTCCTGTTATCTGGCAGCTTCATCCTTAGCATATATTTTACAATATACTATGCATCCCTCCTCAGCACATGTACAAACCAACTTAATCCTGCCTATCTGGCTTGGTCTACTAACTTTCAAACCTGGCCTGACCCTCTAATATACTTATTCTTAAACCTGTCCACCCTCGTCACACCCAGTGCAAATGTTAACGTAAATTGATTAAGGCTACAGCTACAACAGGTCCTGGAAACTCTCACCCTATAAGCCAGACAAATGTTATCTGGAAAGCTATGGAGCACAGCATTATGGAACTCATTAACAGAGACATTATGAACCTGCAAACACAGCACCATACCCACTTAGGTTCTCTAAAGGCCAGATCATGGCTCCTACACCTAGTAGACTTCAAGCCAGTCAACAAGGCTATAAGTGAGGGAGGGGAGGTCAACACAGACAAGCTATAGCAATTTATATCCTTCCCACATACTGGTATTATACATAACCTCAACAGACTGACCATAAACAATTGTTAGATGATGGCTTGACAACTGACACACAGATGTAGTACACACAGTAACATTTGCAGCCTCCATATACTATTCTATTCCAGTAACAAGTGGTATTCACCTGCACTCAGTCCTGGAACCACTCCTGTTTGGCATATAGCTTTCTTAGGTACAAGCAAACACAGTAGGGATATGTCTGCCCACGTTTGATGACAATGCATACTGTGGGCTATAGTTTATTCTCCAGATGACACACACATCCTCCAAAAGGGTATCATACAGACAGATACCTGGTGTCAAACACATGCTGTAAAGCTATAAGCCAAAGAAAGGCATAGTTATCCACTTTTAGAAAACAAAGTATCCCCAGAGTACCACATAGGTAGTAGCCCCCAAAATGTGGAACAGGTACTAATGTATACATAGAGCCATGTGTTTAGTCATCTCTCCTTTGATAATCACATTACCAAACGGTTTTGGAAATCGCTCTGTGGAGCACATAAGCAGTAAAGGGTTTGCATGCAGATCCACAGAGGTTGTTGCACACCTGTAATGATTAGCATCTTTGCCAGACTTTGCTTGCTTTGGAACAGGTTTCAAATATATCTCAAGCATAAACCCTCACTCACACTCTTCAATAGAGAACGTGATGAGTGGACGTGAAATGGAAGACGTAGCCCAGGGATCACTGCAGTGGCTAAGCTTGTCACAAGCATATAGAAGTGACCTAAGGTCTGGAAAGCACCAGCATGCTCGGGCAAATATAACAGATGCATTCATGGAGAAAGCAGAGTACCCACCTATGAAATACTTGAGGTCACATGTATGTATATCGATTTGCCCCACAGCTACCTTACATGTGTAATGCACATACAGTTGTCATTGTGATATGTCATACACTAGAAAAATCAAACCCACTCCACATTGGCCAACGGTGTCATGCACCTGGATCACACAAATACACAGTCAGCAAGTTCGAGATTCAAACTCTTTCCTAACTACATTATGATACTACAGCAGTATGCATTTACACAACACGCTATGCACATTACTGGGATTTTACCTTTCACGGGTTTATTTGTAGGATGGTGACATCATCAGATTTGTCAAAGATGAGTATACCACTTTTAAGGTATGTGAGTAGTCTCCAAAAAGGATGTTTTTCTCCAGGGAGACACACACACTTGGCAAATGCAGTATTCAAACCCTTACTTAGCTACATAATGATACTACATACTATAAAGATAGAACCCACATGGTCAGAATCGCAGGTGCCATGTCCAAATCCAAACCAGTTGCAAGTGGCGTCCCAAAGAGCTCAGTTCTGGGACCTCTCTTGTTCGGTATATACTTCTCTGAGGTTCAGGCTAACACGGGGGGATTATGGCTGACAAAGTTCGCAGATGACTGCAAACTGGGGGCCATAATCGAATCTCCAGCTGACACAAGCATCCTCCAAAAGGGTCTCACAGAGATGGATGCTTGTTGCCAGAGCCACGGCCTCAAGCTAAATGCTAAAAAGTGCATAGTCATCCCCTTTGGGAAAAACAAGGTGCCCACAAATTACCATATAGGTGGTAGTCCATTAAGTACGGAAGAAGTAATTAGAGATTTGGGGACCAATGTAGATAGTAATCTCTCCTTTGATAATCACGTTGCCAAAGTGGTTAGAAAGACCTTCTATATAGCCCACCTTATCACGAAAGGGTTCACATCTAGATCAAGAGAGGTCATTGTGCCCCTCTACTCATCACTCATCAGGCCCATAATTGAATACAATGCCCGTTTTGGGATGTACCTTACCCGACACCTGCAGCAACTGGAGAGACCACAAAAGTACCTCACCAAGAGGATCATGGGCTACAAACAGATGTCCTATGCAGCTCGACTAAAGAAACTCCAGCTCTACTCAGTTGCTTACTGCCTCCTCAGAGGTGATCTATGCCTGATGTACAAAGCTATGTCAAACCCAGAATTAATGGACATGCTCCACCTCAAAAAATCCAAGTCCCTTAAAGCTACACGCTCCAGGGACCTAAACCTCAGCACAAAAATAAATAGGACATGCTGGAGGGACAGATTAATTTCCCAGAGGCTTCCCTCACTCTGGAATAGAATCCCAATTCATGTTTGACATAGCCCCTCGCTGACCCTCTTCAAGTGAAATCTGGACGAGTGGATGGGAAATCGGAAATTCACCCCTGGGATCTCTTCTGTGCCCCTGCTTGACAGAGGTGCAGTAAACTAATCTTAAAAGGGTACCTTCTGTGACCTACTTTACAGAGGCACAATAGGCTAATCTAATAGGGAGGCGAAAGCCAAATACACTCTGGCTAGGCTTATAAATGCCCTAGGGCAGATAGCCTAGTATCTACCTATGAACCTATGAACCTATGAACCTACAACAGTATGAATTTACATGATGCGCTATACACATTATTGGGATTTTACCTTTCCACGGGTATATTTGTAGGATGGTGACATCATCAGATTTGTCAAAGATGAGTATACCACTTTTAAGGTGTGTGAGTAGTCTCCAAAAAGGTTGCTCCTCCCCAGGGAGACACACACGGTTAGCAAATGCAGGATTCAAACCCCTACCTAATTGCATTATGATACTACAGAAGTATGCATTTACATGACACACTACACTCATTACTGGGATTTTATCTTTCCACAGGTATATTTGTAGGATGGCGACATCATGAGACTTGAAAAAAATGAGTATACCACTTTTAAGGGGTGTGAGTAGTCTCCAAAAAGGTTGCTTTTTCCCAGGGAAAGACACACGCACACGTAGTTGTCAAGTGCACAATTCAAATCCCTACGTTATGATACTACAGCAGTACACATTTACACGATGCGCTATACACATTATTGGAATTTCACCTTCCCACAGGTATATTTGTAGGATGGTAACATCATGAGACTTGACAAAGATGAGCATAAGATACACACAGTTGGCAAGTGCAGGATTCAAACCCCTACCTAATTACATTATGATACTATTGCAGTATGCATTTACACTACGCGATATACACATTACTGGGATTGCTTCTTTTCACAGGTATATTTGTAGGATGGTGACATCATGAGACTTGACAAATATGAGTATACCACTTTTAAGGGGTGTGAGTAGTCTCCAAAAAGGTTGCTCCTTCCCCAAGGAGAGACAAACACACACAGTTGGCAAGTGCGGTGTTCTTAATCCAAACTAAGTACATCTTTACACTTCAGCAAGCAATATGGAGTTGCAGAGTGCAATACAGACATTACTTGCTAACAATTTGCCCAAAGGTTTTTTCACATTTGCTAACCTCAGCAGGCTTATCATACTAGGTGTATTGTGAGTGTATTGTATGCATAGGCCATGACCATATCATATATGGGTTGATGCACCACATGCTGGCACACACATGGTCAAACCGGTGGCTAAGCTCTGTCAACTCAATACTGGACAATACAGTCAGGAGGAGTAGGGTCATACAACCACAACACCAACTGTCTCACATAGACCTACAATATAAGCACCAGCAAAACACACACATAAATAACCATTACCATACTCGGAAAATACAAATATTAATCTGAAAAAGAGAGAGTGTCCTCCTAAGCAGACAAGCAAGCAACATGCACCTCCAAGCACACTCCAGAAGACACATAATACACCAAAGCAGTGTGCCTCACAACAGGCCCTAAGGCAAAACAACATACCCAACACACTAGTAATAGGTGACTTCATAGTCAGGCACACAGATGTTCCACTCACTCACCTGGACAAGGGGAAGGTTACTGTCAGTTGTCTGTCAGGTGCTATGATCCACCACATAACACAAGCACTTACATCACTCCAGAGCAGGTACATATATGACGTCTTCTTTGTACATGTCAGTGTGAATGATCTGAGACATACCTCAAAGGACAACATGACAAGAGATATATATTAGCTCTATGATCATGTAGCCCAGGCTGGTATGACCCTGACCTTGAGTAGCATCTTACCTTCACCTACATGATACTGCAATATAACAGAAAGACGATAAACTTCAACAATTGGCTGAGCTTCTGGTGTCATTCAAAGGGGATCCAGTCTCTGTCTGCCTGTGATGACATGATAGACAAGCCTTGTTGCTTTGCTACAGATGGTTTGCACCTGTCACCCCTATGCTTCTGAATACTGGTCAAGGCGCTTGTTGTCCCCATATTACCTTTTTTAGGCAAGGCTCAAAGGTTCATAGGTAGGTACTAGGCTATCTGCCCAAGGGCATTTATAAGCCTAGCCATAATGTGTTGGCTTTTGCCTCCCTTTTAAATTAGTTTCCTGGGCCTTTGTCTAGCAGAGCACTGAAGTGATCCCAAGGGAAAATTTACAATTTCCCATCCACTCATCAAGATTCCTCTTGAAGAGAGTCAGCGAGGGGCTGTGCCTAACATCAACTGGGATTCTATTCCAGAGCGAGGAAAGTCTCTGGGACAGGAATCTATACCTCCAGTACATTCTGTTTATTGCTGTGGTGAGGATTAATTCAATGGAGCATGTGGCAATAAGAGACTGGGTTTTGTTGAGGTGGAGCATGTCCATTAATTCCAGGTTGGACATGGCCTTATACATCAGGCATAGATCACCTCTGAGCAGGCAGTAAGCAGCCGAGTAGAGCTGGAGTTTCTTTAGTCAAGCTGCATAGGGCATCTCTTTGAGGCTCATGATCCTCTTGGTGAGGTACTTCTGTTGTCTTACCAGCTGTTGCATGTGCCGATTAAGGTACATACAAAATGGGGCATTGTACTCTATTATGGGCCTAATGAATGATGAGCAGAGGGGCACAATGACCTCTCTTGATCTAGAGGTGAACCTTTTTGTGATTAGGTGGGCTACATAGAAGGAATTTCTAAACACTTTAGCAATGTGATTATCAAAGGAGAGTCTACTGTCCACCTGTGTCCCAAGGTCTCTTATTGCACTTTCAGTGTTAAGTATACTACCGCCTATGTTGTAGTTCATGGGTACAGAGTTTTTACCAAAGGGGATGACAATGCACTTTTTGGCATTGAGCTTGAGGCCATGGCTTTGATAGTCTCAGTGAGGCCATTTTGTAGGATGTCCACATCGTTAGTGGTTTCAATTATGGCTCCTAGTTTGCAGTCATCTGGGAACTTCATTAGCCAAAGATCTTCTGTGTTAGCCTGTACTTCAGGGAAGTAGATACCAAACATGACAGGACACAGGACTGAACCCTGTGGTACTCCACTTGTCACTGGTCTGAAGTCGGACTTGGAGTCTGCTATTTTCACAGTGTGGGTTCTGCAAGTGAGCCAGTTGGCAACCCATCTTGTGACATAGGGATTTATACCTAGTTTAGTGAGTTTATCTATTATTCCAGAGTGGGGGATGGTGTCAAAAGCCTTGGCAAGATCTTGATAGGCTGTGTGAACCCCCTTACCCTTGTCTACGTTTTTGGTGACTGCTTCAAAGAAGTCTGTCAGGTTTAGGAGACATGATCTGCCATTTACAAACCCAAAATGGTTGTGGTCCAGAGTTTTGAGATTACCAATGCCTTTTTGTTTATAAGTTCCATGATGATACATTCCATGGCCTTGCAGACCAGGCTCATCAGGCTAATGGGGCACTACTTCCCAGGGTCCTTGGTGACTCCCCCCTTGTGTAGTGGGATAACCGTCGCTGTGTGCCATTCAGCAGGCACAAAGCCTGAGGTGATGCTATGATTGAACATGGAATGTAGGTGTGGTGCCAGTTCATTCCATAGTTCATGTAGAACGCAGCCTTGGGTGTTATCTGGTCCCATGGATGCTGTGTTCCTGACTTTGGAGAGTGGTTTTTACCTGTGCAGCTGTAATGACAGCAACTTTGCATTCTTCCGGTATAGAGATGGGCTCTTTCATGGGTGAGATGGGGGTAAAGTTAGCACTGATCCTATCTGCCAGGATGTTGGCAATATCAGTTGGGTCTGTATATTTAGTGCTATTGTGCTGTAACTCAGAGCAGATCTGAGTGTTGCTATTGAGATTCTTGACATAGCTATAGAATGCTTTGTGGTTGCCTTTAGAATCAGTGGCAATTTTGTTTTCGTAACTAGCTTTGGATGATTTTATTAGGGATCACAACTTCTTACTGAGGCTGACCAGGGAGCTCCTCCACTCATGGGATTTTACCCTCTTTTGCAACAGTTACTTCCTTCTGTTGTGCAGTTTGTTTATGGCAGGAGACCACCAGATTGGCTTCCTTTTCTTGGAGGATAGCATCTTAGTTCTGTTTGCGATAGCATGATGCATGCACTCACGTAAGTGCTTATAAAGTGCAATTGTGAAGGATTCAGTAGTTGTAACTGTATTGTCCATCTGCATGGGTGTACTGAAATTCATCACGTCTGTCTTAAGAAGCATGAAGTTGGTTTTGGAGAAATATTTTAACATGCTTTCCTTAATGAGGGGTGGGGCCAGAATGTGTGTAGGGTAATTAGCTTCTGGTCAGATGGGACCAATGAGGCATTGACTTCAGGTGTGGAACACCGGTCACTCAGGACAAACCAATCCCCATAACCAACACAAATAACCACAAAGTGAGCTAAATGCTACTCATTGCCAGAAGTCTCAGCCTCCAGATGCACACAGTCGAGGCACTTCTCAGTATGGAGAATGTTGATATCTGTGCAGTAACAGAAACCTAGTTCAAGGCTCCAGACAGCTCACCAGCACTACCAGGATACTACTCATTCCATACCTTCCAGCATCAGAACCTGGATCAGAGCACATAGGGTGGGGATGCATCCATATTCATCAAGGATACCTACACCTCTCTCTACATCCTCTCTACAGAGCATGTAGCCATAGAATGTTGCACAGCAACGTTCTTCCCACTCCACAGGGGTGGGGCCACAAAAGACCCTTGGCATTCATGCTCTATGAGCCTAACGAGTCTGATCTGCAAGGCAATGGAGCCAATCATAATGGAAGTCAAAGACATTGGGAGCCTTCACACTGTTGAGCACTCCCAGTTTGATTTTGTCAAATGCAGATCACGCCTCTTGAACTGGGTGTATTTCTTTGAGACAGTTACCCAGGCTACAGATGATTGAAATGAGCTCCACACAGCCTACCTATACTTCGCTAAGGCCTTTGACACCATTCCCCAGTCAGGTATCATAGATGAACTCACCAACCTGGGCATGAATCCATACATCACAAGATGGATTGCAAACAGATAGATCCCACAAATTAAGAGTTGCTGGCTACATGTCAGACTCTACACTGGTAACAACTGGTGTCCCCCAGAGTTCAGTCCTGGTGTCCTTGTTTGGTATAGACTTTTCAAAAGTACATGCCAACACAGGAGGGTTGTGGTTGACTAAGTTTGCTAGAAACTGTAAAGTGTTTGCCATAATAGATTCCCCGGATGATACAAATATTCTCCAGAAGGGACTCTATGAGACAGATGTGTGGTGTCAGAATCATGGCCTCAAGCTCAATGTGAAAGAATGCGTAGTAATCACCTTTGGTGAAAACAAAGTACCCACAAACTACCACATAGGTGTTACCCCCTAAAAACTGACAAGATAATAAGGGATCTGGTGACACAAGTAGATAGTCATCTTTCCTTTGACAATCATGTTGCCAAAGTGATTAGGAAATTCTATGTGGCCCACCTACTCAACAAAGGGTTTACATCAGGATCAAAAGAGGTAGTGGTGGCCCTCTACTCTTAAGTCATCAGACCCATCATTGCGTACAATGCACCATTTTGGATGTACTCAACTAAGCATATCCAGCAGCTGTAGAGACCACAGAGGTACCTCACCAAGAGGATTACTGGCCTCAAACAGTTGTGTTATGCAACACAACTGGTAAAACTAAATCTGTTCTCCGTTGCATAACGCCTACTCAGAGGCACACTGTGCCTAACATACAGAGCCACGTCCAACACATAACTGTCGAACATGCTCCATCTACGGATAACAAAATTGAGTCGCACTACACACTCCAGGGATATGAACCTCATCACAACAATGAATACAACATGCTGGTGGGATAGAGTACCATCCCAGAGACTTGCCTTACTGTGGAACAGAGTCCCAATGTACATCAGACAGAGCCCCTCACTGACACTCTTCAATGGGAACCTTGATGAGTTGATGGGAAACAGACAACTCACGCCAGGCATCACATCAGCAGCCTGACTAGAAAGGGGCTTAGGGTACTAACTATTATAACTAGGGCTTAAGAGAATACCCAATGGGGTGGTGAAAGCTGCACAACTTGCCTAGACTAATATATGCCTTCGTGAAGATAGTCTACTACATACCTATGAACCTATGTGACAGGTACATGTCTACAGATAGTAGATGTGTACTTCATTGTACAGTCAAGATGTACAGTAGGCACATGGACCACATACACTGTAATACTTACCGATACTGGTGACTGTTATGTACAGTGGGTGAGATGTGCACCTCATGTCTTTTGTGCCATTGGGATGTGTGCTGGGTGGGACAGTCCTGGATAGCTCCCTGTCATGGTCACCCTCTTACACACATCTCTACCCATCCATCTTTGGCTTATTATACTGTATTCCCCCTATATATATATATAGGTACATAGGTGGGTAATAGTCTGTCTGCATGAAGGCATCTATTAGTATGGCCAGAGTATGCAGCTATCACCACACATGAGGTTAGTTCCCTAAGCATCTGTGTAGTAGAGCTGATGAAGTGATCCATGGTGTGACAGTTCAGTTTCACATACACTCATCAAGGCTCCTCTGGAAGAGTGTCAGTGAGGGACTCAGCTTAATGTAGGTTGGGAACCTGGGAAGTCTTTGACTTAGTAATGTATCCCTCAAACATGTTCTACTTATTGTTGTGATGATGATATCCCTAGAACATGTGGCACAGTGAGCTTGGGTTTACTTCAGATAGAGCATGTACATCAGTTCTGCATTGGCCATGGACCTGTCTGTTGGGCAGACTGAGTAGACAGTATGCAACAGAGTACAGATTGAGTTAGCTTCAGTCTTGTTGCATGGTGCAACTGTTTAAGGCTAGTAATCCTCTGGTTGATGTACTTCAGTGGTCTTTCCAGCTGCTGAAGGTGCCTAGTCAGATTCATCGCAAGTGTGCCGTGATACTCTCTGATGGGTCTGATGACTGAGGAGTAGAGGGAACCTCCTTTGTCCTACATGCAAAGAACTTGGCAATTTGTGGGAACACATAGCATGATTTTCTAATCACTTTGTGAATGTGTTTCTGGAAGTAGAGATGACTATCCACAATGTGTCCATAGACCCCTTATTATTACCTCCATATTTAGGGTGTTGGCACCTATGTGGTATTTGTATGACTGTAGCTCGAGGCCATAATTTTGACACCACATCTGTCCGACTGAGACCCTTTTTAAGGATGTCTCTGTTGTCCCAAACATTGATTATGACAACCTTTTTGCAGTCATCATCAAACTTTGCTAACCATAGCCCTCGTGTGTTTGACTGTATTTCTGAAAAGTATACACCAGACAGGAGGGGTCCCAGGACTGAGACATGGGGGACAGCAGTTGTTACCAGCTTACAGTCCAACAGGGAGACCACAATTCTTACCTTGTGGGATCTATCTGTGCCCCAGTTGGCAATCTATCAGATGACATACGTGTTTATGCACAGGTTGTTGATTTTGTGGATGCGACATGTGTTTGGGATGTTGTAAAAGGGCTTTTCAAGGTCTATGTAGGCCATGTGTAGCTCATTTCATTGATGTATGTCCTGGGTAACTGCCTTGAAAACTATCTAGCAGGTTTAGGAACCATGATCCGCCCATGACCAAACCAAAATGGGTAGGGTTGGGTGTTTGTAGGCTCCCAATAGCTCTGTTTATGAGTTCCATAATGATGGACTCCATGGCCTTGCAGATCAGGCTTATTAGGCTTATAAGACTATAGTTCCCATGGTCTGTTTTGCACCAACACTTGTGGAATGTGCCAAGTGTTGCTGTAACCCATTCAACAGTTTCATATCCTGTACAGAGGGTCAGTCTCAACAGACTGTTCAGGTGCAGGGTCTGTTTGTTTTGGAGTTCACATATGATACAGCCAGGAAAACAATGTCATCCCATAGATGCCGTGTTTTTAGGTTTGGATAGAGCTGTTTAACCATTGTATATGTGATTTCTGGGTTTTCACACTCTTCAGGTATGGTAATGGGCCCTTTTGTCAGTGAGAGGGGGGTAAATATGTATGAACCTGTCTGACAAGATGTTGGCAATGTCAATCATGTACATGTATTCATTTACACTTTGCACTGACTCAGAACATATATGAGTTTACATTGATATTTATGACACAGTGGAAGAAAGCTTCATGGTTCTCTATGGACTCTGTGGCAATATGTTTGACAGAACATGGCTGGATAATGTTAGGAGTGCTGATTGTTTCCTGAGGGTACTGATCGGAGATTTATTGATCTTCTTTGGGATTTCACTTTATTTGAACAGCTTATGTACTTGTTTTACATAGTTTGATTATGACAGGGGTCCAATATATTATATGGGTCTGTTTTCATATCACTGTGTGCACAAGGCAGGATTGGTGAATAGTGACAAGTGTCTGGAGTAAGAACTGCAACTGCCAGATATGTGTGGCCCACTGCTGTACTCAGACATGGCCTAAGTGTGTGAGCATGCCCAGTATGAACTTTCAGTATGTTGTTGACTGACATTTGCTTTGTTTGTTTAAGTGTGTGAGCATGCCTAGTATGACCTTTCAGTATGTTGTTGACTGACATTTACTTCGTTTGTTTAAGTGTGTGAGTGTGCCCAGTATGACCTTTCAGTATGTTGCTGACTGAAATTTGCTAAATTTGTTTGTGTGTGTGAGCATGCCCACTATGGGCATATATACTATGTGTGTGTGAAAAATCAAGTTGGTTTTTACTTCAGGGCTCACCTTTGTGTTGTACATTGACAGGAAGCACGCTGTGCCTGCAGGGCTTCCATGAGTCAATTTGCATAGAATTATCAACATTTCTACATGCAGGGGGGACAGCTATTATTTGTACATTTCTACCCGGGGGGCACACCTGATTGTTACTGTGGGTGTTCATAGGATGAGGGGTACACCTGACATTTATACACATTTGCTAGGCCTGCACTGCTATGTCAGGTACTCCATTTCAGT
Source organism: Protopterus annectens (assembly GCF_019279795.1). Lineage (NCBI taxonomy): Eukaryota > Metazoa > Chordata > Ceratodontiformes > Protopteridae > Protopterus > Protopterus annectens. The sequence continues at coordinate 261,036,455 of NC_056725.1, forward strand.
CTGTACTGTTGCCTATCGTACTGGCTTGAGGCATACCACTGTACTACAGACCTTAGCTTCTAATTACATGCATATTAGTTTGTGACTTCATAGCCTACCCAACCCACATCACACTGCCTGGCCTGCTGTTATCTGTCTGCATAGGCCTGGAGGAGGTTACTCATATGCCTCTTCAGAGGGCATGATGCAGCATTTGTTTGTGTTTGTGTTTGTCTACAATTATCCTGCTGGCTGTGACTGTTAGGTATGTGACCCCACCCCCAACTGATATGTGTGAGTGACTTAAGTTGTGTCTGTGCCAGTGAAATGCTGTCATGGCTTAGTGGTTTAGTACTGTGACTATAGTGCACAATATCCTGAGTTTAAGCCCTGTCACTGCTTTTTATTTTCCTGCTGGGCAGACCTGACTGGTTAAGGAACAATAAAGCAGGTGTGAGCATGTTTACCTGACTTTGCTCGACTTTGCCTGACTTTGCACAACATTGCTCGAATTTGCCCAACATTGCCCAACTTTGCCCGACATTGCCTGATGTTGCGCTGGTTAGCGTGGTGTGCAGCTACGCGCAATTGTATTTAAATATGTTCAATACTGGTAAAATCTGCTTAGCAGTGCTTTATATTGCTTAAAATAGGGACTCATGCCTTAGGTGGTGCTGCAGGGCTGCCTATGTCTGATGCACATATTACACTCCCTATACATGTTTGACATCCCTTTTATTGTATGTGCGAGTCATAGAGAGGTGTCATTTCCAGGGTTCCTACTGAGTCAGTGTATGCGCTATGCGTTGCCTCTTTGCCAAGTCCAGGGCATACTGGGCACACCTCCTTCTGCCTACTGGGGCAGGCTCAGGTTGTTCCTCCTCTGAGTCACACTGTGCCTGTGCAGGCCTTGGCAATGGTGGGGGGCTGTTTGGCCCTGCCCCATGTTGTTCCTGCTGCAGCTATTTCTGCAGGATCATATTTTGTAGCATGGTACATACCATGACAATTTGGGTACATGTAGTTGGTGAGTACTGCAAGGCTCCTCCAGATGTGTCCAGGAACCGTGACTTGAGCATCTCAAACACATGCTCAGTTATGTTTCTTGTTTGTGAGTATGCCTCATTATGGAGTTCTTGTTCGGGTGTGTGTGCATTTCTGATGGGTGTCATCAGCCACGACTCCAGTGCGTATCCAGCATCCCCCACTAGGTGACCATCAGGGATGTCCCCATTGGCAAATCTCTGGTACAGCTGTGTCAGATGCCAGATGTGGGAATTGTGATAACTTCCAGGGCAGCCAGCACACACATTCATTATTATTCCCTGGGCATCGGACATGACCTGGCAGTTGATGGAGGGGAAGCCCTTGCAGTTGATGTAGACCCTACCCCGCTCACTGAGTGGTGCTTTGATGTGTATGTGCATGCAGTCTATTGCACCCCCTACCTCAGGGTATTTTGCTATTTGGTGGAAAAGATGCATATTGCTGGCCAATGCCTCACGGGAATTGGGGAAATATACGTGCTCACCAACATGTGCTGACATGGCATCTAGGAAATGGTGCAGTACCCTGGATGCTGATGCCTGTGAAATCCCCATCATATCACCAGTTGGTCTCTGGAAGGTGTCTGTAGCAAGTATTCTTAGGCCAACACATACCTTGGTATCCACTGGGATGGGTTCCCCTCTGTTGGTTCTGTGTGTGAGGCATGGCCGGCACAGCTCAACAATTTGCTGCAGGAGGTCTCTGTCCACCCTATAGTGTTCCACTATCTCCAGCTCATGTAGCCCCTGGTAGGTTACCCTGGGTCTGTACACTCTTCTCCGTCTCCTCACTGTGGGTTGCTCAGCAGCATTCACAACATCACCACCCTCAGCACCTTGCACATGTTGTTTTAGATAGCAAGAGCAGCCCCTAACATTTTGTCTGACTTTAAAGTTTTTAAGCTTTCCCTCTTTGTATAATGCAGTGTTGCGGAGTTCTTGGGGAAAAAAACAGGGAAGAATGCTGTTTGCAGAGTTTAAAGTGCTGGGCTGGGCTGGGCTGGGCTAGTCTGCTGCCTGTGTAATTGGCTGATTCTGATATATTTCACCTGGCAGCTCTGCTAGTTCTCCTTGCTTAACTTCCTACTACTTCTTTTCCTTCCTTTCCCTTTCTGTTTCCGCTTGGGGCAGCACCACGTAAACATGCACACATGAGCGCACACGCTGTGTGCACGTTTGCAAGAAATTTCAGATATTTCCATGGGGTGCACCTTTGGTTTCTGGTTTTCAAAAAGGACAACTGTAGACACACCTCTTGCAATCCTGAGCAACTCAGGGCAAACACAAGACACTGTGCTCCAATTAGCTTATAGTCTTTCTGACACACCCCCTCATGATGTTACCTATATTCTACTCTACTATTCACCCACTCCTACACTTACACACTTGGGACATGGCTCACATACTGGGGAAAATTGGGATTCACTATCATTATCCTCCTTTGCATAGGACTGCCTACTAATGCATGGTTACATCTCTCACGCTGAGCTTCCCCCCTTAGCAACCACTACTCAGTGGCCATGTTGTCTTCAGCCTGCCATTCACCTGCATGGCAGGATAAGCTTTTTAGTGAAAATGGCTATTTTTGTCTATTTTTAAATTATTTTCTTGTTTTTTAAAGTGCCACTCGTTTGCGCGGTGCTGCGCTATGCTTAAACATCAGTGATCGGGGAAAAAAGTTAGATTGTATTAATTTTAAACATTTATAAATGCCAATGGCCTTATATTTGGCCATTGGCATGCTTCCTCAACTGTATGCATCCTTTATTTGGAGCTGTCATAGCTCCGTTTAGCTATTTGCAGTATGGTACTCCGTTACCAATGGAGTACATTTCTGCAGATAACACTAATCTTCCACGGACAGGTTAGTGTTTCCTGGATTGCAAATTTACCTCATTTGCATAGCTTTCAGCAGCAAATGAGGTAATTTCCATACCATGATGCTGTCCGTGCAAGAGTAGCTTTAGCAGCTCTCGTGCACGCCCCTGCTGGCTGTACCTGGATTGCACGGCAGACATATTGCCTCCGTGAGCTCCTACACTCTTCTTGTACTCCGTGCAAGCTTTCGTAAATCCGGCCCATTGTGTAATCATTGTTTACCCTCTTTTTCAATGTAGTGTGATCTCAGAGTTGGTATATTTAAGTAGCGGGCCCTGCAAGGGGTGCTTGCCCCCTTGCAAAAGTGATGGAAAAAAGTAATATTTGCAGCTTCAATGGTTTAAATGGGCCCCAGATTTATGATTAATGTAGCTGACATTCATACTTCTCTATTGTACAGACTTTCATAGAATGTCCAGAGTTTTGCTTCATATTTTTGTTCTTTTTCTCATTAAATTGTGGTTTTCTAGTAAATGATTGGCAAATCATTGATAGTTGAAGTCAGAAAATAATGACAGATATTTGAGCTTTAGACTTCATACCCTTTATAAAATTCATGATTATGCAAAAGCCGTTATTCTATTAACTTTCTCTAAGTTTGTAAGAGCAATATTTAAAAAGTGTTCCTATTTTTCGGCCTTTGTCCCCCCATTATTTATCTCTTTTTCTGGATTTCTTGAACTAAGAGAAGTTGTAACTTTATCATCTGCATTATTCTCATCATAAAGGGGAAAACGTTCTTTCAGATACTGTGCTTGCTAATGAAAGTC